>NW_027472762.1:0-327912 GCF_030347505.1 Rhynchophorus ferrugineus | reverse complement strand
GAGATAATGCAACTTGGCTATAGGCAATGTGTTTAGCATGGCTAATATTACTTGGAAGGTGAATTGGAACGAAATCGCTAATTCATAAGACCATTTGACAATTTTGGCCCAAGTTAGAAGCAGAGCGAATATTGAAAGATGTCGATAGTCCATATCTCGGAAACTATAAAAGATAATGCTATTTGTCATTCGGCAACGTAATTAGGATGCCGAATATTACTTGGAAAGTGAATTGGAACGAAATCGCTAATTCATAAGACAATTTTACAACTTTAGCCCATGTCAGAAGCAGAGCCAATATTGTAAGATGTCGATGGTCCATATCTCGGAAACTATAAGAGATAATGCAATTTGGCAATAAACAATGTAATTAGCATGGCGAATATTATTTGGAATGTGAATTGTAACGAAATCGCTAATTCATAAAACCATTTTACAATTTTGACCCAAGTTAGAAGCAGTGCCAATATTGTAAGATGTCGATAGTCCATATCTCGGAAACTATAAGAGATAATGCAATTTGACAACTCGGCAACGTAATTAGGATGCCGAATATTACTTGGACTGTGAATTGGAACGAAATCGTTAATCCATAAGACCATTTTTCAACTTTAGCCCAAGTTAGAAGCAGAGCCAATATTGTAAGATGTCGATGATCTATATCTCGGAAACTATAAGAGATAATGCAATTTGGCTATAGGCAATGTATTTAGCGTGGCTAATATTACTTGGAAGGTGAATTGGAACGAAATCGCTAATTCATAAGACCATTTGACAATTTTGGCCCAAGTTAGAAGCAGAGCGAATATTGAAAGATGTCGATAGTCCATATCTCGGAAACTATAAGAGATAATGCTATTTGTCATTCGGCAAACGTAATTAGGATGCCGAATATTACTTGGAAAGTGAATTGGAACGAAATCGCTAATTCATAAGACAATTTTACAACTTTAGCCCATGTCAGAAGCAGAGCCAATATTGTAAGATGTCGATGGTCCATATCTCGGAAACTATATGAGATAATGCAATTTGGCAATAAGCAATGTAATTAGCATGTCAAATATTACTTGGAATGTGTATTGGAACGAAATCCTTAATTCATAAGACCATTTTACAACTCTAGCCCAAGTTAGAAGCAGAGCCAATATTGTAAGATGTCGATGGTCCATATCCCGGAAACTATGAGAGATAATGCAATTTGGCATTAGGTAATGTAATTAGCATGGCGAATATTATTTGGAAGGTGAATTGGAACGAAATCGCTAATTCATAAGACCATTTTAGAATTTTGACCCAAGTAAGAAGCAGTGTAAATATTGTAAGATGTCTATAGTCCCTATCTCGGAAACTATAAGAGATAATGCAATTTGGCATTCGGCAACGTAATTAGCATGCCGAATATTACTTGGTATGTGAATTGGAAAGAAATCGCTAATTCATAAGACCATTTTACAATTTTGACCCAAGTTAGAAGCAGTGCCAATATTGTAAAATGTCGATAGTCTATATCTCGGAAACTATAAGAGATAATGCAATTTGGCAATCGGCAACGTAATTATGGTGCCAAATATTACTTGAAATGTGAATTGGAACGAAATTGCTAATCCATAAGACTATTTTACAATTTTGACCCAAGTTAGAAACAGAGTCTAACGTGTAAATTTTCGATTGCCCATATCTCGGAAACTATAAGACATAAGGCAATTTGGCAATCGGCAACATAATTAGCATGCCGAATATTACTTGGTATGTGAATTGGAACGAAATCGCTAATTCATAAGACCATTTGACAATTTTTTCCCAAGATAGAATCAGAGCGAATATTGTAAGATGTCGATAGTCCATATCTCGGAAACTATAAGAGATAATGCAATTTGGCAATCGGCAATGTAATTAGCATGCCGAATATTACTTGGAAGGTGAATTGGAACAAAATCGCTATTTCATAAGACCATTTTACAATTTTGGCCCAAGTTAGAAGCAGAGCCAATATTGTAAGATGTCGATGGTCCATATCTCGGAAACTATAAGAGATAATGCAATTTGGCAATAGCCAATGTAACTAGCATGCCGAATATTACTTGGAATGTGAATTGGAACGAAATCGCTAATTCATAAGACCATTTGACAATTTTTTCCCAAGTTAGAATCATAGCGAATATTGTAAGATGTCGATAGTCCATATCTCGGAAACTATAAGAGATAATGCAATTTGGCAATAGGCAATGTAATTAGCATGCCGAATATTGGAAGGTGAATTGGAACGAAATCGCTATTTCATAAGACCATTTTACAATTTTGACCCAAATTAGAAGCAGAGCCAATATTGTAAGATGTCGATGGTCCATATCTCGGAAACTATAAGAGATAATGCAATTTGGCAATCGGCAATGTAATTAGCATGCCGAATATTACTTGGAAGGTGAATTGGAACAAAATCGCTATTTCATAAGACCATTTTACAATTTTGGCCCAAATTAGAAGCAGAGCCAATATTGTAAGTTGTCGATGGTCCGTATCTCGGAAACTATAAGAGATAAGGCAATTTGGCAATCGGCAACGTAATTAGCATGCCTAATATTACTTGGTATGTGAATTGGAACGAAATCGCTAATTCATAAGACCATTTTACAATTTTGACCCAAGTTTGAAACAGAGTCTAAGGTGTAAAATTTCGATTGCCCATATATTGGAAACTATAAGAGATAATGCAATTTGGCTATAGGCAATGTAAATAGCATGGCGAATATTACTTGGAAGGTGAATTGGAACGAAATCGCTAATTCATAAGACCATTTGACAATTTTGGCCCAAGTTAGAAGCAGAGCCAATATTGTAAGATGTCGATAGTCCATATCTCGGAAACTATAAGAGATAATGCAATTTGGCAATAGCCAATGTAACTAGCATGCCGAATATTACTTGGAAGGTGAATTAGAACGAAATCGCTAATTCATAAGACCATTTGACAATTTTGGCCTAAGTTAGAAGCAGAGCGAATATTGAAAGATGTCGATAGTCCATATCTCGGAAACTATAAGAGATAATGCTATTTGGCAATCGGCAACGTAATTAGCATGCCGAATATAACTTGGAATGTGAATTGGAACGATATCGCTAATTCATAAGACCATTTTACAATTTTAGCCCAAGTTAGAAGCAGAGCCAATATTGTAAGATGTCGATGGTCCATATCTCGGAAACTATAAGAGATAATGGAATTTGGCAATCGGCAACATAATTAGCATGGCAAATATTACTTGGAAGGTGAATTGGAACGAAATCGCTAATTCATAAGACCATTTGACAATTTTGACCTAAGTTAGAAGCAGAGCGAATATTGTAAGATGTCGATAGTCCATATCTCGGAAACTATAAGAGATAATGCAATTTGGCAATCGGCAACGTAATTAGCATGCCGAATATTACTTGGAATGTGAATTGGAACGAAATCGCTAATTCATAAGACAATTTTACAACTCTAGCCCAAGTTAGAAGCAGAGCCAATATTGTAAGATGTCGATGGTCCATATCTCGGAAACTATAAGAGATAATGCAAATTGGCAATCGGCAACGTAATTAGAATGCCGAATATTACTTGGAATGTGAATTGGAACGAAATCGCTAATTCATAAGACAATTTTACAACTCTAGCCCAAGTTAGAAGCAGAGCCAATATTGTAAGATGTCGATGGTCCATATCTCGGAAACTATAAGAGATAATGCAAATTGGCAATCGGCAACGTAATTAGCATGCCGAATATTACTTGGAATGCGAATTGGAACGAAATCGCTAATTCATAAGACAATTTTACAATTTTGACCCAAGTTAGAAACAGAGTCTAACGTGTAAATTTTCGATTGCCCATATCTCGGAAACTATAAGAGATAAGGCAATTTGGCTATCGGCAACGTAATTAGCATGCCGAATATTACTTGGAATGTGAATTGGAACGAAATCGCTAATTCATGAGACCATTTGACAATTTTTTCCCAAGTTAGAATCAGAGCGAATATTGTAAGCTGTCGATAGTCCATATCTCGGAAACTATAAGAGATAATGCAATTTGGCAATAGGCAATGTAATTAGCATGGCGAATATTATTTGGAAGGTGAATTGGAACGAAATTGATAATCCATAAGACTATTTTACAATTTTGACCCAAGTTAGAAAAAGAGCCTAAGGTGTAAAATTTCGATTGCCCATATCTCGCAAACTATAGGAGATAATGCAATTTGGCAATCGGCAACCTAATTAGCATGCCGAATATTACTTGGAATGTGAAATGGAACGAAATCGCTAATTCATAAGACTATTTTACAATTTGGACCCAAGTTTGAAACAGAGTCTAAGGTGTAAAATTTCGATTGCCCATATCTCGGAAACTATAAGAGATAATACAACTTGGCAATAGGCAATGTAATTAGCATGGCGAATATTACTTGGAAGGTGAATTAGAACGAAATCGCTAATTCATAAGACCATTTGACAATTTTGGCCTAAGTTAGAAGCAGAGCGAATATTGAAAGATGTCGATGGTCCATATCCCGGAAACTATAAGAGATAATGCAATTTGGCATTAGGTAATGTAATTATCATGGCGAATATTATTTGGAAGGTGAATTGGAAAGAAATCGCTAATTCATAAGACCATTTTACAATTTTAACCCAAGTTAGAAGCAGTGCCAATATTGTAAGATGTCGATAGTCCATATCTCGGAAACTATAAGAGATAAGGCAATTTGGCAATAAGCAATGTAATTAGCATGCCAAATATTACTTGGAATGTGTATTGGAACGAAATCGCTAATTCATAAGACCATTTTACAACTCTAGCCCAAGTTAGAAGCAGAGCCAATATTGTAAGATGTCGATGGTCCATATCTCGGAAACTATAAGAGATAATGCAAATTGGCAATCGGCAACGTAATTAGAATGCCGAATATTACTTGGAATGTGAATTGGAACGAAATCGCTAATTCATAAGACAATTTTACAACTCTAGCCCAAGTTAGAAGCAGAGCCAATATTGTAAGATGTCGATGGTCCATATCTCGGAAACTATAAGAGATAAGGCAATTTGGCAATAAGCAATGTAATTAGCATGCCAAATATTACTAGGAATGTGAATTGGAACGAAATCGCTAATTCATAAGACAATTTTACAACTCTAGCCCAAGTTAGAAGCAGAGCCAATATTGTAAGATGTCGATGGTCCATATCTCGGAAACTATAAGAGATAATGCAAATTGGCAATCGGCAACGTAATTAGAATGCCGAATATTACTTGGAATGTGAATTGGAACGAAATCGCTAATTCATAAGACAATTTTACAACTCTAGCCCAAGTTAGAAGCAGAGCCAATATTGTAAGATGTCGATGGTCCATATCTCGGAAACTATAAGAGATAATGCAAATTGGCAATCGGCAACGTAATTAGCATGCCGAATATTACTTGGAATGCGAATTGGAACGAAATCGCTAATTCATAAGACAATTTTACAATTTTGACCCAAGTTAGAAACAGAGTCTAACGTGTAAATTTTCGATTGCCCATATCTCGGAAACTATAAGAGATAAGGCAATTTGGCTATCGGCAACGTAATTAGCATGCCGAATATTACTTGGAATGTGAATTGGAACGAAATCGCTAATTCATGAGACCATTTGACAATTTTTTCCCAAGTTAGAATCAGAGCGAATATTGTAAGCTGTCGATAGTCCATATCTCGGAAACTATAAGAGATAATGCAATTTGGCATTAGGCAATGTAATTAGCATGGCGAATATTATTTGGAAGGTGAATTGGAACGAAATTGATAATCCATAAGACTATTTTACAATTTTGACCCAAGTTAGAAAAAGAGCCTAAGGTGTAAAATTTCGATTGCCCATATCTCGCAAACTATAGGAGATAATGCAATTTGGCAATCGGCAACCTAATTAGCATGCCGAATATTACTTGGAATGTGAAATGGAACGAAATCGCTAATTCATAAGACTATTTTACAATTTGGACCCAAGTTTGAAACAGAGTCTAAGGTGTAAAATTTCGATTGCCCATATCTCGGAAACTATAAGAGATAATGCAACTTGGCTATAGGCAATGTAATTAGCATGGCGAATATTACTTGGAAGGTGAATTGGAACGAAATCGCTAATTCATAAGACCATTTGACAATTTTGGCCTAAGTTAGAAGCAGAGCGAATATTGAAAGATGTCGATGGTCCATATCCCGGAAACTATAAGAGATAATGCAATTTGGCATTAGGTAATGTAATTATCATGGCGAATATTATTTGGAAGGTGAATTGGAAAGAAATCGCTAATTCATAAGACCATTTTACAATTTTAACCCAAGTTAGAAGCAGTGCCAATATTGTAAGATGTCGATAGTCCATATCTCGGAAACTATAAGAGATAATGCAATTTGGCAATCGGCAATGTAATTAGCATGCCGAATATTACTTGGAAGGTGAATTGGAACAAAATCGCTATTTTATAAGACCATTTTACAATTTTGGCCCAAGTTAGAAGCAGAGCCAATATTGTAAGATGTCGATGTCCTTATCTCGGAAACTATAAGAGATAATGCAATTTGGCAATAGCCAATGTAACTAGCATGCCGAATATTACTTGGAATGTGAATTGGAACGAAATCGCTAATTCATAAGGCCATTTGACAATTTTTTCCCAAGTTAGAATCATAGCGAATATTGTAAGATGTCGATAGTCCATATCTCGGAAACTATAAGAGATAATGCAATTAGGCAATAGGCAATGTAATTAGCATGCCGAATATTACTTGGAAGGTGAATTGGAACGAAATCGCTATTTCATAAGACCATTTTACAATTTTGGCCCAAGTTAGAAGCAGAGCCAATATTGTAAGATGTCGATGGTCCATATCTCGGAAACTATAAGAGATAATGCAATTTGGCAATCGGCAATGTAATTAGCATGCCGAATATTACTTGCAAGGTGAATTGGAACAAAATCGCTATTTCATAAGATCATTTTACAATTTTGGCCCAAGTTAGAAGCAGA
This sequence comes from Rhynchophorus ferrugineus, assembly GCF_030347505.1. NCBI lineage: Eukaryota > Metazoa > Arthropoda > Insecta > Coleoptera > Curculionidae > Rhynchophorus > Rhynchophorus ferrugineus. The sequence continues at coordinate 320,862 of NW_027472762.1, read as the reverse complement.
GCCAATATTGTAAGATGTCGATGGTCCGTATCTCGGAAACTATAAGAGATAAGGCAATTTGGCAATCGGCAACGTAATTAGCATGCCGAATATTACTTGGTATGTGAATTGGAACGAAATCGCTAATTCATAAGACCATTTGACAATTTTTTCCCAAGTTAGAGTCATAGCGAATATTGTAAGATGTCGATAGTCCATATCTCGGAAACTATAAGAGATAATGCAATTTGGCAATAGGCAATGTAATTAGCATGCCGAATATTACTTGGAAGGTGAATTGGAACGAAATCGCTCTTTCATAAGACCATTTTACAATTTTGGCCCAAGTTAGAAGCAGAGCCAATATTGTAAGATGTCGATGGTCCATATCTCGGAAACTATAAGAGATAATGCAATTTGGCAATAGGCATTGTAATTAGCATGCCGAATATTACTTGGAAGGTGAATTGGAACGAAATCGCTATTTCATAAGACCATTTGACAATTTTTTCCCAAGTTAGAGTCATAGCGAATACTGTAAGATGTCGATGGTCCATATCCCGGAAACTATGAGAGATAATGCAATTTGGCATTAGGTAATGTAATTAGCATGGCGAATATTATTTGGAAGATGAATTGGAACGAAATCGCTAATTCATAAGACCATTTTAGAATTTTGACCCAAGTAAGAAGCAGTGTAAATATTGTAAGATGTCTATAGTCCCTATCTCGGAAACTATAAGAGATAATGCAATTTGGCATTCGGCAACGTAATTAGCATGCCGAATATTACTTGGTATGTGAATTGGAAAGAAATCGCTAATTCATAAGACCATTTTACAATTTTGACCCAAGTTAGAAGCAGTGCCAATATTGTAAAATGTCGATAGTCTATATCTCGGAAACTATAAGAGATAATGCAATTTGGCAATCGGCAACGTAATTATGGTGCCAAATATTACTTGAAATGTGAATTGGAACGAAATTGCTAATCCATAAGACTATTTTACAATTTTGACCCAAGTTAGAAACAGAGTCTAACGTGTTAATTTTCGATTGCCCATATCTCGGAAACTATAAGAGATAAGGCAATTTGGCTATCGGCAACGTAATTAGCATGCAGAATATTACTTGGAATGTGAATTGGAACGAAATCGCTAATTCATGAGACCATTTTACAATTTTGGCCCAAGTTAGAAGCAGAGCCAATATTGTAAGATGTCGATGGTCCATATCTCGGAAACTATAAGAGATAATACAATTTGGCAATCGGCAATGTAATTAGCATGCCGAATATTACTTGGAAGGTGAATTGGAACAAAATCGCTATTTCATAAGACCATTTTACAATTTTGGCCCAAATTAGAAGCAGAGCCAATATTGTAAGTTGTCGATGGTCCGTATCTCGGAAACTATAAGAGATAAGGCAATTTGGCAATCGGCAACGTAATTAGCATGCCGAATATTACTTGGTATGTGAATTGGAACGCAATCGCTAATTCATAAGACCATTTTACAATTTTGACCCAAGTTTGAAACAGAGTCTAAGGTGTAAAATTTCGATTGCCCATATATTGGAAACTATAAGAGATAATGCAATTTGGCTATAGGCAATGTAAATAGCATGGCGAATATTACTTGGAAGGTGAATTGGAACGAAATCGCTAATTCATAAGACCATTTGACAATTTTGGCCCAAGTTAGAAGCAGAGCCAATATTGTAAGATGTCGATGGTCCATATCTCGGAAACTATAAGAGATAATGCAATTTGGCAATAGGCAATGTAAATAGCATGGCGAATATTACTTGGAAGGTGAATTGGAACGAAATCGCTAATTCATAAGACCATTTGACAATTTTTTCCCAAGTTAGAATCATGGCGAATATTGTAAGATGTCGATAGTCCATATCTCGGAAACTATAAGAGATAATGCAATTTGGCAATAAGCAATGTAATTGGCATGCCAAATATTACATGGAATGTGTATTGGAACGAAATCGCTAATTCATAAGACCATTTTACAACTCTAGCCCAAGTTAGAAGCAGAGCCAATATTGTAAGATGTCGATGGTCCATATCCCGGAAACTATAAGAGATAATGCAATTTGGCATTAGGTAATGTAATTATCATGGCGAATATTATTTGGAAGGTGAATTGGAAAGAAATCGCTAATTCATAAGACCATTTTACAATTTTGACCCAAGTTAGAAGCAGTGCCAATATTGTAAAATGTCGATAGTCTATATCTCGGAAACTATAAGAGATAATGCAATTTGGCAAACGGCAACGTAATTAGCATGCCGAATATTACTTGGAATGTGAATTGGAACGAAATCGCTAATTCATAAGACAATTTTACAACTTTAGCCCATGTCAGAAGCAGAGCCAATATTGTAAGATGTCGATGGTCCAAATCTCGGAAACTATAAGAGATAATGCAATTTGGCAATAAACAATGTAATTAGCATGGCGAATATTATTTGGAATGTGAATTGGAACGAAATCGCTAATTCATAAGACCATTTTACAATTTTGACCCAAGTTAGAAGCAGTGCCAATATTGTAAGATGTCGATAGTCCATATCTCGGAAACTATAAGAGATAATGCAATTTGACAATCGGCAACGTAATTAGGATGCCGAATATTACTTGGACTGTGAATTGGAACGAAATCGTTAATCCATAAGACCATTTCTCAACTTTAGCCCAAGTTATAAGCAGAGCCAATATTGTAAGATGTCGATGATATATATCTCGGAAACTATAAGAGATAATGCAACTTGGCTATAGGCAATGTGTTTAGCATGGCTAATATTACTTGGAAGGTGAATTGGAACGAAATCGCTAATTCATAAGACCATTTGACAATTTTGGCCCAAGTTAGAAGCAGAGCGAATATTGAAAGATGTCGATAGTCCATATCTCGGAAACTATAAAAGATAATGCTATTTGTCATTCGGCAACGTAATTAGGATGCCGAATATTACTTGGAAAGTGAATTGGAACGAAATCGCTAATTCATAAGACAATTTTACAACTTTAGCCCATGTCAGAAGCAGAGCCAATATTGTAAGATGTCGATGGTCCATATCTCGGAAACTATATGAGATAATGCAATTTGGCAATAAGCAATGTAATTAGCATGCCAAATATTACTTGGAATGTGTATTGGAACGAAATCCTTAATTCATAAGACCATTTTACAACTCTAGCCCAAGTTAGAAGCAGAGCCAATATTGTAAGATGTCGATGGTCCATATCCCGGAAACTATGAGAGATAATGCAATTTGGCATTAGGTAATGTAATTAGCATGGCGAATATTATTTGGAAGGTGAATTGGAACGAAATCGCTAATTCATAAGACCATTTTAGAATTTTGACCCAAGTAAGAAGCAGTGTAATATTGTAAGATGTCTATAGTCCCTATCTCGGAAACTATAAGAGATAATGCAATTTGGCATTCGGCAACGTAATTAGGATGCCGAATATTACTTGGAAAGTGAATTGGAACGAAATCGCTAATTCATAAGACAATTTTACAACTTTAGCCCATGTCAGAAGCAGAGCCAATATTGTAAGATGTCGATGGTCCGTATCTCGGAAACTATAAGAGATAAGGCAATTTGGCAATCGGCAACGTAATTAGCATGCCGAATATTACTTGGTATGTGAATTGGAACGAAATCGCTAATTCATAAGACCATTTGACAATTTTTTCCCAAGTTAGAATCATAGCGAATATTGTAAGATGTCGATAGTCCATATCTCGGAAACTATAAGAGATAATGCAATTTGGCAATAGGCAATGTAATTAGCATACCGAATATTACTTGGAAGGTGAATTGGAACGAAATCGCTATTTCATAAGACCATTTTACAATTTTGGCCCAAGTTAGAAGCAGAGCCAATATTGTAAGATGTCGATGGTCCATATCTCGGAAACTATAAGAGATAATGCAATTTGGCAATAGCCAATGTAACTAGCATGCCGAATATTACTTGGAATGTGAATTGGAACGAAATCGCTAATTCATAAGACCATTTTAAAACTCTAGCCCAAGTTAGAATCATAGCGAATATTGTAAGATGTCGATAGTCCATATCTCGGAAACTATAAGAGATAATGCAATTTGGCATTAGGCAATGTAATTAGCATGGCGAATATTATTTGGAAGGTGAATTGGAACGAAATCGCTAATTCATAAGACCATTTTACAATTTTGACCCAAGTTAGAAGCAGTGCCAATATTGTAAGATGTCGATAGTCCCTATCTCGGAAACTATAAGAGATAATGCAATTTGGCAATCGGCAACGTAATTAGGGTGCCAAATATTACTTGAAATGTGAATTGGAACGAAATTGCTAATCCATAAGACTATTTCGCAATTTTGACCCAAGTTAGAAACAGAGTCTAACGTGTAAACTTTCGATTGCCCATATCTCGGAAACTATAAGAGATAAGGCAATTTGGCTATCGGCAACGTAATTAGCATGCCGAATATTACTTGGAATGTGAATTGGAACGAAATCGCTAATTCATGAGACCATTTGACAATTTTTTCCCAAGTTAGAATCAGAGCGAATATTGTAAGCTGTCGATAGTCCATATCTCGGAAACTATAAGAGATAATGCAATTTGGCAATAGGCAATGTAATTAGCATGGCGAATATTATTTGGAAGGTGAATTGGAACGAAATTGATAATCCATAAGACTATTTTACAATTTTGACCCAAGTTAGAAACAGAGCCTAAGGTGTAAAATTTCGATTGCCCATATCTCGCAAACTATAGGAGATAATGCAATTTGGCAATCGGCAACCTAATTAGCATGCCGAATATTACTTGGAATGTGAAATGGAACGAAATCGCTAATTCATAAGACCATTTTACAATTTTGACCCAAGTTAGAAGCAGTGCCAATATTGTAAGATGTCGATAGTCCCTATCTCGGAAACTATAAGAGATAATGCAATTTGGCAATCGGCAACGTAATTAGGGTGCCAAATATTACTTGGAAGGTGAATTGGAACGAAATTGCTAATCCATAAGACTATTTCGCAATTTTGACCCAAGTTAGAAACAGAGTCTAACGTGTAAATTTTCGATTGCCCATATCTCGGAAACTATAAGAGATAAGGCAATTTGGCTATCGGCAACGTAATTAGCATGCCGAATATTACTTGGAAGGTGAATTGGAACGAAATCGCTAATTCATAAGACCATTTTACAACTTTAGCCCAAGTTAGATGCAGAACCAATATTGTAAGATGTCGATAGTCCATAACTCGGAAACTATAAGAGATAATGCAATTTGGCAATCGGCAACCTAATTAGGATGCCAAATATTACTTGAAATGTGAATTGGAACGAAATTGATAATCCATAAGACTATTTTACAATTTTGACCCAAGTTAGAAACAGAGTCTAAGGTGTAAAATTTCGATTGCCCATATCTCGCAAACTATAGGAGATAATGCAATTTGGCAATCGGCAACGTAATTAGCATGCCGAATATTACTTGGAATGTGAATTGGAACGAAATCGCTAATTCATAAGACCATTTTACAATTTTGACCCAAGTTAGAATCAGAGCGAATATTGTAAGCTGTCGATAGTCCATATCTCGGAAACTATAAGAGATAATGCAATTTGGCAATAGGCAATGTAATTAGCATGGCGAATATTACTTGGAAGGTGAATTGGAACGAAATCGCTAATTCATAAGACCATTTTACAACTTTAGGCCAAGTTAGATGCAGAACCAATATTGTAAGATGTCGATAGTCCATATCTCGGAAACTATAAGAGATAATGCTATTTGGCAATCGGCAACCTAATTAGGATGCCGAATATTACTTGGAAAGTGAATTGGAACGAAATCGCTAATTCAATATTGTAAGATGTCGATGGTCCATATCTCGGAAACTATATGAGATAATGCAATTTGGCAATAAGCAATGTAATTAGCATGCCAAATATTACTTGGAATGTGTAATGGTACGAAATCGCTAATTCATAAGACCATTTTACAACTCTAGCCCAAGTTAGAAGCAGAGCCAATATTGTAAGATGTCGATGGTCCATATCCCGGAAACTATAAGGGATAATGCAATTTGGCATTAGGTAATGTAATTATCATGGCGAATATTATTTGGAAGGTGAATTGGAAAGAAATCGCTAATTCATAAGACCATTTTACAATTTTGACCCAAGTTAGAAGCAGTGCCAATATTGTAAAATGTCGATAGTCTATATCTCGGAAACTATAAGAGATAATGCAATTTGGCAATCGGCAACGTAATTATGGTGCCAAATATTACTTGAAATGTGAATTGGAACGAAATTGCTAATCCATAAGACTATTTTACAATTTTGACCCAAGTTAGAAACAGAGTCTAACGTGTAAATTTTCGATTGCCCATATCTCGGAAACTATAAGAGATAAGGCAATTTGGCAATCGGCAACGTAATTAGCATGCCGAATATTACTTGGTGTGTGAATTGGAACGAAATCGCTAATTCATAAGACCATTTGACAATTTTTTCCCAAGATAGAATCAGAGCGAATATTGTAAGATGTCGATAGTCCATATCTCGGAAACTATAAGAGATAATGCAATTTGGCAATCGGCAATGTAATTAGCATGCCGAATATTACTTGGAAGGTGAATTGGAACAAAATCGCTATTTCATAAGACCATTTTACAATTTTGGCCCAAGTTAGAAGCAGAGCCAATATTGTAAGATGTCGATGGTCCATATCTCGGAAACTATAAGAGATAATGCAATTTGGCAATAGCCAATGTAACTAGCATGCCGAATATTACTTGGAATGTGAATTGGAACGAAATCGCTAATTCATAAGACCATTTGACAATTTTTTCCCAAGTTAGAATCATAGCGAATATTGTAAGATGTCGATAGTCCATATCTCGGAAACTATAAGAGATAATGCAATTTGGCAATAGGCAATGTAATTAGCATGCCGAATATTGGAAGGTGAATTGGAACGAAATCGCTATTTCATAAGACCATTTTACAATTTTGGCCCAAGTTAGAAGCAGAGCCAATATTGTAAGATGTCGATGGTCCATATCTCAGAAACTATAAGAGATAATGCAATTTGGCAATCGGCAATGTAATTAGCATGCCGAATATTACTTGGAAGGTGAATTGGAACAAAATCGCTATTTCATAAGACCATTTTACAATTTTGGCCCAAATTAGAAGCAGAGCCAATATTGTAAGTTGTCGATGGTCCGTATCTCGGAAACTATAAGAGATAAGGCAATTTGGCAATCGGCAACGTAATTAGCATGCCGAATATTACTTGGAATGTGAATTGGAACGAAATCGCTAATTCATGAGACCATTTGACAATTTTTTCCCAAGCTAGAATCAGAGCGAATATTGTAAGCTGTCGATAGTCCATATCTCGGAAACTATAAGAGATAATGCAATTTGGCAATAGGCAATGTAATTAGCATGGCGAATATTATTTGGAAGGTGAATTGGAACGAAATTGATAATCCATAAGACTATTTTACAATTTTGACCCAAGTTAGAAAAAGAGCCTAAGGTGTAAAATTTCGATTGCCCATATCTCGCAAACTATAGGAGATAATGCAATTTGGCAATCGGCAACCTAATTAGCATGCCGAATATTACTTGGAATGTGAAATGGAACGAAATCGCTAATTCATAAGACTATTTTACAATTTTGACCCAAGTTTGAAACAGAGTCTAACGTGTAAATTTTCGATTGCCCATATCTCGGAAACTATAAGAGATAAGGCAATTTGGCTATCGGCAACGTAATTAGCATGCCGAATATTACTTGGAATGTGAATTGGAACGAAATCGCTAATTCATGAGACCATTTGACAATTTTTTCCCAAGTTAGAATCAGAGCGAATATTGTAAGCTGTCGATAGTCCATATCTCGGAAACTATAAGAGATAATGCAATTTGGCAATAGGCAATGTAATTAGCATGGCGAATATTATTTGGAAGGTGAATTGGAACGAAATTGATAATCCATAAGACTATTTTACAATTTTGACCCAAGTTAGAAAAAGAGCCTAAGGTGTAAAATTTCGATTGCCCATATCTCGCAAACTATAGGAGATAATGCAATTTGGCAATCGGCAACCTAATTAGCATGCCGAATATTACTTGGAATGTGAAATGGAACGAAATCGCTAATTCATAAGACTATTTTACAATTTTGACCCAAGTTTGAAACAGAGTCTAAGGTGTAAAATTTCGATTGCCCATATCTCGGAAACTATAAGAGATAATGCAACTTGGCTATAGGCAATGTAATTAGCATGGCGAATATTACTTGGAAGGTGAATTGGAAAGAAATCGCTAATTCATAAGACCATTTTACAATTTTGACCCAAGTTAGAAGCAGTGTCAATATTGTAAGATGTCGATAGTCCATATCTCGGAAACTATAAGAGATAAGGCAATTTGGCAATCGGCAACGTAATTAGCATGCCGAATATTACTTGGTATGTGAATTGGAACGAAATCGCTTATTCATAAGACAATTTTACAACTTTAGCCCATGTCAGAAGCAGAGCCAATATTGTAAGATGTCGATGGTCCATATCTCGGAAACTATATGAGATAATGCAATTTGGCAATAAGCAATGTAATTAGCATGCCAAATATTACTTGGAATGTGTATTGGAACGAAATCGCTAATTCATAAGACCATTTTACAACTCTAGCCCAAGTTAGAAGCAGAGCCAATATTGTAAGATGTCGATGGTCCATATCCCGGAAACTATAAGACATAATGCAATTTGGCATTAGGTAATGTAATTATCATGGCTAATATTATTTGGAAGGTGAATTGGAAAGAAATCGCTAATTCATAAGACCATTTTACAATTTTGACCCAAGTTAGAAGCAGTGCCAATATTGTAAGATGTCGATAGTCCATATCTCGGAAACTATAAGAGATAATGCAATTTGGCAATCGGCAACGTAATTATGGTGCCAAATATTACTTGAAATGTGAATTGGAACGAAATTGCTAATCCATAAGACTATTTTACAATTTTGACCCAAGTTAGAAACAGAGTCTAACGTGTAAATTTTCGATTGCCCATATCTCGGAAACTATAAGAGATAAGGCAATTTGGCAATCGGCAACGTAATTAGCATGCCGAATATTACTTGGTATGTGAATTGGAACGAAATCGCTAATTCCTAAGACCATTTGACAATTTTTTCCCAAGATAGAATCAGAGCGAATATTGTAAGATGTCGATAGTCCATATCTCGGAAACTATAAGAGATAATGCAATTTGGCAATCGGCAATGTAATTAGCATGCCGAATATTACTTGGAAGGTGAATTGGAACAAAATCGCTATTTTATAAGACCATTTTACAATTTTGGCCCAAGTTAGAAGCAGAGCCAATATTGTAAGATGTCGATGTCCTTATCTCGGAAACTATAAGAGATAATGCAATTTGGCAATAGCCAATGTAACTAGCATGCCGAATATTACTTGGAATGTGAATTGGAACGAAATCGCTAATTCATAAGGCCATTTGACAATTTTTTCCCAAGTTAGAATCATAGCGAATATTGTAAGATGTCGATAGTCCATATCTCGGAAACTATAAGAGATAATGCAATTAGGCAATAGGCAATGTAATTAGCATGCCGAATAATACTTGGAAGGTGAATTGGAACGAAATCGCTATTTCATAAGACCATTTTACAATTTTGGCCCAAGTTAGAAGCAGAGCCAATATTGTAAGATGTCGATGGTCCATATCTCGGAAACTATAAGAGATAATGCAATTTGGCAATCGGCAATGTAATTAGCATGCCGAATATTACTTGGAAGGTGAATTGGAACAAAATCGCTATTTCATAAGATCATTTTACAATTTTTGCCCAAGTTAGAAGCAGAGCCAATATTGTAAGATGTCGATGGTCCGTATCTCGGAAACTATAAGAGATAAGGCAATTTGGCAATCGGCAACGTAATTAGCATGCCGAATATTACTTGGTATGTGAATTGGAACGAAATCGCTAATTCATAAGACCATTTGACAATTTTTTCCCAAGTTAGAGTCATAGCGAATATTGTAAGATGTCGATAGTCCATATCTCGGAAACTATAAGAGATAATGCAATTTGGCAATAGGCAATGTAATTAGCATGCCGAATATTACTTGGAAGGTGAATTGGAACGAAATCGCTCTTTCATAAGACCATTTTACAATTTTGGCCCAAGTTAGAAGCAGAGCCAATATTGTAAGATGTCGATGGTCCATATCTCGGAAACTATAAGAGATAATGCAATTTGGCAATAGGCAATGTAATTAGCATGCCGAATATTACTTGGAAGGTGAATTGGAACGAAATCGCTATTTCATAAGACCATTTGACAATTTTTTCCCAAGTTAGAGTCATAGCGAATATTGTAAGATGTCGATGGTCCATATCCCGGAAACTATGAGAGATAATGCAATTTGGCATTAGGTAATGTAATTAGCATGGCGAATATTATTTGGAAGGTGAATTGGAACGAAATCGCTAATTCATAAGACCATTTTAGAATTTTGACCCAAGTAAGAAGCAGTGTAAATATTGTAAGATGTCTATAGTCCCTATCTCGGAAACTATAAGAGATAATGCAATTTGGCATTCGGCAACGTAATTAGCATGCCGAATATTACTTGGTATGTGAATTGGAAAGAAATCGCTAATTCATAAGACCATTTTACAATTTTGACCCAAGTTAGAAGCAGTGCCAATATTGTAAAATGTCGATAGTCTATATCTCGGAAACTATAAGAGATAATGCAATTTGGCAATCGGCAACGTAATTATGGTGCCAAATATTACTTGAAATGTGAATTGGAACGAAATTGCTAATCCATAAGACTATTTTACAATTTTGACCCAAGTTAAAAACAGAGTCTAACGTGTTAATTTTCGATTGCCCATATCTCGCAAACTATAAGAGATAAGGCAATTTGGCAATCGGCAACGTAATTAGCATGCCGAATATTACTTGGTATGTGAATTGGAACGAAATCGCTAATTCATAAGACCATTTGACAATTTTTTCCCAAGATAGAATCAGAGCGAATATTGTAAGATGTCGATAGTCCATATCTCGGAAACTATAAGAGATAATGCAATTTGGCAATCGGCAATGTAATTAGCATGCCGAATATTACTTGGAAGGTGAATTGGAACAAAATCGCTATTTCATAAGACCATTTTACAATTTTGGCCCAAGTTAGAAGCAGAGCCAATATTGTAAGATGTCGATGGTCCATATCTCGGAAACTATAAGAGATAATGCAATTTGGCAATAGCCAATGTAACTAGCATGCCGAATATTACTTGGAATGTGAATTGGAACGAAATCGCTAATTCATAAGACCATTTGACAATTTTTTCCCAAGTTAGAATCATAGCGAATATTGTAAGATGTCGATAGTCCATATCTCGGAAACTATAAGAGATAATGCAATTTGGCAATAGGCAATGTAATTAGCATGCCGAATATTACTTGGAAGGTGAATTGGAACGAAATCGCTATTTCATAAGACCATTTTACAATTTTGGCCCAAGTTAGAAGCAGAGCCAATATTGTAAGATGTCGATGGTCCATATCTCGGAAACTATAAGAGATAATACAATTTGGCAATCGGCAATGTAATTAGCATGCCGAATATTACTTGGAAGGTGAATTGGAACAAAATCGCTATTTCATAAGACCATTTTACAATTTTGGCCCAAATTAGAAGCAGAGCCAATATTGTAAGTTGTCGATGGTCCGTATCTCGGAAACTATAAGAGATAAGGCAATTTGGCAATCGGCAACGTAATTAGCATGCCGAATATTACTTGGTATGTGAATTGGAACGCAATCGCTAATTCATAAGACCATTTTACAATTTTGACCCAAGTTTGAAACAGAGTCTAAGGTGTAAAATTTCGATTGCCCATATATTGGAAACTATAAGAGATAATGCAATTTGGCTATAGGCAATGTAAATAGCATGGCGAATATTACTTGGAAGGTGAATTGGAACGAAATCGCTAATTCATAAGACCATTTGACAATTTTGGCCCAAGTTAGAAGCAGAGCCAATATTGTAAGATGTCGATGGTCCATATCTCGGAAACTATAAGAGATAATGCAATTTGGCAATAGGCAATGTAAATAGCATGGCGAATATTACTTGGAAGGTGAATTGGAACGAAATCGCTAATTCATAAGACCATTTGACAATTTTTTCCCAAGTTAGAATCATAGCGAATATTGTAAGATGTCGATAGTCCATATCTCGGAAACTATAAGAGATAATGCAATTTGGCAATAAGCAATGTAATTGGCATGCCAAATATTACTTGGAATGTGTATTGGAACGAAATCGCTAATTCATAAGACCATTTTACAACTCTAGCCCAAGTTAGAAGCAGAGCCAATATTGTAAGATGTCGATGGTCCATATCCCGGAAACTATAAGAGATAATGCAATTTGGCATTAGGTAATGTAATTATCATGGCGAATATTATTTGGAAGGTGAATTGGAAAGAAATCGCTAATTCATAAGACCATTTTACAATTTTGACCCAAGTTAGAAGCAGTGCCAATATTGTAAAATGTCGATAGTCTATATCTCGGAAACTATAAGAGATAATGCAATTTGGCAAACGGCAACGTAATTAGCATGCCGAATATTACTTGGAATGTGAATTGGAACGAAATCGCTAATTCATAAGACAATTTTACAACTTTAGCCCATGTCAGAAGCAGAGCCAATATTGTAAGATGTCGATGGTCCATATCTCGGAAACTATAAGAGATAATGCAATTTGGCAATAAACAATGTAATTAGCATGGCGAATATTATTTGGAATGTGAATTGGAACGAAATCGCTAATTCATAAGACCATTTTACAATTTTGACCCAAGTTAGAAGCAGTGCCAATATTGTAAGATGTCGATAGTCCATATCTCGGAAACTATAAGAGATAATGCAATTTGACAATCGGCAACGTAATTAGGATGCCGAATATTACTTGGACTGTGAATTGGAACGAAATCGTTAATCCATAAGACCATTTTTCAACTTTAGCCCAAGTTATAAGCAGAGCCAATATTGTAAGATGTCGATGATATATATCTCGGAAACTATAAGAGATAATGCAACTTGGCTATAGGCAATGTATTTAGCATGGCTAATATTACTTGGAAGGTGAATTGGAACGAAATCGCTAATTCATAAGACCATTTGACAATTTTGGCCCAAGTTAGAAGCAGAGCGAATATGGAAAGATGTCGATAGTCCATATCTCGGAAACTATAAAAGATAATGCTATTTGTCATTCGGCAACGTAATTAGGATGCCGAATATTACTTGGAAAGTGAATTGGAACGAAATCGCTAATTCATAAGACAATTTTACAACTTTAGCCCATGTCAGAAGCAGAGCCAATATTGTAAGATGTCGATGGTCCATATCTCGGAAACTATATGAGATAATGCAATTTGGCAATAAGCAATGTAATTAGCATGCCAAATATTACTTGGAATGTATATTGGAACGAAATCCTTAATTCATAAGACCATTTTACAACTCTAGCCCAAGTTAGAAGCAGAGCCAATATTGTAAGATGTCGATGGTCCATATCCCGGAAACTATTAGAGATAATGCAATTTGGCATTAGGTAATGTAATTAGCATGGCGAATATTATTTGGAAGGTCAATTGGAACGAAATCGCTAATTCATAAGACCATTTTAGAATTTTGACCCAAGTAAGAAGCAGTGTAATATTGTAAGATGTCTATAGTCCCTATCTCGGAAACTATAAGAGATAATGCAATTTGGCATTCGGCAACGTAATTAGGATGCCGAATATTACTTGGAAAGTGAATTGGAACGAAATCGCTAATTCATAAGACAATTTTACAACTTTAGCCCATGTCAGAAGCAGAGCCAATATTGTAAGATGTCGATGGTCCGTATCTCGGAAACTATAAGAGATAAGGCAATTTGGCAATCGGCAACGTAATTAGCATGCCGAATATTACTTGGAATGTGAAATGGAACGAAATCGCTAATTCATAAGACCATTTTACAATTTTTTCCCAAGTTAGAATCATAGCGAATATTGTAAGATGTCGATAGTCCATATCTCGGAAACTATAAGAGATAATGCAATTTGGCAATAGGCAATGTAATTAGCATACCGAATATTACTTGGAAGGTGAATTGGAACGAAATCGCTATTTCATAAGACCATTTTACAATTTTGGCCCAAGTTAGAAGCAGAGCCAATATTGTAAGATGTCGATGGTCCATATCTCGGAAACTATAAGAGATAATGCAATTTGGCAATAGCCAATGTAACTAGCATGCCGAATATTACTTGGAATGTGAATTGGAACGAAATCGCTAATTCATAAGACCATTTTAAAACTCTAGCCCAAGTTAGAATCATAGCGAATATTGTAAGATGTCGATAGTCCATATCTCGGAAACTATAAGAGGTAATGCAATTTGGCATTAGGCAATGTAATTAGCATGGCGAATATTATTTGGAAGGTGAATTGGAACGAAATCGCTAATTCATAAGACCATTTTACAATTTTGACCCAAGTTAGAAGCAGTGCCAATATTGTAAGATGTCGATAGTCCCTATCTCGGAAACTATAAGAGATAATGCAATTTGGCAATCGGCAACGTAATTAGGGTGCCAAATATTACTTGAAATGTGAATTGGAACGAAATTGCTAATCCATAAGACTATTTCGCAATTTTCACCCAAGTTAGAAACAGAGTCTAACGTGTAAATTTTCGATTGCCCATATCACGGAAACTATAAGAGATAAGGCAATTTGGCTATCGGCAACGTAATTAGCATGCCGAATATTACTTGGAATGTGAATTGGAACGAAATCGCTAATTCATGAGACCATTTGACAATTTTTTCCCAAGTTAGAATCAGAGCGAATATTGTAAGCTGTCGATAGTCCATATCTCGGAAACTATAAGAGATAAGGCAATTTGGCTATCGGCAACGTAATTAGCATGCCGAATATTACTTGGAAGGTGAATTGGAACGAAATCGCTAATTCATAAGACCATTTTACAACTTTAGCCCAAGTTAGATGCAGAACCAATATTGTAAGATGTCGATAGTCCATATCTCGGAAACTATAAGAGATAATGCAATTTGGCAATCGGCAACCTAATTAGGATGCCAAATATTACTTGAAATGTGAATTGGAACGAAATTGATAATCCATAAGACTATTTTACAATTTTGACCCAAGTTAGAAACAGAGTCTAATGTGTAAAATTTCGATTGCCCATATCTCGGAAACTATAAGAGATAATGCAATTTGGCAATCGGCAACGTAATTAGCATGCCGAATATTACTTGGAATGTGAATTGGAACGAAATCGCTAATTCATAAGACCATTTTACAATTTTGACCCAAGTTAGAATCAGAGCGAATATTGTAAGCTGTCGATAGTCCATATCTCGGAAACTATAAGAGATAATGCAATTTGGCAATAGGCAATGTAATTAGCATGGCGAATATTACTTGGAAGGTGAATTGGAACGAAATCGCTAATTCATAAGACCATTTTACAACTTTAGGCCAAGTTAGATGCAGAACCAATATTGTAAGATGTCGATAGTCCATATCTCGGAAACTATAAGAGATAATGCTATTTGGCAATCGGCAACCTAATTAGGATGCCGAATATTACTTGGAAAGTGAATTGGAACGAAATCGCTAATTCATAAGACAATTTTACAACTTTAGCCCATGTCAGAAGCAGAGCCAATATTGTAAGATGTCGATGGTCCATATCTCGGAAACTATATGAGATAATGCAATTTGACAATAAGCAATGTAATTAGCATGCCAAATATTACTTGGAATGTGTATTGGTACGAAATCGCTAATTCATAAGACCATTTTACAACTCTAGCCCAAGTTAGAAGCAGAGCCAATATTGTAAGATGTCGATGGTCCATATCCCGGAAACTATAAGAGATAATGCAATTTGGCAATAGGCAATGTAATTAGCATGGCGAATATTATTTGGAAGGTGAATTGGAACGAAATTGATAATCCATAAGACTATTTTACAATTTTGACCCAAGTTAGAAAAAGAGCCTAAGGTGTAAAATTTCGATTGCCCATATCTCGCAAACTATAGGAGATAATGCAATTTGGCAATCGGCAACCTAATTAGCATGCCGAATATTACTTGGAATGTGAAATGGAACGAAATCGCTAATTCATAAGACTATTTTACAATTTGGACCCAAGTTTGAAACAGAGTCTAAGGTGTAAAATTTCGATTGCCCATATCTCGGAAACTATAAGAGATAATGCAACTTGGCTATAGGCAATGTAATTAGCATGGCGAATATTACTTGGAAGGTGAATTGGAACGAAATCGCTAATTCATAAGACCATTTGACAATTTTGGCCTAAGTTAGAAGCAGAGCGAATATTGAAAGATGTCGATGGTCCATATCCCGGAAACTATAAGAGATAATGCAATTTGGCATTAGGTAATGTAATTATCATGGCGAATATTATTTGGAAGGTGAATTGGAAAGAAATCGCTAATTCATAAGACCATTTTACAATTTTGACCCAAGTTAGAAGCAGTGCCAATATTGTAAGATGTCGATAGTCCATATCTCGGAAACTATAAGAGATAAGGCAATTTGGCAATCGGCAACGTAATTAGCATGCCGAATATTACTTGGTATGTGAATTGGAACGAAATCGCTAATTCATAAGACAATTTTACAACTTTAGCCCATGTCAGAAGCAGAGCCAATATTGTAAGATGTCGATGGTCCATATATCGGAAACTATATGAGATAATGCAATTTGGCAATAAGCAATGTAATTAGCATGCCAAATATTACTTGGAATGTGTATTGGAACGAAATCGCTAATTCATAAGACCATTTTACAACTCTAGCCCAAGTTAGAAGCAGAGCCAATATTGTAAGATGTCGATGGTCCATATCCCGGAAACTATAAGACATAATGCAATTTGGCATTAGGTAATGTAATAATCATGGCGAATATTATTTGGAAGGTGAATTGGAAAGAAATCGCTAATTCATAAGACCATTTTACAATTTTGACCCAAGTTAGAAGCAGTGCCAATATTGTAAGATGTCGATAGTCCATATCTCGGAAACTATAAAAGATAATGCAATTTGGCAATCGGCAACGTAATTATGGTGCCAAATATTACTTGAAATGTGAATTGGAACGAAATTGCTAATCCATAAGACTATTTTACAATTTTGACCCTAGTTAGAAACAGAGTCTAACGTGTAAATTTTCGATTGCCCATATCTCGGAAACTATAAGAGATAAGGCAATTTGGCAATCGGCAACGTAATTAGCATGCCGAATATTACTTGGTATGTGAATTGGAACGAAATCGCTAATTCCTAAGACCATTTGACAATTTTTTCCCAAGATAGAATCAGAGCGAATATTGTAAGATGTCGATGGTCCATATCTCGGAAACTATAAGAGATAATGCAATTTGGCAATCGGCAATGTAATTAGCATGCCGAATATTACTTGGAAGGTGAATTGGAACAAAATCGCTATTTTATAAGACCATTTTACAATTTTGGCCCAAGTTAGAAGCAGAGCCAATATTGTAAGATGTCGATGTCCTTATCTCGGAAACTATAAGAGATAATGCAATTTGGCAATAGCCAATGTAACTAGCATGCCGAATATTACTTGGAATGTGAATTGGAACGAAATCGCTAATTCATAAGGCCATTTGACAATTTTTTCCCAAGTTAGAATCATAGCGAATATTGTAAGATGTCGATAGTCCATATCTCGGAAACTATAAGAGATAATGCAATTAGGCAATAGGCAATGTAATTAGCATGCCGAATATTACTTGGAAGGTGAATTGGAACGAAATCGCTATTTCATAAGACCATTTTACAATTTTGGCCCAAGTTAGAAGCAGAGCCAATATTGTAAGATGTCGATGGTCCATATCTCGGAAACTATAAGAGATAATGCAATTTGGCAATCGGCAATGTAATTAGCATGCCGAATATTACTTGCAAGGTGAATTGGAACAAAATCGCTATTTCATAAGATCATTTTACAATTTTGGCCCAAGTTAGAAGCAGAGCCAATATTGTAAGATGTCGATGGTCCGTATCTCGGAAACTATAAGAGATAAGGCAATTTGGCAATCGGCAACGTAATTAGCATGCCGAATATTACTTGGTATGTGAATTGGAACGAAATCGCTAATTCATAAGACCATTTGACAATTTTTTCCCAAGTTAGAGTCATAGCGAATATTGTAAGATGTCGATAGTCCATATCTCGGAAACTATAAGAGATAATGCAATTTGGCAATAGGCAATGTAATTAGCATGCCGAATATTACTTGGAAGGTGAATTGGAACGAAATCGCTCTTTCATAAGACCATTTTACAATTTTGGCCCAAGTTAGAAGCAGAGCCAATATTGTAAGATGTCGATGGTCCATATCTCGGAAACTATAAGAGATAATGCAATTTGGCAATAGGCATTGTAATTAGCATGCCGAATATTACTTGGAAGGTGAATTGGAACGAAATCGCTATTTCATAAGACCATTTGACAATTTTTTCCCAAGTTAGAGTCATAGCGAATATTGTAAGATGTCGATGGTCCATATCCCGGAAACTATGAGAGATAATGCAATTTGGCATTAGGTAATGTAATTAGCATGGCGAATATTATTTGGAAGGTGAATTGGAACGAAATCGCTAATTCATAAGACCATTTTAGAATTTTGACCCAAGTAAGAAGCAGTGTAAATATTGTAAGATGTCTATAGTCCCTATCTCGGAAACTATAAGAGATAATGCAATTTGGCATTCGGCAACGTAATTAGCATGCCGAATATTACTTGGTATGTGAATTGGAAAGAAATCGCTAATTCATAAGACCATTTTACAATTTTGACCCAAGTTAGAAGCAGTGCCAATATTGTAAAATGTCGATAGTCTATATCTCGGAAACTATAAGAGATAATGCAATTTGGCAATCGGCAACGTAATTATGGTGCCAAATATTACTTGAAATGTGAATTGGAACGAAATTGCTAATCCATAAGACTATTTTACAATTTTGACCCAAGTTAGAAACAGAGTCTAACGTGTTAATTTTCGATTGCCCATATCTCGGAAACTATAAGAGATAAGGCAATTTGGCTATCGGCAACGTAATTAGCATGCAGAATATTACTTGGAATGTGAATTGGAACGAAATCGCTAATTCATGAGACCATTTTACAATTTTGGCCCAAGTTAGAAGCAGAGCCAATATTGTAAGATGTCGATGGTCCATATCTCGGAAACTATAAGAGATAATACAATTTGGCAATCGGCAATGTAATTAGCATGCCGAATATTACTTGGAAGGTGAATTGGAACAAAATCGCTATTTCATAAGACCATTTTACAATTTTGGCCCAAATTAGAAGCAGAGCCAATATTGTAAGTTGTCGATGGTCCGTATCTCGGAAACTATAAGAGATAAGGCAATTTGGCAATCGGCAACGTAATTAGCATGCCGAATATTACTTGGTATGTGAATTGGAACGCAATCGCTAATTCATAAGACCATTTTACAATTTTGACCCAAGTTTGAAACAGAGTCTAAGGTGTAAAATTTCGATTGCCCATATATTGGAAACTATAAGAGATAATGCAATTTGGCTATAGGCAATGTAAATAGCATGGCGAATATTACTTGGAAGGTGAATTGGAACGAAATCGCTAATTCATAAGACCATTTGACAATTTTGGCCCAAGTTAGAAGCAGAGCCAATATTGTAAGATGTCGATGGTCCATATCTCGGAAACTATAAGAGATAATGCAATTTGGCAATAGGCAATGTAAATAGCATGGCGAATATTACTTGGAAGGTGAATTGGAACGAAATCGCTAATTCATAAGACCATTTGACAATTTTTTCCCAAGTTAGAATCATAGCGAATATTGTAAGATGTCGATAGTCCATATCTCGGAAACTATAAGAGATAATGCAATTTGGCAATAAGCAATGTAATTGGCATGCCAAATATTACATGGAATGTGTATTGGAACGAAATCGCTAATTCATAAGACCATTTTACAACTCTAGCCCAAGTTAGAAGCAGAGCCAATATTGTAAGATGTCGATGGTCCATATCCCGGAAACTATAAGAGATAATGCAATTTGGCATTAGGTAATGTAATTATCATGGCGAATATTATTTGGAAGGTGAATTGGAAAGAAATCGCTAATTCATAAGACCATTTTACAATTTTGACCCAAGTTAGAAGCAGTGCCAATATTGTAAAATGTCGATAGTCTATATCTCGGAAACTATAAGAGATAATGCAATTTGGCAAACGGCAACGTAATTAGCATGCCGAATATTACTTGGAATGTGAATTGGAACGAAATCGCTAATTCATAAGACAATTTTACAACTTTAGCCCATGTCAGAAGCAGAGCCAATATTGTAAGATGTCGATGGTCCAAATCTCGGAAACTATAAGAGATAATGCAATAGGGCAATAAACAATGTAATTAGCATGGCGAATATTATTTGGAATGTGAATTGGAACGAAATCGCTAATTCATAAGACCATTTTACAATTTTGACCCAAGTTAGAAGCAGTGCCAATATTGTAAGATGTCGATAGTCCATATCTCGGAAACTATAAGAGATAATGCAATTTGACAATCGGCAACGTAATTAGGATGCCGAATATTACTTGGACTGTGAATTGGAACGAAATCGTTAATCCATAAGACCATTTTTCAACTTTAGCCCAAGTTATAAGCAGAGCCAATATTGTAAGATGTCGATGATATATATCTCGGAAACTATAAGTGATAATGCAACTTGGCTATAGGCAATGTATTTAGCATGGCTAATATTACTTGGAAGGTGAATTGGAACGAAATCGCTAATTCATAAGACCATTTGACAATTTTGGCCCAAGTTAGAAGCAGAGCGAATATTGAAAGATGTCGATAGTCCATATCTCGGAAACTATAAAAGATAATGCTATTTGTCATTCGGCAACGTAATTAGGATGCCGAATATTACTTGGAAAGTGAATTGGAACGAAATCGCTAATTCATAAGACAATTTTACAACTTTAGCCCATGTCAGAAGCAGAGCCAATATTGTAAGATGTCGATGGTCCATATCTCGGAAACTATATGAGATAATGCAATTTGGCAATAAGCAATGTAATTAGCATGCCAAATATTACTAGGAATGTGTATTGGAACGAAATCCTTAATTCATAAGACCATTTTACAACTCTAGCACAAGTTAGAAGCAGAGCCAATATTGTAAGATGTCGATGGTCCATATCCCGGAAACTATTAGAGATAATGCAATTTGGCATTAGGTAATGTAATTAGTATGGCGAATATTATTTGGAAGGTGAATTGGAACGAAATCGCTAATTCATAAGACCATTTTAGAATTTTGACCCAAGTAAGAAGCAGTGTAATATTGTAAGATGTCTATAGTCCCTATCTCGGAAACTATAAGAGATAATGCAATTTGGCATTCGACAACGTAATTAGGATGCCGAATATTACTTGGAAAGTGAATTGGAACGAAATCGCTAATTCATAAGACAATTTTACAACTTTAGCCCATGTCAGAAGCAGAGCCAATATTGTAAGATGTCGATGGTCCGTATCTCGGAAACTATAAGAGATAAGGCAATTTGGCAATCGGCAACGTAATTAGCATGCCGAATATTACTTGGTGTGTGAATTGGAACGAAATCGCTAATTCATAAGACCATTTGACAATTTTTTCCCAAGTTAGAATCATAGCGAATATTGTAAGATGTCGATAGTCCATATCTCGGAAACTATCAGAGATAATGCAATTTGGCAATAGGCAATGTAATTAGCATACCGAATATTACTTGGAAGGTGAATTGGAACGAAATCGCTATTTCATAAGACCATTTTACAATTTTGGCCCAAGTTAGAAGCAGAGCCAATATTGTAAGATGTCGATGGTCCATATCTCGGAAACTATAAGAGATAATGCAATTTGGCAATAGCCAATGTAACTAGCATGCCGAATATTACTTGGAATGTGAATTGGAACGAAATCGCTAATTCATAAGACCATTTTAAAACTCTAGCCCAAGTTAGAATCATAGCGAATATTGTAAGATGTCGATAGTCCATATCTCGGAAACTATAAGAGATAATGTAATTTGGCATTAGGCAATGTAATTAGCATGGCGAATATTATTTGGAAGGTGAATTGGAACGAAATCGCTAATTCATAAGACCATTTTACAATTTTTACCCAAGTTAGAAGCAGTGCCAATATTGTAAGATGTCGATAGTCCCTATCTCGGAAACTATAAGAGATAATGCAATTTGGCAATCGGCAACGTAATTAGGGTGCCAAATATTACTTGAAATGTGAATTGGAACGAAATTGCTAATCCATAAGACTATTTCGCAATTTTGACCCAAGTTAGAAACAGAGTCTAACGTGTAAATTTTCGATTGCCCATATCTCGGAAACTATAAGAGATAAGGCAATTTGGCTATCGGCAACGTAATTAGCATGCCGAATATTACTTGGAATGTGAATTGGAACGAAATCGCTAATTCATGAGACCATTTGACAATTTTTACCCAAGTTAGAATCAGAGCGAATATTGTAAGCTGTCGATAGTCCATATCTCGGAAACTATAAGAGATAATGCAATTTGGCAATAGGCAATGTAATCAGCATGGCGAATATTATTTGGAAGGTGAATTGGAACGAAATTGATAATCCATAAGACTATTTTACAATTTTGACCCAAGTTAGAAACAGAGCCTAAGGTGTAAAATTTCGATTGCCCATATCTCGCAAACTATAGGAGATAATGCAATTTGGCAATCGGCAACCTAATTAGCATGCCGAATATTACTTGGAATGTGAAATGGAACGAAATCGCTAATTCATAAGACCATTTTACAATTTTGAGCCAAGTTAGAAGCAGTGCCAATATTGTAAGATGTCGATAGTCCCTATCTCGGAAACTATAAGATAATGGAGGAAGACAATAGGAGATAATGCAATTTGGCAATCGGCAACGTAATTAGGGTGCCAAATATTACTTGGAAGGTGAATTGGAACGAAATTGCTAATACATAAGACTATTTCGCAATTTTGACCCAAGTTAGAAACAGAGTCTAACGTGTAAATTTTCGATTGCCCATATCTCGGAAACTATAAGAGATAAGGCAATTTGGCTATCGGCAACGTAATTAGCATGCCGAATATTACTTGGAAGGTGAATTGGAACGAAATCGCTAATTCATAAGACCATTTTACAACTTTAGGCCAAGTTAGATGCAGAACCAATATTGTAAGATGTCGATAGTCCATATCTCGGAAACTATAATTAGGATGCCGAATATTACTTGGAATGTGAATTGGAACGAAATCGCTAATTCATAAGACAATTTTACAACTTTAGCCCATGTCAGAAGCAGAGCCAATATTGTAAGATGTCGATGGTCCATATCTCGGAAACTATATGAGATAATGCAATTTGGCAATAAGCAATGTAATTAGCATGCCAAATATTACTTGGAATGTGTATTGGTACGAAATCGCTAATTCATAAGACCATTTTACAACTCTAGCCCAAGTTAGAAGCAGAGCCAATATTGTAAGATGTCGATGGTCCATATCCCGGAAACTATAAGGGATAATGCAATTTGGCATTAGGTAATGTAATTATCATGGCGAATATTATTTGGAAGGTGAATTGGAAAGAAATCGCTAATTCATAAGACCATTTTACAATTTTGACCCAAGTTAGAAGCAGTGCCAATATTGTAAAATGTCGATAGTCTATATCTCGGAAACTATAAGAGATAATGCAATTTGGCAATCGGCAACGTAATTATGGTGCCAAATATTACTTGAAATGTGAATTGGAACGAAATTGCTAATCCATAAGACTATTTTACAATTTTGACCCAAGTTAGAAACAGAGTCTAACGTGTAAATTTTCGATTGCCCATATCTCGGAAACTATAAGAGATAAGGCAATTTGGCAATCGGCAACGTAATTAGCATGCCGAATATTACTTGGTATGTGAATTGGAACGAAATCGCTAATTCATAAGACCATTTGACAATTTTTTCCCAAGATAGAATCAGAGCGAATATTGTAAGATGTCGATAGTCCATATATCGGAAACTATAAGAGATAATGCAATTTGGCAATCGGCAATGTAATTAGCATGCCGAATATTACTTGGAAGGTGAATTGGAACAAAATCGCTATTTCATAAGACCATTTTACAATTTTGGCCCAAGTTAGAAGCAGAGCCAATATTGTAAGATGTCGATGGTCCATATCTCGGAAACTATAAGAGATAATGCAATTTGGCAATAGCCAATGTAACTAGCATGCCGAATATTACTTGGAATGTGAATTGGAACGAAATCGCTAATTCATAAGACCATTTGACAATTTTTTCCCAAGTTAGAATCATAGCGAATATTGTAAGATGTCGATAGTCCATATCTCGGAAACTATAAGAGATAATGCAATTTGGCAATAGGCAATGTAATTAGCATGCCGAATATTGGAAGGTGAATTGGAACGAAATCGCTATTTCATAAGACCATTTTACAAATTTGGCCCAAGTTAGAAGCAGAGCCAATATTGTAAGATGTCGATGGTCCATATCTCAGAAACTATAAGAGATAATGCAATTTGGCAATCGGCAATGTAATTAGCATGCCGAATATTACTTGGAAGGTGAATTGGAACAAAATCGCTATTTGATAAGACCATTTTACAATTTTGGCCCAAATTAGAAGCAGAGCCAATATTGTAAGTTGTCGATGGTCCGTATCTCGGAAACTATAAGAGATAAGGCAATTTGGCAATCGGCAACGTAATTAGCATGCCGAATATTACTTGGAATGTGAATTGGAACGAAATCGCTAATTCATGAGACCATTTGACAATTTTTACCCAAGCTAGAATCAGAGCGAATATTGTAAGCTGTCGATAGTCCATATCTCGGAAACTATAAGAGATAATGCAATTTGGCAATAGGCAATGTAATTAGCATGGCGAATATTATTTGGAAGGTGAATTGGAACGAAATTGATAATCCATAAGACTATTTTACAATTTTGACCCAAGTTAGAAAAAGAGCCTAAGGTGTAAAATTTCGATTGCCCATATCTCGCAAACTATAGGAGATAATGCAATTTGGCAATCGGCAACCTAATTAGCATGCCGAATATTACTTGGAATGTGAAATGGAACGAAATCGCTAATTCATAAGACTATTTTACAATTTTGACCCAAGTTTGAAACAGAGTCTAACGTGTAAATTTTCGATTGCCCATATCTCGGAAACTATAAGAGATAAGGCAATTTGGCTATCGGCAACGTAATTAGCATGCCGAATATTACTTGGAATGTGAATTGGAACGAAATCGCTAATTCATGAGACCATTTGACAATTTTTTCCCAAGTTAGAATCAGAGCGAATATTGTAAGCTGTCGATAGTCCATATCTCGGAAACTATAAGAGATAATGCAATTTGGCAATAGGCAATGTAATTAGCATGGCGAATATTATTTGGAAGGTGAATTGGAACGAAATTGATAATCCATAAGACTATTTTACAATTTTGACCCAAGTTAGAAAAAGAGCCTAAGGTGTAAAATTTCGATTGCCCATATCTCGCAAACTATAGGAGATAATGCAATTTGGCAATCGGCAACCTAATTAGCATGCCGAATATTACTTGGAATGTGAAATGGAACGAAATCGCTAATTCATAAGACCATTTTACAATTTTGACCCAAGTTTGAAACAGAGTCTAAGGTGTAAAATTTCGATTGCCCATATCTCGGAAACTATAAGAGATAATGCAACTTGGCTATAGGCAATGTAATTAGCATGGCGAATATTACTTGGAAGGTGAATTGGAACGAAATCGCTAATTCATAAGACCATTTGACAATTTTGGCCTAAGTTAGAAGCAGAGCGAATATTGAAAGATGTCGATGGTCCATATCCCGGAAACTATAAGAGATAATGCAATTTGGCATTAGGTAATGTAATTATCATGGCGAATATTATTTGGAAGGTGAATTGGAAAGAAATCGCTAATTCATAAGACCATTTTACAATTTTGACCCAAGTTAGAAGCAGTGCCAATATTGTAAGATGTCGATAGTCCATATCTCGGAAACTATAAGAGATAAGGCAATTTGGCAATCGGCAACGTAATTAGCATGCCGAATATTACTTGGTATGTGAATTGGAACGAAATCGCTAATTCATAAGACAATTTTACAACTTTAGCCCATGTCAGAAGCAGAGCCAATATTGTAAGATGTCGATGGTCCATATCTCGGAAACTATATGAGATAATGCAATTTGGCAATAAGCAATGTAATTAGCATGCCAAATATTACTTGGAATGTGTATTGGAACGAAATCGCTAATTCATAAGACCATTTTACAACTCTAGCCCAAGTTAGAAGCAGAGCCAATATTGTAAGATGTCGATGGTCCATATCCCGGAAACTATAAGACATAATGCAATTTGGCATTAGGTAATGTAATTATCATGGCGAATATTATTTGGAAGGTGAATTGGAAAGAAATCGCTAATTCATAAGACCATTTTACAATTTTGACCCAAATTAGAAGCAGTGCCAATATTGTAAGATGTCGATAGTCCATATCTCGGAAACTATAAGAGATAATGCAATTTGGCAATCGGCAACGTAATTATGGTGCCAAATATTACTTGAAATGTGAATTGGAACGAAATTGCTAATCCATAAGACTATTTTACAATTTTGACCCAAGTTAGAAACAGAGTCTAACGTGTAAATTTTCGATTGCCCATATCTCGGAAACTATAAGAGATAAGGCAATTTGGCAATCGGCAACGTAATTAGCATGCCGAATATTACTTGGTATGTGAATTGGAACGAAATCGCTAATTCCTAAGACCATTTGACAATTTTTTCCCAAGATAGAATCAGAGCGAATATTGTAAGATGTCGATAGTCCATATCTCGGAAACTATAAGAGATAATGCAATTTGGCAATCGGCAATGTAATTAGCATGCCGAATATTACTTGGAAGGTGAATTGGAACAAAATCGCTATTTTATAAGACCATTTTACAATTTTGGCCCAAGTTAGAAGCAGAGCCAATATTGTAAGATGTCGATGTCCTTATCTCGGAAACTATAAGAGATAATGCAATTTGGCAATAGCCAATGTAACTAGCATGCCGAATATTACTTGGAATGTGAATTGGAACGAAATCGCTAATTCATAAGGCCATTTGACAATTTTTTCCCAAGTTAGAATCATAGCGAATATTGTAAGATGTCGATAGTCCATATCTCGGAAACTATAAGAGATAATGCAATTAGGCAATAGGCAATGTAATTAGCATGCCGAATATTACTTGGAAGGTGAATTGGAACGAAATCGCTATTTCATAAGACCATTTTACAATTTTGGCCCAAGTTAGAAGCAGAGCCAATATTGTAAGATGTCGATGGTCCATATCTCGGAAACTATAAGAGATAATGCAATTTGGCAATCGGCAATGTAATTAGCATGCCGAATATTACTTGGAAGGTGAATTGGAACAAAATCGCTATTTCATAAGATCATTTTACAATTTTGGCCCAAGTTAGAAGCAGAGCCAATATTGTAAGATGTCGATGGTCCGTATCTCGGAAACTATAAGAGATAAGGCAATTTGGCAATCGGCAACGTAATTAGCATGCCGAATATTACTTGGTATGTGAATTGGAACGAAATCGCTAATTCATAAGACCATTTGACAATTTTTTCCCAAGTTAGATTCATAGCGAATATTGTAAGATGTCGATAGTCCATATCTCGGAAACTATAAGAGATAATGCAATTTGGCAATAGGCAATGTAATTAGCATGCCGAATATTACTTGGAAGGTGAATTGGAACGAAATCGCTCTTTCATAAGACCATTTTACAATTTTGGCCCAAGTTAGAAGCAGAGCCAATATTGTAAGATGTCGATGGTCCATATCTCGGAAACTATAAGAGATAATGCAATTTGGCAATAGGCAATGTAATTAGCATGCCGAATATTACTTGGAAGGTGAATTGGAACGAAATCGCTATTTCATAAGACCATTTGACAATTTTTTCCCAAGTTAGAGTCATAGCGAATATTGTAAGATGTCGATGGTCCATATCCCGGAAACTATGAGAGATAATGCAATTTGGCATTAGGTAATGTAATTAGCATGGCGAATATTATTTGGAAGGTGAATTGGAACGAAATCGCTAATTCATAAGACCATTTTAGAATTTTGACCCAAGTAAGAAGCAGTGTAAATATTGTAAGATGTCTATAGTCCCTATCTCGGAAACTATAAGAGATAATGCAATTTGGCATTCGGCAACGTAATTAGCATGCCGAATATTACTTGGTATGTGAATTGGAAAGAAATCGCTAATTCATAAGACCATTTTACAATTTTGACCCAAGTTAGAAGCAGTGCCAATATTGTAAAATGTCGATAGTCTATATCTCGGAAACTATAAGAGATAATGCAATTTGGCAATCGGCAACGTAATTATGGTGCCAAATATTACTTGAAATGTGAATTGGAACGAAATTGCTAATCCATAAGACTATTTTACAATTTTGACCCAAGTTAAAAACAGAGTCTAACGTGTTAATTTTCGATTGCCCATATCTCGGAAACTATAAGAGATAAGGCAATTTGGCAATCGGCAACGTAATTAGCATGCCGAATATTACTTGGTATGTGAATTGGAACGAAATCGCTAATTCATAAGACCATTTGACAATTTTTTCCCAAGATAGAATCAGAGCGAATATTGTAAGATGTCGATAGTCCATATCTCGGAAACTATAAGAGATAATGCAATTTGGCAATCGGCAATGTAATTAGCATGCCGAATATTACTTGGAAGGTGAATTGGAACAAAATCGCTATTTCATAAGACCATTTTACAATTTTGGCCCAAGTTAGAAGCAGAGCCAATATTGTAAGATGTCGATGGTCCATATCTCGGAAACTATAAGAGATAATGCAATTTGGCAATAGCCAATGTAACTAGCATGCCGAATATTACTTGGAATGTGAATTGGAACGAAATCGCTAATTCATAAGACCATTTGACAATTTTTTCCCAAGTTAGAATCATAGCGAATATTGTAAGATGTCGATAGTCCATATCTCGGAAACTATAAGAGATAATGCAATTTGGCAATAGGCAATGTAATTAGCATGCCGAATATTGGAAGGTGAATTGGAACGAAATCGCTATTTCATAAGACCATTTTACAATTTTGGCCCAAGTTAGAAGCAGAGCCAATATTGTAAGATGTCGATGGTCCATATCTCGGAAACTATAAGAGATAATACAATTTGGCAATCGGCAATGTAATTAGCATGCCGAATATTACTTGGAAGGTGAATTGGAACAAAATCGCTATTTCATAAGACCATTTTACAATTTTGGCCCAAATTAGAAGCAGAGCCAATATTGTAAGTTGTCGATGGTCCGTATCTCGGAAACTATAAGAGATAAGGCAATTTGGCAATCGGCAACGTAATTAGCATGCCGAATATTACTTGGTATGTGAATTGGAACGCAATCGCTAATTCATAAGACCATTTTACAATTTTGACCCAAGTTTGAAACAGAGTCTAAGGTGTAAAATTTCGATTGCCCATATATTGGAAACTATAAGAGATAATACAATTTGGCTATAGGCAATGTAAATAGCATGGCGAATATTGGAAGGTGAATTGGAACGAAATCGCTAATTCATAAGACCATTTGACAATTTTGGCCCAAGCTAGAAGCAGAGCCAATATTGTAAGATGTCGATGGTCCATATCTCGGAAACTATAAGAGATAATGCAATTTGGCAATAGGCAATGTAAATAGCATGGCGAATATTACTTGGAAGGTGAATTGGAACGAAATCGCTAATTCATAAGACCATTTGACAATTTTTTCCCAAGTTAGAATCATGGCGAATATTGTAAGATGTCGATAGTCCATATCTCGGAAACTATAAGAGATAATGCAATTTGGCAATAAGCAATGTAATTGGCATGCCAAATATTACTTGGAATGTGTATTGGAACGAAATCGCTAATTCATAAGACCATTTTACAACTCTAGCCCAAGTTAGAAGCAGAGCCAATATTGTAAGATGTCGATGGTCCATATCCCGGAAACTATAAGAGATAATGCAATTTGGCATTAGGTAATGTAATTATCATGGCGAATATTATTTGGAAGGTGAATTGGAAAGAAATCGCTAATTCATAAGACCATTTTACAATTTTGACCCAAGTTAGAAGCAGTGCCAATATTGTAAAATGTCGATAGTCTATATCTCGGAAACTATAAGAGATAATGCAATTTGACAATCGGCAACGTAATTAGGATGCCGAATATTACTTGGACTGTGAATTGGAACGAAATCGTTAATCCATAAGACCATTTTTCAACTTTAGCCCAAGTTATAAGCAGAGCCAATATTGTAAGATGTCGATGATATATATCTCGGAAACTATAAGAGATAATGCAACTTGGCTATAGGCAATGTATTTAGCATGGCTAATATTACTTGGAAGGTGAATTGGAACGAAATCGCTAATTCATAAGACCATTTGACAATTTTGGCCCAAGTTAGAAGCAGAGCGAATATTGAAAGATGTCGATAGTCCATATCTCGGAAACTATAAAAGATAATGCTATTTGTCATTCGGCAACGTAATTAGGATGCCGAATATTACTTGGAAAGTGAATTGGAACGAAATCGCTAATTCATAAGACAATTTTACAACTTTAGCCCATGTCAGAAGCAGAGCCAATATTGTAAGATGTCGATGGTCCATATCTCGGAAACTATATGAGATAATGCAATTTGGCAATCGGCAACGTAATTAGCATGCCGCATATTACTTGGAATGTGAATTGGAGCGAAATCGCTAATTCATAAGACCATTTTACAATTCTGGCTCAAGTTAGAAGCAGAGCCAATATTGCAAGATGTCGATAGTCCATATCTCGGAAACTATAAGAGATAATGCAATTTGGCAATCGGCAACGTAATTAGCATGCCGAATATTACTTGGAATGTGAATTGGAGCGAAATCGCTAATTCATAAGAC
This sequence comes from Rhynchophorus ferrugineus, assembly GCF_030347505.1. Classification (NCBI taxonomy): domain Eukaryota; kingdom Metazoa; phylum Arthropoda; class Insecta; order Coleoptera; family Curculionidae; genus Rhynchophorus; species Rhynchophorus ferrugineus. The sequence goes on along the minus strand of NW_027472762.1, from coordinate 289,537 downwards.
CATTTTACATTTCTGGCCCAAGTTAGAAGCAGAGCCAATATTGCAAGATGTCGATAGTCCATATCTCGGAAACTATAAGAGATAATGCAATTTGGCAATCGGCAACGTAATTAGCATGCCGAATATTACTTGGAATGTGAATTGGAGCGAAATCGCTAATTCATAAGACCATTTTACATTTCTGGCTCAAGTTAGAAGCAGAGCCAATATTGCAAGATGTCGATAGTCCATAGCTCGGAAACTATAAGAGATAATGCAATTTGGCAATCGGCAACGTAATTAGCATGCCGAATATTACATGGAATATGAATTGGAGCGAAATCGCTAATTCATAAGACTATTTTACATTTCTGGCACAAGTTAGAAGCAGAGCCAATATTGCAAGATGTCGATAGTCCATATCTCGGAAACTATAAGAGATAATGCAATGTGGCAATCGGCAACGTAATTAGCATGCCGAATATTACTTGGAATGTGAATTGGAGCGAAATCGCTAATTCATAAGACCGTTTTACAATTCTGCCTCAAGTTAGAAGCAGAGCCAATATTGCAAGGTGTCGATAGTCCATATCTCGGAAACTATAAGAGATAATGCAATTTGGCAATCGGCAACGTAATTAGCATGCCGAATATTACTTAGAATGTGAATTGGAGCGAAATCGCTAATTCATAAGACCATTTTACATTTCTGGCCCAAGTTAGAAGCAGAGCCAATATTGCAATATGTCGATAGTCCATATTTCGGAAACTATAAGAGATAATGCAATTTGACAATCGGCAACGTAATTAGCATGCCGAAAATTACTTGGAATGTGAATTGGAGCGAAATCGCTAATTCATAAGACCATTTTACAATTCTGGCTCAAGTTAGAAGCAGAGCCAATATTGCAAGGTGTCGATAGTCCATATCTCGGAAACTATAAGAGATAATGCAATTTGGCAATCGGCAACGTAATTAGCATGCCGAATATTACTTGGAATGTGAATTGGAGCGAAATCGCTAATTCATAAGACCATTTTACATTTCTGGCCCAAGTTAGAAGCAGAGCCATTATTGCAAGATGTCGATAGTCCATATCTCGGAAACTATAAGAGATAATGCAATTTGGCAATCGGCAACGTAATTAGCATGCCGAATATTACTTGGAATGTGAATTGGAGCGAAATCGCTAATTCATAAGACCATTTTACATTTCTGGCCCAAGTTAGAAGCAGAGCCAATATTGCAAGATGTCGATAGTCCATATCTCGGAAACTATAAGAGATAATGCAATTTGGCAATCGGCAACGTAATTAGCATGCCGAATATTACTTGGAATGTGAATTGGAGCGAAATCGCTAATTCATAAGACCATTTTACAATTCTGGCTCAAGTTAGAAGCAGAGCCAATATTGCAAGGTGTCGATAGTCCATATCTCGGAAACTATAAGAGATAATGCAATTTGGCAATCGGCAACGTAATTATCATGCCGAATATTACTTGGAATGTGAATTGGAGCGAAATCGCTAATTCATAAGACCATTTTACATTTCTGGCCCAAGTTAGAAGCAGAGCCAATATTGCAAGAAGACGATAGTCCATATCTCGGAAACTATAAGAGATAATGCAATTTGGCAATCGGCAACGTTTAGCATGCCGAATATTACTTGGATTGTGAATTGGAGCGAAATCGCTAATTCATAAGACCATTTAACAATTCTGGCTCAAATTAGAAACAGAGCCAATATTGCAAGATGTCGATAGTCCATATCTCGGAAACTATAAGAGATAATGCAATTTGGCAATCGGCAACGTAATTAGCATGCCGAATATTACTTGGAATGTGAATTGGAGCGAAATCGCTAATTCATAAGACCATTTTACATTTCTGGCCCAAGTTAGAAGCAGAGCCAATATTGCAAGATGTCGATAGTCCATATCTCGGAAACTATAAGAGATAATGCAATTTGGCAATCGGCAACGTAATTAGCATGCCGAATATTACTTGGAATGTGAATTGGAGCGAAATCGCTAATTCATAAGACCATTTTACAATTCTGGCTCAAGTTAGAAGCAGAGCCAATATTGCAAGGTGTCGATAGTCCATATCTCGGAAACTATAAGAGATAATGCAATTTGGCAATCGGCAACGTAATTATCATGCCGAATATTACTTGGAATGTGAATTGGAGCGAAATCGCTAATTCATAAGACCATTTTACATTTCTGGCCCAAGTTAGAAGCAGAGCCAATATTGCAAGATGACGATAGTCCATATCTCGGAAACTATAATAGAAAATGCAATTTGGCAATCGGCAACGTAATTAGCATGCCGAATATTACTTGGAATGTGAATTGGAGCGAAATCGCTAATTCATAAGACCATTTTACAATTCTGGCTCAAGTTAGAAGCAGAGCCAATATTGCAGGATGTCGATATTCCATAGCTCGGAAACTATAAGAGATAATGCAATTTGGCAATCGGCAACGTAATTAGTATGCCGAATATTACTTGGAATGTGAATTGGAGCGAAATCGCTAATTCATAAGACCGTTTTACAATTCTGGCTCAAGTTAGAAGCAGAGCCAATATTGCAAGGTGTCGATAGTCCATATCTCGGAAACTATAAGAGATAATGCAATTTGGCAATCGGCAACGTAATTAGCATGCCGAATATTACTTAGAATGTGAATTGGAGCGAAATCGCTAATTCATAAGACCATTTTACATTTCTGGCCCAAGTTAGAAGCAGAGCCAATATTGCAATATGTCGATAGTCCATATTTCGGAAACTATAAGAGATAATGCAATTTGACAATCGGCAACGTAATTAGCATGCCGAAAATTACTTGGAATGTGAATTGGAGCGAAATCGCTAATTCATAAGACCATTTTACAATTCTGGCTCAAGTTAGAAGCAGAGCCAATATTGCAAGGTGTCGATAGTCCATATCTCGGAAACTATAAGAGATAATGCAATTTGGCAATCGGCAACGTAATTAGCATGCCGAATATTACTTGGAATGTGAATTGGAGCGAAATCGCTAATTCATAAGACCATTTTACATTTCTGGCCCAAGTTAGAAGCAGAGCCAATATTGCAAGATGTCGATAGTCCATATCTCGGAAACTATAAGAGATAATGCAATTTGGCAATCGGCAATGTAATTAGCATGCCGAATATTACTTGGAAGGTGAATTGGAACAAAATCGCTATTTCATAAGACCATTTTACAATTTTGGCCCAAGTTAGAAGCAGAGCCAATATTGTAAGATGTCGATGGTCCATATCTCGGAAACTATAAGAGATAATGCAATTTGGCTTATGCAATTTGGATAATGCATAGCCAATGTAACTAGCATGCCGAATATTACTTGGAATGTGAATTGGAACGAAATCGCTAATTCATAAGACCATTTGACAATTTTTTCCCAAGTTAGAATCATAGCGAATATTGTAAGATGTCGATAGTCCATATCTCGGAAACTATAAGAGATAATGCAATTTGGCAATAGGCAATGTAATTAGCATGCCGAATATTGGAAGGTGAATTGGAACGAAATCGCTATTTCATAAGACCATTTTACAATTTGGGCCCAAGTTAGAAGCAGAGCCAATATTGTAAGATGTCGATGGTCCATATCTCGGAAACTATAAGAGATAATACAATTTGGCAATCGGCAATGTAATTAGCATGCCGAATATTACTTGGAAGGTGAATTGGAACAAAATCGCTATTTCATAAGACCATTTTACAATTTTGGCCCAAATTAGAAGCAGAGCCAATATTGTAAGTTGTCGATGGTCCGTATCTCGGAAACTATAAGAGATAAGGCAATTTGGCAATCGGCAACGTAATTAGCATGCCGAATATTACTTGGTATGTGAATTGGAACGCAATCGCTAATTCATAAGACCATTTTACAATTTTGACCCAAGTTTGAAACAGAGTCTAAGGTGTAAAATTTCGATTGCCCATATATTGGAAACTATAAGAGATAATGCAATTTGGCTATAGGCAATGTAAATAGCATGGCGAATATTGGAAGGTGAATTGGAACGAAATCGCTAATTCATAAGACCATTTGACAATTTTGGCCCAAGCTAGAAGCAGAGCCAATATTGTAAGATGTCGATGGTCCATATCTCGGAAACTATAAGAGATAATGCAATTTGGCAATAGGCAATGTAAATAGCATGGCGAATATTACTTGGAAGGTGAATTGGAACGAAATCGCTAATTCATAAGACCATTTGACAATTTTTTCCCAAGTTAGAATCATAGCGAATATTGTAAGATGTCGATAGTCCATATCTCGGAAACTATAAGAGATAATGCAATTTGGCAATAAGCAATGTAATTGGCATGCCAAATATTACTTGGAATGTGTATTGGAACGAAATCGCTAATTCATAAGACCATTTTACAACTCTAGCCCAAGTTAGAAGCAGAGCCAATATTGTAAGATGTCGATGGTCCATATCCCGGAAACTATAAGAGATAATGCAATTTGGCATTAGGTAATGTAATTATCATGGCGAATATTATTTGGAAGGTGAATTGGAAAGAAATCGCTAATTCATAAGACCATTTTACAATTTTGACCCAAGTTAGAAGCAGTGCCAATATTGTAAAATGTCGATAGTCTATATCTCGGAAACTATAAGAGATAATGCAATTTGACAATCGGCAACGTAATTAGGATGCCGAATATTACTTGGACTGTGAATTGGAACGAAATCGTTAATCCATAAGACCATTTTTCAACTTTAGCCCAAGTTATAAGCAGAGCCAATATTGTAAGATGTCGATGATATATATCTCGGAAACTATAAGAGATAATGCAACTTGGCTATAGGCAATGTATTTAGCATGGCTAATATTACTTGGAAGGTGAATTGGAACGAAATCGCTAATTCATAAGACCATTTGACAATTTTGGCCCAAGTTAGAAGCAGAGCGAATATTGAAAGATGTCGATAGTCCATATCTCGGAAACTATAAAAGATAATGCTATTTGTCATTCGGCAACGTAATTAGGATGCCGAATATTATGGAACGAAATCGCTAATTCATAAGACAATTTTACAACTTTAGCCCATGTCAGAAGCAGAGCCAATATTGTAAGATGTCGATGGTCCATATCTCGGAAACTATATGAGATAATGCAATTTGGCAATCGGCAACGTAATTAGCATGCCGCATATTACTTGGAATGTGAATTGGAGCGAAATCGCTAATTCATAAGACCATTTTACAATTCTGGCTCAAGTTAGAAGCAGAGCCAATATTGCAAGATGTCGATAGTCCATATCTCGGAAACTATAAGAGATAATGCAATTTGGCAATCGGCAACGTAATTAGCATGCCGAATATTACTTGGAATGTGAATTGGAGCGAAATCGCTAATTCATAAGACCATTTTACATTTCTGGCCCAAGTTAGAAGCAGAGCCAATATTGCAAGATGTCGATAGTCCATATCTCGGAAACTATAAGAGATAATGCAATTTGGCAATCGGCAACGTAATTAGCATGCCGAATATTACTTGGAATGTGAATTGGAGCGAAATCGCTAATTCATAAGACCATTTTACATTTCTGGCCCAAGTTAGAAGCAGAGCCAATATTGCAAGATGTCGATAGTCCATAGCTCGGAAACTATAAGAGATAATGCAATTTGGCAATCGGCAACGTAATTAGCATGCCGAATATTACATGGAATATGAATTGGAGCGAAATCGCTAATTCATAAGACTATTTTACATTTCTGGCACAAGTTAGAAGCAGAGCCAATATTGCAAGATGTCGATAGTCCATATCTCGGAAACTATAAGAGATAATGCAATGTGGCAATCGGCAACGTAATTAGCATGCCGAATATTACTTGGAATGTGAATTGGAGCGAAATCGCTAATTCATAAGACCGTTTTACAATTCTGCCTCAAGTTAGAAGCAGAGCCAATATTGCAAGGTGTCGATAGTCCATATCTCGGAAACTATAAGAGATAATGCAATTTGGCAATCGGCAACGTAATTAGCATGCCGAATATTACTTAGAATGTGAATTGGAGCGAAATCGCTAATTCATAAGACCATTTTACATTTCTGGCCCAAGTTAGAAGCAGAGCCAATATTGCAATATGTCGATAGTCCATATTTCGGAAACTATAAGAGATAATGCAATTTGACAATCGGCAACGTAATTAGCATGCCGAAAATTACTTGGAATGTGAATTGGAGCGAAATCGCTAATTCATAAGACCATTTTACAATTCTGGCTCAAGTTAGAAGCAGAGCCAATATTGCAAGGTGTCGATAGTCCATATCTCGGAAACTATAAGAGATAATGCAATTTGGCAATCGGCAACGTAATTAGCATGCCGAATATTACTTGGAATGTGAATTGGAGCGAAATCGCTAATTCATAAGACCATTTTACATTTCTGGCCCAAGTTAGAAGCAGAGCCATTATTGCAAGATGTCGATAGTCCATATCTCGGAAACTATAAGAGATAATGCAATTTGGCAATCGGCAACGTAATTAGCATGCCGAATATTACTTGGAATGTGAATTGGAGCGAAATCGCTAATTCATAAGACCATTTTACATTTCTGGCCCAAGTTAGAAGCAGAGCCAATATTGCAAGATGTCGATAGTCCATATCTCGGAAACTATAAGAGATAATGCAATTTGGCAATCGGCAACGTAATTAGCATGCCGAATATTACTTGGAATGTGAATTGGAGCGAAATCGCTAATTCATAAGACCATTTTACAATTCTGGCTCAAGTTAGAAGCAGAGCCAATATTGCAAGGTGTCGATAGTCCATATCTCGGAAACTATAAGAGATAATGCAATTTGGCAATCGGCAACGTAATTATCATGCCGAATATTACTTGGAATGTGAATTGGAGCGAAATCGCTAATTCATAAGACCATTTTACATTTCTGGCCCAAGTTAGAAGCAGAGCCAATATTGCAAGAAGACGATAGTCCATATCTCGGAAACTATAAGAGATAATGCAATTTGGCAATCGGCAACGTTTAGCATGCCGAATATTACTTGGATTGTGAATTGGAGCGAAATCGCTAATTCATAAGACCATTTAACAATTCTGGCTCAAATTAGAAACAGAGCCAATATTGCAAGATGTCGATAGTCCATATCTCGGAAACTATAAGAGATAATGCAATTTGGCAATCGGCAACGTAATTAGCATGCCGAATATTACTTGGAATGTGAATTGGAGCGAAATCGCTAATTCATAAGACCATTTTACATTTCTGGCCCAAGTTAGAAGCAGAGCCAATATTGCAAGATGTCGATAGTCCATATCTCGGAAACTATAAGAGATAATGCAATTTGGCAATCGGCAACGTAATTAGCATGCCGAATATTACTTGGAATGTGAATTGGAGCGAAATCGCTAATTCATAAGACCATTTTACAATTCTGGCTCAAGTTAGAAGCAGAGCCAATATTGCAAGGTGTCGATAGTCCATATCTCGGAAACTATAAGAGATAATGCAATTTGGCAATCGGCAACGTAATTATCATGCCGAATATTACTTGGAATGTGAATTGGAGCGAAATCGCTAATTCATAAGACCATTTTACATTTCTGGCCCAAGTTAGAAGCAGAGCCAATATTGCAAGATGACGATAGTCCATATCTCGGAAACTATAATAGAAAATGCAATTTGGCAATCGGCAACGTAATTAGCATGCCGAATATTACTTGGAATGTGAATTGGAGCGAAATCGCTAATTCATAAGACCATTTTACAATTCTGGCTCAAGTTAGAAGCAGAGCCAATATTGCAGGATGTCGATATTCCATAGCTCGGAAACTATAAGAGATAATGCAATTTGGCAATCGGCAACGTAATTAGCATGCCGAATATTACTTGGAATGTGAATTGGAGCGAAATCGCTAATTCATAAGACCGTTTTACAATTCTGGCTCAAGTTAGAAGCAGAGCCAATATTGCAAGGTGTCGATAGTCCATATCTCGGAAACTATAAGAGATAATGCAATTTGGCAATCGGCAACGTAATTAGCATGCCGAATATTACTTAGAATGTGAATTGGAGCGAAATCGCTAATTCATAAGACCATTTTACATTTCTGGCCCAAGTTAGAAGCAGAGCCAATATTGCAATATGTCGATAGTCCATATTTCGGAAACTATAAGAGATAATGCAATTAGACAATCGGCAACGTAATTAGCATGCCGAAAATTACTTGGAATGTGAATTGGAGCGAAATCGCTAATTCATAAGACCATTTTACAATTCTGGCTCAAGTTAGAAGCAGAGCCAATATTGCAAGGTGTCGATAGTCCATATCTCGGAAACTATAAGAGATAATGCAATTTGGCAATCGGCAACGTAATTAGCATGCCGAATATTACTTGGAATGTGAATTGGAGCGAAATCGCTAATTCATAAGACCATTTTACATTTCTGGCCCAAGTTAGAAGCAGAGCCATTATTGCAAGATGTCGATAGTCCATATCTCGGAAACTATAAGAGATAATGCAATTTGGCAATCGGCAACGTAATTAGCATGCCGAATATTACTTGGAATGTGAATTGGAGCGAAATCGCTAATTCATAAGACCATTTTACATTTCTGGCCCAAGTTAGAAGCAGAGCCAATATTGCAAGATGTCGATAGTCCATATCTCGGAAACTATAAGAGATAATGCAATTTGGCAATCGGCAACGTAATTAGCATGCCGAATATTACTTGGAATGTGAATTGGAGCGAAATCGCTAATTCATAAGACCATTTTACAATTCTGGCTCAAGTTAGAAGCAGAGCCAATATTGCAAGGTGTCGATAGTCCATATCTCGGAAACTATAAGAGATAATGCAATTTGGCAATCGGCAACGTAATTATCATGCCGAATATTACTTGGAATGTGAATTGGAGCGAAATCGCTAATTCATAAGACCATTTTACATTTCTGGCCCAAGTTAGAAGCAGAGCCAATATTGCAAGAAGACGATAGTCCATATCTCGGAAACTATAAGAGATAATGCAATTTGGCAATCGGCAACGTTTAGCATGCCGAATATTACTTGGATTGTGAATTGGAGCGAAATCGCTAATTCATAAGACCATTTAACAATTCTGGCTCAAATTAGAAACAGAGCCAATATTGCAAGATGTCGATAGTCCATATCTCGGAAACTATAAGAGATAATGCAATGTGGCAATCGGCAACGTAATTAGCATGCCGAATATTACTTGGAATGTGAATTGGAGCGAAATCGCTAATTCATAAGACCATTTTACATTTCTGGCCCAAGTTAGAAGCAGAGCCAATATTGCAAGATGTCGATAGTCCATATCTCGGAAACTATAAGAGATAATGCAATTTGGCAATGGGCAACGTAATTAGCATGCCGAATATTACTTGGAATGTGAATTGGAGCGAAATCGCTAATTCATAAGACCATTTTACAATTCTGGCTCAAGTTAGAAGCAGAGCCAATATTGCAAGGTGTCGATAGTCCATATCTCGGAAACTATAAGAGATAATGCAATTTGGCAATCGGCAACGTAATTATCATGCCGAATATTACTTGGAATGTGAATTGGAGCGAAATCGCTAATTCATAAGACCATTTTACCTTTCTGGCCCAAGTTAGAAGCAGAGCCAATATTGCAAGATGACGATAGTCCATATCTCGGAAACTATAATAGAAAATGCAATTTGGCAATCGGCAACGTAATTAGCATGCCGAATATTACTTGGAATGTGAATTGGAGCGAAATCGCTAATTCATAAGACCATTTTACAATTCTGGCTCAAGTTAGAAGCAGAGCCAATATTGCAGGATGTCGATATTCCATAGCTCGGAAACTATAAGAGATAATGCAATTTGGCAATCGGCAACGTAATTAGCATGCCGAATATTACTTGGAATGTGAATTGGAGCGAAATCGCTAATTCATAAGACCATTTTACATTTCTGGCCCAAGTTAGAAGCAGAGCCAATATTGCAAGATGTCGATAGTCCATATCTCGGAAACTATAAGAGATAATGCAATTTGGCAATCGGCAACGTTTAGCATGCCGAATATTACTTGGATTGTGAATTGGAGCGAAATCGCTAATTCATAAGACCATTTTACATTTCTGGCTCAAATTAGAAGCAGAGCCAATATTGCAAGATGTCGATAGTCCATATCTCGGAAACTATAAGAGATAATGCAATTTGGCAATCGGCAACGTAATTAGCATGCCGAATATTACTTGGAATGTGAATTGGAGCGAAATCGCTAATTCATAAGACCATTTTACATTTCTGGTCCAAGTTAGTAGCAGAGCCAATATTGCAAGATGTCGATAGTCCATATCTCGGAAACTATAAGAGATAATGCAATTTGGCAATCGGCAACGTAATTAGCATGCCGAATATAACTTGGAATGTGAATTGGAGCGAAATCGCTAATTCATAAGACCATTTTACATTTCTGGCCCAAGTTAGAAGCAGAGCCAATATTGCAAGATGTCGATAGTCCATATCTCGGAAACTATAAGAGATAATGCAATTTGGCAATCGGCAACGTAATTAGCATGCCGAATATTACTTCGAATGTGAATTGGAGCGAAATCGCTAATTCATAAGACCATTTTACAATTCTGGCTCAAGTTAGAAGCAGAGCCAATATTGCAAGGTGTCGATAGTCCATATCTCGGAAACTATAAGAGATAATGCAATTTGGCAATCGGCAACGTAATTATCATGCCGAATATTACTTGGAATGTGAATTGGAGCGAAATCGCCAATTCATAAGACCATTTTACATTTCTGGACCAAGTTAGAAGCAGAGCCAATATTGCAAGATGACGATAGTCCATATCTCGGAAACTATAAGAGATAATGCAATTTGGCAATCGGCAACGTAATTAGCATGCCGAATATTACTTGGAATGTGAATTGGAGCGAAATCGCTAATTCATAAGACCATTTTACAATTCTGGCTCAAGTTAGAAGCAGAGCCAATATTGCAAGATGTCGATAGTCCATATCTCGGAAACTATAAGAGATATTGCAATTTGGCAATCGGCAACGTAATTAGCATGCCGAATATTACTTGGAATGTGAATTGGAGCGAAATCGATGATTCATAAGACCATTTTACATTTCTGGCACAAGTTAGAAGCAGAGCCAATTTTGCAAGATGTCGATAGTCCATATCTCGGAAACTATAAGAGATAATGCAATTTGGCAATCGGTAACGTAATTAGCATGCCGAATATTACTTGGAATGTGAATTGGAGCGAAATCGCTAATTCATAAGACCATTTTACATTTCTGGCCTAAGTTAGAAGCAGAGCCAATATTGCAAGATGTCGATAGTCCATATCTCGGAAACTATAAGAGTTAATGCAATTTGGCAATCGGCAACGTAATTAGCATGCCGAATATTACTTGGAATGTGAATTGGAGCGAAATCGCTAATTCATAAGACCATTTTACAATTCTGGCTCAAGTTAGAAGCAGAGCCAATATTGCAAGGTGTCGATAGTCCATATCTCGGAAACTATAAGAGATAATGCAATTTGGCAATCGGCAACGTAATTAGCATGCCGAATATTACTTGGAATGTGAATTGGAGCGAAATCGCTAATTCATAAGACCATTTTACAATGCTGGCTCAAGTTAGAAGCAGAGCCAATATTGCAAGATGTCGATAGTCCATATCTCGGAAACTATAAGAAATGATGCAATTTGGCAATCGGCAACGTAATTAGCATGCCGAATATTACTTGGAATGTGAATTGGAGCGAAATCGCTAATTCATAAGACCATTTTACATTTCTGGTCCAAGTTAGTAGCAGAGCCAATATTGCAAGATGTCGATAGTCCATATCTCGGAAACTATAAGAGATAATGCAATTTAGCAATCGGCAACGTAATTAGCCTGCCGAATATTTCTTGGAATGTGAATTGGAGCGAAATCGCTAATTCATAAGGCCATTTTACATTTCTGGCACAAGTTAGATGCAGAGCCAATATTGCAAGATGTCGATAGTCCATATCTCGGAAACTATAAGAGATAATGCAATTTGGCAATCGGCAACGTAATTAGCATGCCGAATATTACTTGGAATGTGAATTGGAGCGAAATCGCTAATTCATAAGACCATTTTACACATTTCTGGCCCAAGTTAGAAGCAGAGCCAATATTGCAAGATGTCGATAGTCCATATCTCGGAAACTATAAGAGATAATGCAATTTGGCAATCGGCAACGTAATTAGCATGCCGAATATTACTTGGAATGTGAATTGGAGCGAAATCGCTAATTCATAAGATCATTTTACATTTCTGGCCCAAGTTAGAAGCAGAGCCAATATTGCAAGATGTCGATAGTCCATATCTCGGAAACTATAAGAGATAATGCAATTTGGCAATCGGCAACGTAATTAGCATGCCGAATATTACTTGGAATGTGAATTGGAGCGAAATCGCTAATTCATAAGACCATTTTACAATTCTGGCTCAAGTTAGAAGCAGAGCCAATATTGCAAGATGTCGATAGTCCATAGCTCGAAAACTATAGGAGATAATGCAATTTGGCAATCGGCAACGTAATTAGCATGCCAAATATTACTTGGAATGTGAATTGGAGCGAAATCGCTAATTCATAAGACCATTTTACAATTCTGGCTCAAGTTAGAAGCAGAGCCAATATTGCAAGATGTCGATAGTCCATATCTCGGAAACTATAAGAGATAATGCAATTTGGCAATCGGCAACGTAATTAGCATGCCGAATATTACTTGGAATGTGAATTGGAGCGAAATCGCTAATTCATAAGACCATTTTACATTTCTGGCCCAAGTTAGAAGCAGAGCCAATATTGCAAGATGTCGATAGTCCATATCTCGGAAACTATAAGAGATAATGCAATTTGGCAATCGGCAACGTAATTAGCATGCCGAATATTACTTGGAATGTGAATTGGAGCGAAATCGCTAATTCATAAGACCATTTTACAATTCTGGCTCAAGTTAGAAGCAGAGCCAATATTGCAAGATGTCGATAGTCCATAGCTCGGAAACTATAGGAGATAATGCAATTTGGCAATCGGCAACGTAATTAGCATGCCGAATATTACTTGGAATGTGAATTGGAGCGAAATCGCTAATTCATAAGACCATTTTACAATTCTGACTCAAGTTAGAAGCAGAGCCAATATTGCAAGATGTCGATAGTCCATATCTCGGAAACTATAAGAGATAATGCAATTTGGCAATCGGCGACGTAATTAGCATGCCGAATATTACTTGGAATGTGAATTATAGCGAAATCGCTAATTCATAAGACCATTTTACAATTCTGGCTCAAGTTAGAAGCAGAGCCAATATTGCAAGATGTCGATAGTCCATATCTCGGAAACTATAAGAGATAATACAGTTTGGCAGTCGGCAACGTAATTAGCACGCCGAATATTACTTGGAATGTGAATTGGAGCGAAATCGCTAATTCATAAGACCATTTTACATTTCTGGCCCAAGTTAGAAGCAGAGCCAATATTGCAAGATGTCGATAGTCCATATCTCGGAAACTATAAGAGATAATGCAATTTGGCAATCGGCAACGTAATTAGCATGCCGAATATTACTTGGAATGTGAATTGGAGCGAAATCGCTAATTCCTAAGATCATTTTACATTTCTGGCCCAAGTTAGAAGCAGAGCCAATATTGCAAGATGTCGATAGTCCATATCTCGGAAACTATAAGAGATAATGCAATTTGGCAATCGGAAACGTAATTAGCATGCCGAATATTACTTGGAATGTGAATTGGAGCGAAATCGCTAATTCATAAGACCATTTTACAATTATGGCTCAAGATAGAAGCAGAGCCAATATTGCAAGATGTCGATAGTCCATAGCTCGGAAACTATAGGAGATAATGCAATTTGGCAATCGGCAACGTAATTAGCATGCCGAATATTACTTGGAATGTGAATTGGAGCGAAATCGCTAATTCATAAGACCATTTTACAATTCTGGCTCAAGTTAGAAGCAGAGCCAATATTGCAAGATGTCGATAGTCCATAGCTCGGAAACTATAAGAGATAATGCAATTTGGCAATCGGCAACGTAATTAGCATGCCAAATATTACTTGGAATGTGAATTGGAGCGAAATCGCTAATTCATAAGACCATTTTACAATTCTGGCTCAAGTTAGAAGCAGAGCCAATATTGCAAGATGTCGATAGTCCATATCTCGGAAACTATAAGAGATAATGCAATTTGGCAATCGGCAACGTAATTAGCATGCCGAATATTACTTGGAATGTGAATTGGAGCGAAATCGCTAATTCATAAGACCATTTTACATTTCTGGCCCAAGTTAGAAGCAGAGCCAATATTGCAAGATGTCGATAGTCCATATCTCGGAAACTATAAGAGATAATGCAATGTGGCAATCGGCGACGTAATTAGCATGCCGAATATTACTTGGAATGTGAATTATAGCGAAATCGCTAATTCATAAGACCATTTTACAATTCTGGCTCAAGTTAGAAGCAGAGCCAATATTGCAAGATGTCGATAGTTCATATCTCGGAAACTATAAGAGATAATACAGTTTGGCAGTCGGCAACGTAATTAGCATGCCGAATATTACTTGGAATGTGAATTGGAGCGAAATCGCTAATTCATAAGACCATTTTACATTTCTGGCCCAAGTTAGAAGCAGAGCCAATATTGCAAGATGTCGATAGTCCACATCTCGGAAACTATAAGAGATAATGCAATTTGGCAATGGGCAACGTAATTAGCATGCCGAATATTACTTGGAATGTGAATTGGGGCGAAATCGCTAATTCAAAAGACCATTTTACAATTCTGGCTCAAGTTAGAAGCAGAGCCAATATTGCAAGATGTCGATAGTCCATATCTCGGAAACTATAAGAGATAATGCAATTTGGCAATCGGCAACGTAATTAGCATGCCGAATATTACTTGGAATGTGAATTGGAGCGAAATCGCTAATTCAAAAGACCATTTTACAATTCTGGCCCAAGTTAGAAGCAGAGCCAATATTGCAAGATGTCGATAGTCCATATCTCGGAAACTATAAGAGATAATGCAATTTGGCAATCGGCAACGTAATTAGCATGCCGAATATTACTTGGAATGTGAATTGGAGCGAAATCGCTAATTCATAAGACCATTTTACAATTCTGGCTCAAGTTAGAAGCAGAGCCAATATTGCAAGGTGTCGATAGTCCATATCTCGGAAACTATAAGAGATAATGCAATTTGGCAATCGGCAACGTAATTATCATGCCGAATATTACTTGGAATGTGAATTGGAGCGAAATCGCTAATTCATAAGACCATTTTACATTTCTGGCCCAAGTTAGAAGCAGAGCCAATATTGCAAGAAGACGATAGTCCATATCTCGGAAACTATAAGAGATAATGCAATTTGGCAATCGGCAACGTTTAGCATGCCGAATATTACTTGGATTGTGAATTGGAGCGAAATCGCTAATTCATAAGACCATTTAACAATTCTGGCTCAAATTAGAAACAGAGCCAATATTGCAAGATGTCGATAGTCCATATCTCGGAAACTATAAGAGATAATGCAATGTGGCAATCGGCAACGTAATTAGCATGCCGAATATTACTTGGAATGTGAATTGGAGCGAAATCGCTAATTCATAAGACCATTTTACATTTCTGGCCCAAGTTAGAAGCAGAGCCAATATTGCAAGATGTCGATAGTCCATATCTCGGAAACTATAAGAGATAATGCAATTTGGCAATGGGCAACGTAATTAGCATGCCGAATATTACTTGGAATGTGAATTGGAGCGAAATCGCTAAT
This sequence comes from Rhynchophorus ferrugineus, assembly GCF_030347505.1. NCBI lineage: Eukaryota > Metazoa > Arthropoda > Insecta > Coleoptera > Curculionidae > Rhynchophorus > Rhynchophorus ferrugineus. The sequence goes on along the minus strand of NW_027472762.1, from coordinate 273,671 downwards.
TCATAAGACCATTTTACAATTCTGGCTCAAGTTAGAAGCAGAGCCAATATTGCAAGGTGTCGATAGTCCATATCTCGGAAACTATAAGAGATAATGCAATTTGGCAATCGGCAACGTAATTATCATGCCGAATATTACTTGGAATGTGAATTGGAGCGAAATCGCTAATTCATAAGACCATTTTACCTTTCTGGCCCAAGTTAGAAGCAGAGCCAATATTGCAAGATGACGATAGTCCATATCTCGGAAACTATAATAGAAAATGCAATTTGGCAATCGGCAACGTAATTAGCATGCCGAATATTACTTGGAATGTGAATTGGAGCGAAATCGCTAATTCATAAGACCATTTTACAATTCTGGCTCAAGTTAGAAGCAGAGCCAATATTGCAGGATGTCGATATTCCATAGCTCGGAAACTATAAGAGATAATGCAATTTGGCAATCGGCAACGTAATTAGCATGCCGAATATTACTTGGAATGTGAATTGGAGCGAAATCGCTAATTCATAAGACCATTTTACATTTCTGGCCCAAGTTAGAAGCAGAGCCAATATTGCAAGATGTCGATAGTCCATATCTCGGAAACTATAAGAGATAATGCAATTTGGCAATCGGCAACGTTTAGCATGCCGAATATTACTTGGATTGTGAATTGGAGCGAAATCGCTAATTCATAAGACCATTTTACATTTCTGGCTCAAATTAGAAGCAGAGCCAATATTGCAAGATGTCGATAGTCCATATCTCGGAAACTATAAGAGATAATGCAATTTGGCAATCGGCAACGTAATTAGCATGCCGAATATTACTTGGAATGTGAATTGGAGCGAAATCGCTAATTCATAAGACCATTTTACATTTCTGGTCCAAGTTAGTAGCAGAGCCAATATTGCAAGATGTCGATAGTCCATATCTCGGAAACTATAAGAGATAATGCAATTTGGCAATCGGCAACGTAATTAGCATGCCGAATATAACTTGGAATGTGAATTGGAGCGAAATCGCTAATTCATAAGACCATTTTACATTTCTGGCCCAAGTTAGAAGCAGAGCCAATATTGCAAGATGTCGATAGTCCATATCTCGGAAACTATAAGAGATAATGCAATTTGGCAATCGGCAACGTAATTAGCATGCCGAATATTACTTCGAATGTGAATTGGAGCGAAATCGCTAATTCATAAGACCATTTTACAATTCTGGCTCAAGTTAGAAGCAGAGCCAATATTGCAAGGTGTCGATAGTCCATATCTCGGAAACTATAAGAGATAATGCAATTTGGCAATCGGCAACGTAATTATCATGCCGAATATTACTTGGAATGTGAATTGGAGCGAAATCGCCAATTCATAAGACCATTTTACATTTCTGGACCAAGTTAGAAGCAGAGCCAATATTGCAAGATGACGATAGTCCATATCTCGGAAACTATAAGAGATAATGCAATTTGGCAATCGGCAACGTAATTAGCATGCCGAATATTACTTGGAATGTGAATTGGAGCGAAATCGCTAATTCATAAGACCATTTTACAATTCTGGCTCAAGTTAGAAGCAGAGCCAATATTGCAAGATGTCGATAGTCCATATCTCGGAAACTATAAGAGATATTGCAATTTGGCAATCGGCAACGTAATTAGCATGCCGAATATTACTTGGAATGTGAATTGGAGCGAAATCGATGATTCATAAGACCATTTTACATTTCTGGCACAAGTTAGAAGCAGAGCCAATTTTGTAAGATGTCGATAGTCCATATCTCGGAAACTATAAGAGATAATGCAATTTGGCAATCGGTAACGTAATTAGCATGCCGAATATTACTTGGAATGTGAATTGGAGCGAAATCGCTAATTCATAAGACCATTTTACATTTCTGGCCTAAGTTAGAAGCAGAGCCAATATTGCAAGATGTCGATAGTCCATATCTCGGAAACTATAAGAGTTAATGCAATTTGGCAATCGGCAACGTAATTAGCATGCCGAATATTACTTGGAATGTGAATTGGAGCGAAATCGCTAATTCATAAGACCATTTTACAATTCTGGCTCAAGTTAGAAGCAGAGCCAATATTGCAAGGTGTCGATAGTCCATATCTCGGAAACTATAAGAGATAATGCAATTTGGCAATCGGCAACGTAATTAGCATGCCGAATATTACTTGGAATGTGAATTGGAGCGAAATCGCTAATTCATAAGACCATTTTACAATGCTGGCTCAAGTTAGAAGCAGAGCCAATATTGCAAGATGTCGATAGTCCATATCTCGGAAACTATAAGAAATGATGCAATTTGGCAATCGGCAACGTAATTAGCATGCCGAATATTACTTGGAATGTGAATTGGAGCGAAATCGCTAATTCATAAGACCATTTTACATTTCTGGTCCAAGTTAGTAGCAGAGCCAATATTGCAAGATGTCGATAGTCCATATCTCGGAAACTATAAGAGATAATGCAATTTGGCAATCGGCAACGTAATTAGCCTGCCGAATATTTCTTGGAATGTGAATTGGAGCGAAATCGCTAATTCATAAGGCCATTTTACATTTCTGGCACAAGTTAGATGCAGAGCCAATATTGCAAGATGTCGATAGTCCATATCTCGGAAACTATAAGAGATAATGCAATTTGGCAATCGGCAACGTAATTAGCATGCCGAATATTACTTGGAATGTGAATTGGAGCGAAATCGCTAATTCATAAGACCATTTTACACATTTCTGGCCCAAGTTAGAAGCAGAGCCAATATTGCAAGATGTCGATAGTCCATATCTCGGAAACTATAAGAGATAATGCAATTTGGCAATCGGCAACGTAATTAGCATGCCGAATATTACTTGGAATGTGAATTGGAGCGAAATCGCTAATTCATAAGATCATTTTACATTTCTGGCCCAAGTTAGAAGCAGAGCCAATATTGCAAGATGTCGATAGTCCATATCTCGGAAACTATAAGAGATAATGCAATTTGGCAATCGGCAACGTAATTAGCATGCCGAATATTACTTGGAATGTGAATTGGAGCGAAATCGCTAATTCATAAGACCATTTTACAATTCTGGCTCAAGTTAGAAGCAGAGCCAATATTGCAAGATGTCGATAGTCCATAGCTCGGAAACTATAGGAGATAATGCAATTTGGCAATCGGCAACGTAATTAGCATGCCAAATATTACTTGGAATGTGAATTGGAGCGAAATCGCTAATTCATAAGACCATTTTACAATTCTGGCTCAAGTTAGAAGCAGAGCCAATATTGCAAGATGTCGATAGTCCATATCTCGGAAACTATAAGAGATAATGCAATTTGGCAATCGGCAACGTAATTAGCATGCCGAATATTACTTGGAATGTGAATTGGAGCGAAATCGCTAATTCATAAGACCATTTTACATTTCTGGCCCAAGTTAGAAGCAGAGCCAATATTGCAAGATGTCGATAGTCCATATCTCGGAAACTATAAGAGATAATGCAATTTGGCAATCGGCAACGTAATTAGCATGCCGAATATTACTTGGAATGTGAATTGGAGCGAAATCGCTAATTCATAAGACCATTTTACAATTCTGGCTCAAGTTAGAAGCAGAGCCAATATTGCAAGATGTCGATAGTCCATAGCTCGGAAACTATAGGAGATAATGCAATTTGGCAATCGGCAACGTAATTAGCATGCCGAATATTACTTGGAATGTGAATTGGAGCGAAATCGCTAATTCATAAGACCATTTTACAATTCTGACTCAAGTTAGAAGCAGAGCCAATATTGCAAGATGTCGATAGTCCATATCTCGGAAACTATAAGAGATAATGCAATTTGGCAATCGGCGACGTAATTAGCATGCCGAATATTACTTGGAATGTGAATTATAGCGAAATCGCTAATTCATAAGACCATTTTACAATTCTGGCTCAAGTTAGAAGCAGAGCCAATATTGCAAGATGTCGATAGTCCATATCTCGGAAACTATAAGAGATAATACAGTTTGGCAGTCGGCAACGTAATTAGCACGCCGAATATTACTTGGAATGTGAATTGGAGCGAAATCGCTAATTCATAAGACCATTTTACATTTCTGGCCCAAGTTAGAAGCAGAGCCAATATTGCAAGATGTCGATAGTCCATATCTCGGAAACTATAAGAGATAATGCAATTTGGCAATCGGCAACGTAATTAGCATGCCGAATATTACTTGGAATGTGAATTGGAGCGAAATCGCTAATTCCTAAGATCATTTTACATTTCTGGCCCAAGTTAGAAGCAGAGCCAATATTGCAAGATGTCGATAGTCCATATCTCGGAAACTATAAGAGATAATGCAATTTGGCAATCGGAAACGTAATTAGCATGCCGAATATTACTTGGAATGTGAATTGGAGCGAAATCGCTAATTCATAAGACCATTTTACAATTCTGGCTCAAGATAGAAGCAGAGCCAATATTGCAAGATGTCGATAGTCCATAGCTCGGAAACTATAGGAGATAATGCAATTTGGCAATCGGCAACGTAATTAGCATGCCGAATATTACTTGGAATGTGAATTGGAGCGAAATCGCTAATTCATAAGACCATTTTACAATTCTGGCTCAAGTTAGAAGCAGAGCCAATATTGCAAGATGTCGATAGTCCATAGCTCGGAAACTATAAGAGATAATGCAATTTGGCAATCGGCAACGTAATTAGCATGCCAAATATTACTTGGAATGTGAATTGGAGCGAAATCGCTAATTCATAAGACCATTTTACAATTCTGGCTCAAGTTAGAAGCAGAGCCAATATTGCAAGATGTCGATAGTCCATATCTCGGAAACTATAAGAGATAATGCAATTTGGCAATCGGCAACGTAATTAGCATGCCGAATATTACTTGGAATGTGAATTGGAGCGAAATCGCTAATTCATAAGACCATTTTACATTTCTGGCCCAAGTTAGAAGCAGAGCCAATATTGCAAGATGTCGATAGTCCATATCTCGGAAACTATAAGAGATAATGCAATGTGGCAATCGGCGACGTAATTAGCATGCCGAATATTACTTGGAATGTGAATTATAGCGAAATCGCTAATTCATAAGACCATTTTACAATTCTGGCTCAAGTTAGAAGCAGAGCCAATATTGCAAGATGTCGATAGTTCATATCTCGGAAACTATAAGAGATAATACAGTTTGGCAGTCGGCAACGTAATTAGCATGCCGAATATTACTTGGAATGTGAATTGGAGCGAAATCGCTAATTCATAAGACCATTTTACATTTCTGGCCCAAGTTAGAAGCAGAGCCAATATTGCAAGATGTCGATAGTCCACATCTCGGAAACTATAAGAGATAATGCAATTTGGCAATCGGCGACGTAATTAGCATGCCGAATATTACTTGGAATGTGAATTGGGGCGAAATCGCTAATTCAAAAGACCATTTTACAATTCTGGCTCAAGTTAGAAGCAGAGCCAATATTGCAAGATGTCGATAGTCCATATCTCGGAAACTATAAGAGATAATGCAATTTGGCAATCGGCAACGTAATTAGCATGCCGAATATTACTTGGAATGTGAATTGGAGCGAAATCGCTAATTCATAAGACCATTTTACATTTCTGGCCCAAGTTAGAAGCAGAGCCAATATTGCAAGATGTCGATAGTCCATAGCTCGGAAACTATAAGATATAATGCAATTTGGCAATCGGCAACGTAATTAGCATGCCGAATATTACTTGGAATGTGAATTGGAGCGAAATCGCTAATTCATAAGACCATTTTACAATTCTGGCTCAAGTTAGAAGCAGAGCCAATATTGCAAGATGTCGATAGTCCACATCTCGGAAACTATAAGAGATAATGCAATTTGGCAATCGGCGACGTAATTAGCATGCCGAATATTACTTGGAATGTGAATTGGGGCGAAATCGCTAATTCAAAAGACCATTTTACAATTCTGGCTCAAGTTAGAAGCAGAGCCAATATTGCAAGATGTCGATAGTCCATATCTCGGAAACTATAAGAGATAATGCAATTTGGCAATCGGCAACGTAATTAGCATGCCGAATATTACTTGGAATGTGAATTGGAGCGAAATCGCTAATTCATAAGACCATTTTACATTTCTGGCCCAAGTTAGAAGCAGAGCCAATATTGCAAGATGTCGATAGTCCATAGCTCGGAAACTATAAGATATAATGCAATTTGGCAATCGGCAACGTAATTAGCATGCCGAATATTACTTGGAATGTGAATTGGAGCGAAATCGCTAATTCATAAGACCATTTTACAATTCTGGCTCAAGTTAGAAGCAGAGCCAATATTGCAAGATGTCGATAGTCCATATCTCGGAAACTATAAGAGATAATGCAATTTGGCAATCGGCAACGTAATTAGCATGCCGAATATTACTTGGAATGTGAATTGGAGCGAAATCGCTAATTCATAAGACCATTTTACATTTCTGGCCCAAGTTAGAAGCAGAGCCAATATTGCAAGATGTCGATAGTCCATATCTCGGAAACTATAAGGGATAATGCAATTTGGCAATCGGCAACGTAATTAGCATGCCGAAAATTACTTAGAATGTGAATTGGAGCGAAATCGCTAATTCATAAGACCATTTTACATTTCTGGCCCAAGTTAGAAGCAGAGCCAATATTGAAAGATGCCGATAGTCCATATCTCGGAAACTATAAGAGATAATGCAATTTGGCAATCGGCAACGTAAATAGCCTGCCGAATATTACTTGGAATGTGAATTGGAGCGAAATCGCTAATTCATAAGACCATTTTACATTTCTGGCCCAAGTTAGAAGCAGAGCCAATATTGCAAGATGTCGATAGTCCATATCTCGGAAACTATAAGGGATAATGCAATTTGGCAATCGGCAACGTAATTAGCATGCCGAAAATTACTTAGAATGTGAATTGGAGCGAAATCGCTAATTCATAAGACCATTTTACATTTCTGGCCCAAGTTAGAAGCAGAGCCAATATTGAAAGATGTCGATAGTCCATATCTCGGAAACTATAAGAGATAATGCAATTTGGCAATCGGCAACGTAAATAGCATGCCGAATATTACTTGGAATGTGAATTGGAGCGAAATCGCTAATTCATAAGACCATTTTACAATTCTGGCTCAAGTTAGAAGCAGAGCCAATATTGCAAGATGTCGATAGTCCATAGCTCGGAAACTATAAGAGATAATGCAATTTGGCAATCGGCAACTTAATTAGCATGCCGAATATTACTTGGAATGTGAATTGGAGCGAAATCGCTAATTCATAAGACCATTTTACAATTCTGGCTCAAGTTAGAAGCAGAGCCAATATTGCAAGATGTCGATAGTCCATAGCTCGGAAACTATAAGAGATAATGCAATTTGGCAATCGGCAACGTAATTAGCATGCCGAATATTACTTGGAATGTGAATTGGAGCGAAATCGCTAATTCATAAGACCATTTTACAATTCTGGCTCAAGTTAGAAGCAGAGCCAATATTGCAAGGTGTCGATAGTCCATATCTCGGAAACTATAAGAGATAATGCAATTTGGCAATCGGCAACGTAATTAGCATGCCGAATATTACTTGGAATGTGAATTGGAGCGAAATCGCTAATTCATAAGACCATTTTACATTTCTGGCCCAAGTTAGAAGCAGAGCCAATATTGCAAGATGTCGATAGTCCATATCTCGGAAACTATAAGAGATAATGCAATATGGCAATCGGCAACGTAATTAGCATGCCGAATATTACTTGGAATGTGAATTGGAGCGAAATCGCTAATTCATAAGACCATTTTACAATTCTGGCTCAAGTTAGAAGCAGAGCCAATATTGCAAGGTGTCGATAGTCCATATCTCGGAAACTATAAGAGATAATGCAATTTGGCAATCGGCAACGTAATTAGCATGCCGAATATTACTTGGAATGTGAATCGGAGCGAAATCGCTAATTCATAAGACCATTTTACATTTCTGGCCCAAGTTAGAAGCAGAGCCAATATTGCAAGATGTCGATAGTCCATATCTCGGAAACTATAAGAGATAATGCAATTTGGCAATCGGCAACATAATTAGCATGCCGAATATTACTTGGAATGTGAATTGGAGCGAAATCGCTAATTCATAAGACCATTTTACAATTCTGGCTCAAGTTAGAAGCAGAGCCAATATTGCAAGATGTCGATAGTCCATAGCTCGGAAACTATAAGAGATAATGCAATTTGGCAATCGGCAACGTAATTAGCATGCCGAATATTACTTGGAATGTGAATTGGAGCGAAATCGCTAATTCATAAGACCATTTTACATTTCTGGCCCAAGTTAGAAGCAGAGCCTATATTGCAAGATGTCGATAGTTCATATCTCGGAAACTATAAGAGATAATGCAATTTGGCAATCGGCAACGTAATTAGCATGCCGAATATTACTTGGAATGTGAATTGGAGCGAAATCCCTAATTCATAAGACCATTTTACAATTCTGGCTCAAGTTAGAAGCAGAGCCAATATTGCAAGATGTCGATAGTCCATATCTCGGAAACTATAAGAGATAATGCAATTTGGCAATCGGCAACGTAATTAGCATGCCGAATATTACTTGGAATGTGAATTGGAGCGAAATCGTTAATTCATAAGACCGTTTTACAATTCTGGCTCAAGTTAGAAGCAGAGCCAATATTGCAAGGTGTCGATAGTCCATATCTCGGAAACTATAAGAGATAATGCAATTTGGCAATCGGCAACGTAATTAGCATGCCGCATATTACTTGGAATGTGAATTGGAGCGAAATCGCTAATTCATAAGACCATTTTACAATTCTGGCTCAAGTTAGAAGCAGAGCCAATATTGCAAGATGTCGATAGTCCATATCTCGGAAACTATAAGAGATAATGCAATTTGGCAATCGGCAACGTAATTAGCATGCCGAATATTACTTGGAATGTGAATTGGAGCGAAATCGCTAATTCATAAGACCATTTTACATTTCTGGCCCAAGTTAGAAGCAGAGCCAATATTGCAAGATGTCGATAGTCCATATCTCGGAAACTATAAGAGATAATGCAATTTGGCAATCGGAAACGTAATTAGCATGCCGAATATTACTTGGAATATGAATTGGAGCGAAATCGCTAATTCATAAGACTATTTTACATTTCTATCACAAGTTAGAGGCAGAGCCAATATTGCAAGATGTCGATAGTCCATATCTCGGAAACTATAAGAGATAATGCAATTTGGCAATCGGCAACTTAATTAGCATGCCGAATATTACTTGGAATGTGAATTGGAGCGAAATCGCTAATTCATAAGACCATTTTACAATTCTGGCTCAAGTTAGAAGCAGAGCCAATATTGCAAGATGTCGATAGTCCATAGCTCGGAAACTATAAGAGATAATGCAATTTGGCAATCGGCAACGTAATTAGCATGCCGAATATTACTTGGAATATGAATTGGAGCGAAATCGCTAATTCATAAGACCATTTTACAATTCTGGCTCAAGTTAGAAGCAGAGCCAATATTGCAAGATGTCGATAGTCCATAGCTCGGAAACTATAAGAGATAATGCAATTTGGCAATCGGCAACTTAATTAGCATGCCGAATATTACTTGGAATGTGAATTGGAGCGAAATCGCTAATTCATAAGACCATTTTACAATTCTGGCTCAAGTTAGAAGCAGAGCCAATATTGCAAGATGTCGATAGTCCATAGCTCGGAAACTATAAGAGATAATGCAATTTGGCAATCGGCAACGTAATTAGCATGCCGAATATTACTTGGAATGTGAATTGGAGCGAAATCGCTAATTCATAAGACCATTTTACAATTCTGGCTCAAGTTAAAAGCAGAGCCAATATTGCAAGGTGTCGATAGCCTATATCTCGGAAACTATAAGAGATAATGCAATTTGGCAATCGGCAACGTAATTAGCATGCCGAATATTACTTGGAATGTGAATTGGAGCGAAATCGCTAATTCATAAGACCATTTTACATTTCTGGCCCAAGTTAGAAGCAGAGCCAATATTGCAAGATGTCGATAGTCCATATCTCGGAAACTATAAGAGATAATGCAATTTGGCAATCGGCAACGTAATTAGCATGCCGAATATTACTTGGAATGTGAATTGGAGCGAAATCGCTAATTCATAAGACCATTTTACAATTCTGGCTCAAGTTAGAAGCAGAGCCAATATTGCAAGGTGTCGATAGTCCATATCTCGGAAACTATAAGAGATAATGCAATTTGGCAATCGGCAACATAATTAGCATGCCGAATATTACTTGGAATGTGAATTGGAGCGAAATCGCTAATTCATAAGACCATTTTACAATTCTGGCTCAAGTTAGAAGCAGAGCCAATATTGCAAGATGTCGATAGTCCATAGCTCGGAAACTATAAGAGATAATGCAATTTGGCAATCGGCAACGTAATTAGCATGCCGAATATTACTTGGAATGTGAATTGGAGCGAAATCGCTAATTCATAAGACCATTTTACATTTCTGGCCCAAGTTAGAAGCAGAGCCTATATTGCAAGATGTCGATAGTTCATATCTCGGAAACTATAAGAGATAATGCAATTTGGCAATCGGCAACGTAATTAGCATGCCGAATATTACTTGGAATGTGAATTGGAGCGAAATCCCTAATTCATAAGACCATTTTACAATTCTGGCTCAAGTTAGAAGCAGAGCCAATATTGCAAGATGTCGATAGTCCATATCTCGGAAACTATAAGAGATAATGCAATTTGGCAATCGGCAACGTAATTAGCATGCCGAATATTACTTGGAATGTGAATTGGAGCGAAATCGTTAATTCATAAGACCGTTTTACAATTCTGGCTCAAGTTAGAAGCAGAGCCAATATTGCAAGGTGTCGATAGTCCATATCTCGGAAACTATAAGAGATAATGCAATTTGGCAATCGGCAACGTAATTAGCATGCCGCATATTACTTGGAATGTGAATTGGAGCGAAATCGCTAATTCATAAGACCATTTTACAATTCTGGCTCAAGTTAGAAGCAGAGCCAATATTGCAAGATGTCGATAGTCCATATCTCGGAAACTATAAGAGATAATGCAATTTGGCAATCGGCAACGTAATTAGCATGCCGAATATTACTTGGAATGTGAATTGGAGCGAAATCGCTAATTCATAAGACCATTTTACATTTCTGGCCCAAGTTAGAAGCAGAGCCAATATTGCAAGATGTCGATAGTCCATATCTCGGAAACTATAAGAGATAATGCAATTTGGCAATCGGCAACGTAATTAGCATGCCGAATATTACTTGGAATGTGAATTGGAGCGAAATCGCTAATTCATAAGACCATTTTACATTTCTGGCCCAAGTTAGAAGCAGAGCCAATATTGCAAGATGTCGATAGTCCATATCTCGGAAACTATAAGAGATAATGCAATTTGGCAATCGGTAACGTAATTAGCATGCCCAATATTACCTGGAATGTGAATTGGAGCGAAATCGCTAATTCATAAGACCATTTTACATTTCTGGCCCAAGTTAGAAGCAGAGCCAATATTGCAAGATGTCGATAGTCCATATCTCGGAAACTATAAGAGATAATGCAATTTGGCAATCGGCAACGTAATTAGCATGCCGAATATTACTTGGAATGTGAATTGGAGCGAAATCGCTAATTCATAAGACCATTTTACATTTCTGGCCCAAGTTAGAAGCAGAGCCAATATTGCAAGATGTCGATAGTCCATATCTCGGAAACTATAAGAGATAATGCAATTTGGCAATCGGCGACGTAATTAGCATGCCGAATATTACTTGGAATGTGAATTGGAGCGAAATCGCTAATTCATAAGACCATTTTACAATTCTGGCTCAAGTTAGAAGCAGAGCCAATATTGCAAGATGTCGATAGTCCATATCTCGGAAACTATAAGAGATAATGCAATTTGGCAATCGGCAACGTAATTAGCATGCCGAATATTACTTGGAATGTTAATTGGAGCGAAATCGCTAATTCATAAGACCATTTTACATTTCTGGCCCAAGTTAGAAGCAGAGCCAATATTGCAAGATGTCGATAGTCCATATCTCGGAAACTATAAGAGATAATGCAATTTGGCAATCGGCGACGTAATTAGCATGCCGAATATTACTTGGAATGTGAATTATAGCGAAATCGCTAATTCATAAGACCATTTTACAATTCTGGCTCAAGTTAGAAGCAGAGCCAATATTGCAAGATGTCGATAGTCCATATCTCGGAAACTATAAGAGATAATACAGTTTGGCAGTCGGCAACGTAATTAGCACGCCGAATATTACTTGGAATGTGAATTGGAGCGAAATCGCTAATTCATAAGACCATTTTACATTTCTGGCCCAAGTTAGAAGCAGAGCCAATATTGCAAGATGTCGATAGTCCATATCTCGGAAACTATAAGAGATAATGCAATTTGGCAATCGGCAACGTAATTAGCATGCCGAATATTACTTGGAATGTGAATTGGAGCGAAATCGCTAATTCCTAAGATCATTTTACATTTCTGGCCCAAGTTAGAAGCAGAGCCAATATTGCAAGATGTCGATAGTCCATATCTCGGAAACTATAAGAGATAATGCAATTTGGCAATCGGAAACGTAATTAGCATGCCGAATATTACTTGGAATGTGAATTGGAGCGAAATCGCTAATTCATAAGACCATTTTACAATTCTGGCTCAAGATAGAAGCAGAGCCAATATTGCAAGATGTCGATAGTCCATAGCTCGGAAACTATAGGAGATAATGCAATTTGGCAATCGGCAACGTAATTAGCATGCCGAATATTACTTGGAATGTGAATTGGAGCGAAATCGCTAATTCATAAGACCATTTTACAATTCTGGCTCAAGTTAGAAGCAGAGCCAATATTGCAAGATGTCGATAGTCCATAGCTCGGAAACTATAAGAGATAATGCAATTTGGCAATCGGCAACGTAATTAGCATGCCAAATATTACTTGGAATGTGAATTGGAGCGAAATCGCTAATTCATAAGACCATTTTACAATTCTGGCTCAAGTTAGAAGCAGAGCCAATATTGCAAGATGTCGATAGTCCATATCTCGGAAACTATAAGAGATAATGCAATTTGGCAATCGGCAACGTAATTAGCATGCCGAATATTACTTGGAATGTGAATTGGAGCGAAATCGCTAATTCATAAGACCATTTTACATTTCTGGCCCAAGTTAGAAGCAGAGCCAATATTGCAAGATGTCGATAGTCCATATCTCGGAAACTATAAGAGATAATGCAATGTGGCAATCGGCGACGTAATTAGCATGCCGAATATTACTTGGAATGTGAATTATAGCGAAATCGCTAATTCATAAGACCATTTTACAATTCTGGCTCAAGTTAGAAGCAGAGCCAATATTGCAAGATGTCGATAGTCCATATCTCGGAAACTATAAGAGATAATACAGTTTGGCAGTCGGCAACGTAACTAGCATGCCGAATATTACTTGGAATGTGAATTGGAGCGAAATCGCTAATTCATAAGACCATTTTACATTTCTGGCCCAAGTTAGAAGCAGAGCCAATATTGCAAGATGTCGATAGTCCACATCTCGGAAACTATAAGAGATAATGCAATTTGGCAATCGGCGACGTAATTAGCATGCCGAATATTACTTGGAATGTGAATTGGGGCGAAATCGCTAATTCAAAAGACCATTTTACAATTCTGGCTCAAGTTAGAAGCAGAGCCAATATTGCAAGATGTCGATAGTCCATATCTCGGAAACTATAAGAGATAATGCAATTTGGCAATCGGCAACGTAATTAGCATGCCGAATATTACTTGGAATGTGAATTGGAGCGAAATCGCTAATTCATAAGACCATTTTACATTTCTGGCCCAAGTTAGAAGCAGAGCCAATATTGCAAGATGTCGATAGTCCATAGCTCGGAAACTATAAGATATAATGCAATTTGGCAATCGGCAACGTAATTAGCATGCCGAATATTACTTGGAATGTGAATTGGAGCGAAATCGCTAATTCATAAGACCATTTTACAATTCTGGCTCAAGTTAGAAGCAGAGCCAATATTGCAAGATGTCGATATTCCATAGCTCGGAAACTATAAGAGATAATGCAATTTGGCAATCGGCAACGTAATTAGCATGCCGAATATTACTTGGAATGTGAATTGGAGCGAAATCGCTAATTCATAAGACCATTTTACATTTCTGGACCAAGTTAGAAGCAGAGCCTATATTGCAAGATGTCGATAGTTCATATCTCGGAAACTATAAGAGATAATGCAATTTGGCAATCGGCAACGTAATTAGCATGCCGAATATTACTTAGAATGTGAATTGGAGCGAAATCGCTAATTCATAAGACCATTTTACATTTCTGGCCCAAGTTAGAAGCAGAGCCAATATTGCAAGATGTCGATAGTCCATATCTCGGAAACTATAAGGGATAATGCAATTTGGCAATCGGCAACGTAATTAGCATGCCGAATATTACTTGGAATGTGAATTGGAGCGAAATCGCTAATTCGTAAGACCATTTTACAATTCTGGCTCAAGTTGGAAGCAGAGCCAATATTGCAAAGTGTCGATAGTCCATATCTCGGAAACTATAAGAGATAATGCAATTTGGCAATCGGCAACGTAATTAGCATGCCGAATATTACTTGGAATGTGAATTGGAGCGAAATCGCTAATTCATAAGACCATTTTACATTTCTGGCCCAAGTTAGAAGCAGAGCCAATATTGCAAGATGTCGATAGTCCATATCTCGGAAACTATAAGAGATAATGCAATTTGGCAATCGGCAACGTAATTAGCATGCCGAATATTACTTGGAATGTGAATTGGAGCGAAATCGCTAATTCATAAGACCATTTTACAATTCTGGCTCAAGTTAGAAGCAGAGCCAATATTGCAAGATGTCGATAGTCCATATCTCGGAAACTATAAGAGATAATGCAATTTGGCAATCGGCAACGTAATTAGCATGCCGAATATTACTTGGAATGTGAATTGGAGCGAAATCGCTAATTCATAAGACCATTTTACATTTCTGGCCCAAGTTAGAAGCAGAGCCAATATTGCAAGATGTCGATAGTCCATATCTCGGAAACTATAAGAGATAATGCAATTTGGCAATCGGCAACGTAATTAGCATGCCGAATATTACTTGGAATGTGAATTGGAGCGAAATCGCTAATTCATAAGACCATTTTACATTTCTGGCCCAAGTTAGAAGCAGAGCCAATATTGCAAGATGTCGATAGTCCATATCTCGGAAACTATAAGAGATAATGCAATTTGGCAATCGGCAACGTAATTAGCATGCCGAATATTACTTGGAATGTGAATTGGAGCGAAATCGCTAATTCATAAGACCATTTTACATTTCTGGCCCAAGTTAGAAGCAGAGCCAATATTGCAAGATGTCGATAGTCCATATCTCGGAAACTATAAGAGATAATGCAATTTGGCAATCGGCAACGTAATTAGCATGCCGAATATTACTTGGAATGTGAATTGGAGCGAAATCGCTAATTCATAAGACCATTTTACACATTTCTGGCCCAAGTTAGAAGCAGAGCCAATATTGCAAGATGTCGATAGTCCATATCTCGGAAACTATAAGAGATAATGCAATTTGGCAATCGGCAACGTAATTAGCATGCCGAATATTACTTGGAATGTGAATTGGAGCGAAATCGCTAATTCATAAGATCATTTTACATTTCTGGCCCAAGTTAGAAGCAGAGCCAATATTGCAAGATGTCGATAGTCCATATCTCGGAAACTATAAGAGATAATGCAATTTGGCAATCGGCAACGTAATTAGCATGCCGAATATTACTTGGAATGTGAATTGGAGCGAAATCGCTAATTCATAAGACCATTTTACAATTCTGGCTCAAGTTAGAAGCAGAGCCAATATTGCAAGATGTCGATAGTCCATAGCTCGGAAACTATAGGAGATAATGCAATTTGGCAATCGGCAACGTAATTAGCATGCCGAATAATACTTGGAATGTGAATTGGAGCGAAATCGCTAATTCATAAGACCATTTTACAATTCTGGCTCAAGTTAGAAGCAGAGCCAATATTGCAAGATGTCGATAGTCCATAGCTCGGAAACTATAAGAGATAATGCAATTTGGCAATCGGCAACGTAATTAGCATGCCAAATATTACTTGGAATGTGAATTGGAGCGAGATCGCTAATTCATAATACCATTTTACAATTCTGGCTCAAGTTAGAAGCAGAGCCAATATTGCAAGATGTCGATAGTCCATATCTCGGAAACTATAAGAGATAATGCAATTTGGCAATCGGCAACGTAATTAGCATGCCGAATATTACTTGGAATGTGAATTGGAGCGAAATCGCTAATTCATAAGACCATTTTACATTTCTGGCCCAAGTTAGAAGCAGAGCCAATATTGCAAGATGTCGATAGTCCATATCTCGGAAACTATAAGAGATAATGCAATTTGGCAATCGGCAACGTAATTAGCATGCCGAATATTACTTGGAATGTGAATTGGAGCGAAATCGCTAATTCATAAGACCATTTTACATTTCTGGCCCAAGTTAGAAGCAGAGCCAATATTGCAAGATGTCGATAGTCCATATCTCGGAAACTATAAGAGATAATGCAATTTGGCAATCGGCGACGTAATTAGCATGCCGAATATTACTTGGAATGTGAATTGGAGCGAAATCGCTAATTCATAAGACCATTTTACAATTCTGGCTCAAGTTAGAAGCAGAGCCAATATTGCAAGATGTCGATAGTCCATATCTCGGAAACTATAAGAGATAATGCAATTTGGCAATCGGCAACGTAATTAGCATGCCGAATATTACTTGGAATGTGAATTGGAGCGAAATCGCTAATTCATAAGACCATTTTACATTTCTGGCCCAAGTTAGAAGCAGAGCCAATATTGCAAGATGTCGATAGTCCATATCTCGGAAACTATAAGAGATAATGCAATTTGGCAATCGGCAACGTAATTAGCATGCCGAATATTACTTGGAATGTGAATTGGAGCGAAATCGCTAATTCATAAGACCATTTTACATTTCTGGCCCAAGTTAGAAGCAGAGCCAATATTGCAAGATGTCGATAGTCCATATCTCGGAAACTATAAGAGATAATGCAATTTGGCAATCGGCGACGTAATTAGCATGCCGAATATTACTTGGAATGTGAATTGGAGCGAAATCGCTAATTCATAAGACCATTTTACAATTCTGGCTCAAGTTAGAAGCAGAGCCAATATTGCAAGATGTCGATAGTCCATATCTCGGAAACTATAAGAGATAATACAATTTGGCAGTCGGCAACGTAATTAGCATGCCGAATATTACTTGGAATGTGAATTGGAGCGAAATCGCTAATTCATAAGACCATTTTACATTTCTGGCCCAAGTTAGAAGCAGAGCCAATATTGCAAGATGTCGATAGTCCACATCTCGGAAACTATAAGAGATAATGCAATTTGGCAATCGGCGACGTAATTAGCATGCCGTATATTACTTGGAATGTGAATTGGAGCGAAATCGCTAATTCATAAGACCATTTTACAATTCTGGCTCTAGTTAGAAGCAGAGCCAATATTGCAAGATGTCGATAGTCCATATCTCGGAAACTATAAGAGATAATGCAATTTGGCAATCGGCAACGTAATTAGCATGCCGAATATTACTTAGAATGTGAATTGGAGTGAAATCGCTAATTCATAAGACCATTTTACATTTCTGGCCCAAGTTAGAAGCAGAGCCAATATTGCAAGATGTCGATAGTCCATATCTCGGAAACTATAAGGGATAATGCAATTTGGCAATCGGCAACGTAATTAGCATGCCGAAAATTACTTAGAATGTGAATTGGAGCGAAATCGCTAATTCATAAGACCATTTTACATTTCTGGCCCAAGTTAGAAGCAGAGCCAATATTGAAAGATGTCGATAGTCCATATCTCGGAAACTATAAGAGATAATGCAATTTGGCAATCGGCAACGTAAATAGCATGCCGAATATTACTTGGAATGTGAATTGGAGCGAAATCGCTAATTCATAAGACCATTTTACAATTCTGGCTCAAGTTAGAAGCAGAGCCAATATTGCAAGATGTCGATAGTCCATAGCTCGGAAACTATAAGAGATAATGCAATTTGGCAATCGGCAACTTAATTAGCATGCCGAATATTACTTGGAATGTGAATTGGAGCGAAATCGCTAATTCATAAGACCATTTTACAATTCTGGCTCAAGTTAGAAGCAGAGCCAATATTGCAAGATGTCGATAGTCCATAGCTCGGAAACTATAAGAGATAATGCAATTTGGCAATCGGCAACGTAATTAGCATGCCGAATATTACTTGGAATGTGAATTGGAGCGAAATCGCTAATTCATAAGACCATTTTACAATTCTGGCTCAAGTTAGAAGCAGAGCCAATATTGCAAGGTGTCGATAGTCCATATCTCGGAAACTATAAGAGATAATGCAATTTGGCAATCGGCAACGTAATTAGCATGCCGAATATTACTTGGAATGTGAATTGGAGCGAAATCGCTAATTCATAAGACCATTTTACATTTCTGGCCCAAGTTAGAAGCAGAGCCAATATTGCAAGATGTCGATAGTCCATATCTCGGAAACTATAAGAGATAATGCAATATGGCAATCGGCAACGTAATTAGCATGCCGAATATTACTTGGAATGTGAATTGGAGCGAAATCGCTAATTCATAAGACCATTTTACAATTCTGGCTCAAGTTAGAAGCAGAGCCAATATTGCAAGGTGTCGATAGTCCATATCTCGGAAACTATAAGAGATAATGCAATTTGGCAATCGGCAACATAATTAGCATGCCGAATATTACTTGGAATGTGAATTGGAGCGAAATCGCTAATTCATAAGACCATTTTACAATTCTGGCTCAAGTTAGAAGCAGAGCCAATATTGCAAGATGTCGATAGTCCATAGCTCGGAAACTGTAAGAGATAATGCAATTTGGCAATCGGCAACGTAATTAGCATGCCGCATATTACTTGGAATGTGAATTGGAGCGAAATCGCTAATTCATAAGACCATTTTACATTTCTGGCCCAAGTTAGAAGCAGAGCCAATATTGCAAGGTGTCGATAGTCCATATCTCGGAAACTATAAGAGATAATGCAATTTGGCAATCGGCAACGTAATTAGCATGCCGCATATTACTTGGAATGTGAATTGGAGCGAAATCGCTAATTCATAAGACCATTTTACAATTCTGGCTCAAGTTAGAAGCAGAGCCAATATTGCAAGATGTCGATAGTCCATAGCTCGGAAACTATAAGAGATAATGCAATTTGGCAATCGGCAACGTAATTAGCATGCCGAATATTACTTGGAATGTGAATTGGAGCGAAATCGCTAATTCATAAGACCATTTTACAATTCTGGCTCAAGTTAGAAGCAGAGCCAATATTGCAAGGTGTCGATAGTCCATATCTCGGAAACTATAAGAGATAATGCAATTTGGCAATCGGCAACGTAATTAGCATGCCGAATATTACTTGGAATGTGAATTGGAGCGAAATCGCTAATTCATAAGACCATTTTACATTTCTGGCCCAAGTTAGAAGCAGAGCCAATATTGCAAGATGTCGATAGTCCATATCTCGGAAACTATAAGAGATAATGCAATTTGGCAATCGGCAACGTAATTAGCATGCCGAATATTACTTGGAATGTGAATTGGAGCGAAATCGCTAATTCATAAGACCATTTTACAATTCTGGCTCAAGTTAGAAGCAGAGCCAATATTGCAAGGTGTCGATAGTCCATATCTCGGAAACTATAAGAGATAATGCAATTTGGCAATCGGCAACATAATTAGCATGCCGAATATTACTTGGAATGTGAATTGGAGCGAAATCGCTAATTCATAAGACCATTTTACAATTCTGGCTCAAGTTAGAAGCAGAGCCAATATTGCAAGATGTCGATAGTCCATAGCTCGGAAACTATAAGAGATAATGCAATTTGGCAATCGGCAACGTAATTAGCATGCCGAATATTACTTGGAATGTGAATTGGAGCGAAATCGCTAATTCATAAGACCATTTTACATTTCTGGCCCAAGTTAGAAGCAGAGCCTATATTGCAAGATGTCGATAGTTCATATCTCGGAAACTATAAGAGATAATGCAATTTGGCAATCGGCAACGTAATTAGCATGCCGAATATTACTTGGAATGTGAATTGGAGCGAAATCCCTAATTCATAAGACCATTTTACAATTCTGGCTCAAGTTAGAAGCAGAGCCAATATTGCAATATGTCGATTGTCCATATCTCGGAAACTATAAGAGATAATGCAATTTGGCAATCGGCAACGTAATTAGCATGCCGAATATTACTTGGAATGTGAATTGGAGCGAAATCGTTAATTCATAAGACCGTTTTACAATTCTGGCTCAAGTTAGAAGCAGAGCCAATATTGCAAGGTGTCGATAGTCCATATCTCGGAAACTATAAGAGATAATGCAATTTGGCAATCGGCAACGTAATTAGCATGCCGCATATTACTTGGAATGTGAATTGGAGCGAAATCGCTAATTCATAAGACCATTTTACAATTCTGGCTCAAGTTAGAAGCAGAGCCAATATTGCAAGATGTCGATAGTCCATATCTCGGAAACTATAAGAGATAATGCAATTTGGCAATCGGCAACGTAATTAGCATGCCGAATATTACTTGGAATGTGAATTGGAGCGAAATCGCTAATTCATAAGACCATTTTACATTTCTGGCCCAAGTTAGAAGCAGAGCCAATATTGCAAGATGTCGATAGTCCATATCTCGGAAACTATAAGAGATAATGCAATTTGGCAATCGGCAACGTAATTAGCATGCCGAATATTACTTGGAATATGAATTGGAGCGAAATCGCTAATTCATAAGACTATTTTACATTTCTGGCACAAGTTAGAGGCAGAGCCAATATTGCAAGATGTCGATAGTCCATATCTCGGAAACTATAAGAGATAATGCAATTTGGCAATCGGCAACGTAATTAGCATGCCGAATATTACTTGGAATGTGAATTGGAGCGAAATCGCTAATTCATAAGACCGTTTTACAATTCTGGCTCAAGTTAGAAGCAGAGCCAATATTGCAAGGTGTCGATAGTCCATATCTCGGAAACTATAAGAGATAATGCAATTTGGCAATCGGCAACGTAATTAACATGCCGAATATTACTTAGAATGTGAATTGGAGCGAAATCGCTAATTCATAAGACCATTTTACATTTCTGGCCCAAGTTAGAAGCAGAGCCAATATTGCAATATGTCGATAGTCCATATCTCGGAAACTATAAGAGATAATGCAATTTGACAATCGGCAACGTAATTAGCATGCCGAAAATTACTTGGAATGTGAATTGGAGCGAAATCGCTAATTCATAAGACCATTTTACAATTCTGGCTCAAGTTAGAAGCAGAGCCAATATTGCAAGGTGTCGATAGTCCATATCTCGGAAACTATAAGAGATAATGCAATTTGGCAATCGGCAACGTAATTAGCATGCCGAATATTACTTGGAATGTGAATTGGAGCGAAATCGCTAATTCATAAGACCATTTTACATTTCTGGCCCAAGTTAGAAGCAGAGCCAATATTGCAAGATGTCGATAGTCCATATCTCGGAAACTATAAGAGATAATGCAATTTGGCAATCGGCAACGTAATTAGCATGCCGAATATTACTTGGAATGTGAATTGGAGCGAAATCGCTAATTCATAAGACCATTTTACATTTCTGGCCCAAGTTAGAAGCAGAGCCAATATTGCAAGATGTCGATAGTCCATATCTCGGAAACTATAAGAGATAATGCAATTTGGCAATCGGTAACGTAATTAGCATGCCCAATATTACCTGGAATGTGAATTGGAGCGAAATCGCTAATTCATAAGACCATTTTACATTTCTGGCCCAAGTTAGAAGCAGAGCCAATATTGCAAGATGTCGATAGTCCATATCTCGGAAACTATAAGAGATAATGCAATTTGGCAATCGGCAACGTAATTAGCATGCCGAATATTACTTGGAATGTGAATTGGAGCGAAATCGCTAATTCATAAGACCATTTTACATTTCTGGCCCAAGTTAGAAGCAGAGCCAATATTGCAAGATGTCGATAGTCCATATCTCGGAAACTATAAGAGATAATGCAATTTGGCAATCGGCGACGTAATTAGCATGCCGAATATTACTTGGAATGTGAATTGGAGCGAAATCGCTAATTCATAAGACCATTTTACAATTCTGGCTCAAGTTAGAAGCAGAGCCAATATTGCAAGATGTCGATAGTCCATATCTCGGAAACTATAAGAGATAATACAATTTGGCAGTCGGCAACGTAATTAGCATGCCGAATATTACTTGGAATGTGAATTGGAGCGAAATCGCTAATTCATAAGACCATTTTACATTTCTGGCCCAAGTTAGAAGCAGAGCCAATATTGCAAGATGTCGATAGTCCACATCTCGGAAACTATAAGAGATAATGCAATTTGGCAATCGGCGACGTAATTAGCATGCCGAATATTACTTGGAATGTGAATTGGAGCGAAATCGCTAATTCATAAGACCATTTTACAATTCTGGCTCTAGTTAGAAGCAGAGCCAATATTGCAAGATGTCGATAGTCCATATCTCGGAAAATATAAGAGATAATGCAATTTGGCAATCGGCAACGTAATTAGCATGCCGAATATTACTTGGAATGTGAATTGGAGCGAAATCGCTAATTCATAAGACCATTTTACATTTCTGGCCCAAGTTAGAAGCAGAGCCAATATTGCAAGATGTCGATAGTCCATAGCTCGGAAACTATAAGAGATAATGCAATTTGGCAATCGGCAACGTAATTAGCATGCCGAATATTACTTGGAATGTGAATTGGAGCGAAATCGCTAATTCATAAGACCATTTTACAATTCTGGCTCAAGTTAGAAGCAGAGCCAATATTGCAAGATGTCGATATTCCATAGCTCGGAAACTATAAGAGATAATGCAATTTGGCAATCGGCAACGTAATGAGCATGCCGAATATTACTTGGAATGTGAATTGGAGCGAAATCGCTAATTCATAAGACCATTTTACATTTCTGGCCCAAGTTAGAAGCAGAGCCTATATTGCAAGATGTCGATAGTTCATATCTCGGAAACTATAAGAGATAATGCAATTTGGCAATCGGCAACGTAATTAGCATGCCGAATATTACTTAGAATGTGAATTGGAGTGAAATCGCTAATTCATAAGACCATTTTACATTTCTGGCCCAAGTTAGAAGCAGAGCCAATATTGCAAGATGTCGATAGTCCATATCTCGGAACTATAAGGGATAATGCAATTTGGCAATCGGCAACGTAATTAGCATGCCGAAAATTACTTGGAATGTGAATTGGAGCGAAATCGCTAATTCATAAGACCATTTTACATTTCTGGCCCAAGTTAGAAGCAGAGCCAATATTGAAAGATGTCGATAGTCCATATCTCGGAAACTATAAGAGATAATGCAATTTGGCAATCGGCAACGTAAATAGCATGCCGAATATTACTTGGAATGTGAATTGGAGCGAAATCGCTAATTCATAAGACCATTTTACAATTCTGGCTCAAGTTAGAAGCAGAGCCAATATTGCAAGATGTCGATAGTCCATAGCTCGGAAACTATAAGAGATAATGCAATTTGGCAATCGGCAACTTAATTAGCATGCCGAATATTACTTGGAATGTGAATTGGAGCGAAATCGCTAATTCATAAGACCATTTTACAATTCTGGCTCAAGTTAGAAGCAGAGCCAATATTGCAAGATGTCGATAGTCCATAGCTCGGAAACTATAAGAGATAATGCAATTTGGCAATCGGCAGCGTAATTAGCATGCCGAATATTACTTGGAATGTGAATTGGAGCGAAATCGCTAATTCATAAGACCATTTTACAATTCTGGCTCAAGTTAGAAGCAGAGCCAATATTGCAAGGTGTCGATAGTCCATATCTCGGAAACTATAAGAGATAATGCAATTTGGCAATCGGCAACGTAATTAGCATGCCGAATATTACTTGGAATGTGAATTGGAGCGAAATCGCTAATTCATAAGACCATTTTACATTTCTGGCCCAAGTTAGAAGCAGAGCCAATATTGCAAGATGTCGATAGTCCATATCTCGGAAACTATAAGAGATAATGCAATTTGGCAATCGGCAACGTAATTAGCATGCCGAATATTACTTGGAATGTGAATTGGAGCGAAATCGCTAATTCATAAGACTATTTTACAATTCTGGCTCAAGTTAGAAGCAGAGCCAATATTGCAAGGTGTCGATAGTCCATATCTCGGAAACTATAAGAGATAATGCAATTTGGCAATCGGCAACATAATTAGCATGCCGAATATTACTTGGAATGTGAATTGGAGCGAAATCGCTAATTCATAAGACCATTTTACAATTCTGGCTCAAGTTAGAAGCAGAGCCAATATTGCAAGATGTCGATAGTCCATAGCTCGGAAACTATAAGAGATAATGCAATTTGGCAATCGGCAACGTAATTAGCATGCCGAATATTACTTGGAATGTGAATTGGAGCGAAATCGCTAATTCATAAGACCATTTTACATTTCTGGCCCAAGTTAGAAGCAGAGCCTATATTGCAAGATGTCGATAGTTCATATCTCGGAAACTATAAGAGATAATGCAATTTGGCAATCGGCAACGTAATTAGCATGCCGAATATTACTTGGAATGTGAATTGGAGCGAAATCCCTAATTCATAAGACCATTTTACAATTCTGGCTCAAGTTAGAAGCAGAGCCAATATTGCAAGATGTCGATAGTCCATATCTCGGAAACTATAAGAGATAATGCAATTTGGCAATCGGCAACGTAATTAGCATGCCGAATATTACTTGGAATGTGAATTGGAGCGAAATCGTTAATTCATAAGACCGTTTTACAATTCTGGCTCAAGTTAGAAGCAGAGCCAATATTGCAAGGTGTCGATAGTCCATATCTCGGAAACTATAAGAGATAATGCAATTTGGCAATCGGCAACGTAATTAGCATGCCGCATATTACTTGGAATGTGAATTGGAGCGAAATCGCTAATTCATAAGACCATTTTACAATTCTGGCTCAAGTTAGAAGCAGAGCCAATATTGCAAGATGTCGATAGTCCATATCTCGGAAACTATAAGAGATAATGCAATTTGGCAATCGGCAACGTAATTAGCATGCCGAATATTACTTGGAATGTGAATTGGAGCGAAATCGCTAATTCATAAGACCATTTTACATTTCTGGCCCAAGTTAGAAGCAGAGCCAATATTGCAAGATGTCGATAGTCCATATCTCGGAAACTATAAGAGATAATGCAATTTGGCAATCGGCAACGTAATTAGCATGCCGAATATTACTTGGAATGTGAATTGGAGCGAAATCGCTAATTCATAAGACCATTTTACAATTCTGGCTCAAGTTAGAAGCAGAGCCAATATTGCAAGATGTCGATAGTCCATATCTCGGAAACTATAAGAGATAATGCAATTTGGCAATCGGCAACGTAATTAGCATGCCGAATATTACTTGGAATGTGAATTGGAGCGAAATCGCTAATTCATAAGACCATTTTACATTTCTGGCCCAAGTTAGAAGCAGAGCCAATATTGCAAGATGTCGATAGTCCATATCTCGGAAACTATAAGAGATAATGCAATTTGGCAATCGGCAACGTAATTAGCATGCCGAATATTACTTGGAATGTGAATTGGAGCGAAATCGCTAATTCATAAGACCATTTTACATTTCTGGCCCAAGTTAGAAGCAGAGCCAATATTGCAAGATGTCGATAGTCCATATCTCGGAAACTATAAGAGATAATGCAATTTGGCAATCGGCAACGTAATTAGCATGCCGAATATTACTTGGAATGTGAATTGGAGCGAAATCGCTAATTCATAAGACCATTTTACATTTCTGGCCCAAGTTAGAAGCAGAGCCAATATTGCAAGATGTCGATAGTCCATATCTCGGAAACTATAAGAGATAATGCAATTTGGCAATCGGCAACGTAATTAGCATGCCGAATATTACTTGGAATGTGAATTGGAGCGAAATCGCTAATTCATAAGACCATTTTACACATTTCTGGCCCAAGTTAGAAGCAGAGCCAATATTGCAAGATGTCGATAGTTCATATCTCGGAAACTATAAGAGATAATGCAATTTGGCAATCGGCAACGTAATTAGCATGCCGAATATTACTTGGAATGTGAATTGGAGCGAAATCGCTAATTCATAAGATCATTTTACATTTCTGGCCCAAGTTAGAAGCAGAGCCAATATTGCAAGATGTCGATAGTCCATATCTCGGAAACTATAAGAGATAATGCAATTTGGCAATCGGCAACGTAATTAGCATGCCGAATATTACTTGGAATGTGAATTGGAGCGAAATCGCTAATTCATAAGACCATTTTACACATTTCTGGCCCAAGTTAGAAGCAGAGCCAATATTGCAAGATGTCGATAGTCCATATCTCGGAAACTATAAGAGATAATGCAATTTGGCAATCGGCAACGTAATTAGCATGCCGAATATTACTTGGAATGTGAATTGGAGCGAAATCGCTAATTCATAAGATCATTTTACATTTCTGGCC
Organism: Rhynchophorus ferrugineus; assembly: GCF_030347505.1. Lineage (NCBI taxonomy): Eukaryota > Metazoa > Arthropoda > Insecta > Coleoptera > Curculionidae > Rhynchophorus > Rhynchophorus ferrugineus. The sequence continues at coordinate 246,937 of NW_027472762.1, read as the reverse complement.
CAAGTTAGAAGCAGAGCCAATATTGCAAGATGTCGATAGTCCATATCTCGGAAACTATAAGAGATAATGCAATTTGGCAATCGGCAACGTAATTAGCATGCCGAATATTACTTGGAATGTGAATTGGAGCGAAATCGCTAATTCATAAGACCATTTTACACATTTCTGGCCCAAGTTAGAAGCAGAGCCAATATTGCAAGATGTCGATAGTCCATATCTCGGAAACTATAAGAGATAATGCAATTTGGCAATCGGCAACGTAATTAGCATGCCGAATATTACTTGGAATGTGAATTGGAGCGAAATCGCTAATTCATAAGATCATTTTACATTTCTGGCCCAAGTTAGAAGCAGAGCCAATATTGCAAGATGTCGATAGTCCATATCTCGGAAACTATAAGAGATAATGCAATTTGGCAATCGGCAACGTAATTAGCATGCCGAATATTACTTGGAATGTGAATTGGAGCGAAATCGCTAATTCATAAGACCATTTTACAATTCTGGCTCAAGTTAGAAGCAGAGCCAATATTGCAAGATGTCGATAGTCCATAGCTCGGAAACTATAGGAGATAATGCAATTTGGCAATCGGCAACGTAATTAGCATGCCGAATAATACTTGGAATGTGAATTGGAGCGAAATCGCTAATTCATAAGACCATTTTACAATTCTGGCTCAAGTTAGAAGCAGAGCCAATATTGCAAGATGTCGATAGTCCATAGCTCGGAAACTATAAGAGATAATGCAATTTGGCAATCGGCAACGTAATTAGCATGCCAAATATTACTTGGAATGTGAATTGGAGCGAGATCGCTAATTCATAATACCATTTTACAATTCTGGCTCAAGTTAGAAGCAGAGCCAATATTGCAAGATGTCGATAGTCCATATCTCGGAAACTATAAGAGATAATGCAATTTGGCAATCGGCAACGTAATTAGCATGCCGAATATTACTTGGAATGTGAATTGGAGCGAAATCGCTAATTCATAAGACCATTTTACATTTCTGGCCCAAGTTAGAAGCAGAGCCAATATTGCAAGATGTCGATAGTCCATATCTCGGAAACTATAAGAGATAATGCAATTTGGCAATCGGCAACGTAATTAGCATGCCGAATATTACTTGGAATGTGAATTGGAGCGAAATCGCTAATTCATAAGACCATTTTACATTTCTGGCCCAAGTTAGAAGCAGAGCCAATATTGCAAGATGTCGATAGTCCATATCTCGGAAACTATAAGAGATAATGCAATTTGGCAATCGGCGACGTAATTAGCATGCCGAATATTACTTGGAATGTGAATTGGAGCGAAATCGCTAATTCATAAGACCATTTTACAATTCTGGCTCAAGTTAGAAGCAGAGCCAATATTGCAAGATGTCGATAGTCCATATCTCGGAAACTATAAGAGATAATGCAATTTGGCAATCGGCAACGTAATTAGCATGCCGAATATTACTTAGAATGTGAATTGGAGTGAAATCGCTAATTCATAAGACCATTTTACATTTCTGGCCCAAGTTAGAAGCAGAGCCAATATTGCAAGATGTCGATAGTCCATATCTCGGAAACTATAAGGGATAATGCAATTTGGCAATCGGCAACGTAATTAGCATGCCGAAAATTACTTAGAATGTGAATTGGAGCGAAATCGCTAATTCATAAGACCATTTTACATTTCTGGCCCAAGTTAGAAGCAGAGCCAATATTGAAAGATGTCGATAGTCTATATCTCGGAAACTATAAGAGATAATGCAATTTGGCAATCGGCAACGTAAATAGCATGCCGAATATTACTTGGAATGTGAATTGGAGCGAAATCGCTAATTCATAAGACCATTTTACAATTCTGGCTCAAGTTAGAAGCAGAGCCAATATTGCAAGATGTCGATAGTCCATAGCTCGGAAACTATAAGAGATAATGCAATTTGGCAATCGGCAACTTAATTAGCATGCCGAATATTACTTGGAATGTGAATTGGAGCGAAATCGCTAATTCATAAGACCATTTTACAATTCTGGCTCAAGTTAGAAGCAGAGCCAATATTGCAAGATGTCGATAGTCCATAGCTCGGAAACTATAAGAGATAATGCAATTTGGCAATCGGCAACGTAATTAGCATGCCGAATATTACTTGGAATGTGAATTGGAGCGAAATCGCTAATTCATAAGACCATTTTACAATTCTGGCTCAAGTTAGAAGCAGAGCCAATATTGCAAGGTGTCGATAGTCCATATCTCGGAAACTATAAGAGATAATGCAATTTGGCAATCGGCAACGTAATTAGCATGCCGAATATTACTTGGAATGTGAATTGGAGCGAAATCGCTAATTCATAAGACCATTTTACATTTCTGGCCCAAGTTAGAAGCAGAGCCAATATTGCAAGATGTCGATAGTCCATATCTCGGAAACTATAAGAGATAATGCAATTTGGCAATCGGCAACGTAATTAGCATGCCGAATATTACTTGGAATGTGAATTGGAGCGAAATCGCTAATTCATAAGACCATTTTACAATTCTGGCTCAAGTTAGAAGCAGAGCCAATATTGCAAGGTGTCGATAGTCCATATCTCGGAAACTATAAGAGATAATGCAATTTGGCAATCGGCAACATAATTAGCATGCCGAATATTACTTGGAATGTGAATTGGAGCGAAATCGCTAATTCATAAGACCATTTTACAATTCTGGCTCAAGTTAGAAGCAGAGCCAATATTGCAAGATGTCGATAGTCCATAGCTCGGAAACTATAAGAGATAATGCAATTTGGCAATCGGCAACGTAATTAGCATGCCGAATATTACTTGGAATGTGAATTGGAGCGAAATCGCTAATTCATAAGACCATTTTACATTTCTGGCCCAAGTTAGAAGCAGAGCCTATATTGCAAGATGTCGATAGTTCATATCTCGGAAACTATAAGAGATAATGCAATTTGGCAATCGGCAACGTAATTAGCATGCCGAATATTACTTGGAATGTGAATTGGAGCGAAATCCCTAATTCATAAGACCATTTTACAATTCTGGCTCAAGTTAGAAGCAGAGCCAATATTGCAAGATGTCGATAGTCCATATCTCGGAAACTATAAGAGATAATGCAATTTGGCAATCGGCAACGTAATTAGCATGCCGAATATTACTTGGAATGTGAATTGGAGCGAAATCGTTAATTCATAAGACCGTTTTACAATTCTGGCTCAAGTTAGAAGCAGAGCCAATATTGCAAGGTGTCGATAATCCATATCTCGGAAACTATAAGAGATAATGCAATTTGGCAATCGGCAACGTAATTAGCATGCCGCATATTACTTGGAATGTGAATTGGAGCGAAATCGCTAATTCATAAGACCATTTTACAATTCTGGCTCAAGTTAGAAGCAGAGCCAATATTGCAAGATGTCGATAGTCCATATCTCGGAAACTATAAGAGATAATGCAATTTGGCAATCGGCAACGTAATTAGCATGCCGAATATTACTTGGAATGTGAATTGGAGCGAAATCGCTAATTCATAAGACCATTTTACATTTCTGGCCCAAGTTAGAAGCAGAGCCAATATTGCAAGATGTCGATAGTCCATATCTCGGAAACTATAAGAGATAATGCAATTTGGCAATCGGCAACGTAATTAGCATGCCGAATATTACTTGGAATATGAATTGGAGCGAAATCGCTAATTCATAAGACTATTTTACATTTCTGGCACAAGTTAGAAGCAGAGCCAATATTGCAAGATGTCGATAGTCCATATCTCGGAAACTATAAGAGATAATGCAATTTGGCAATCGGCAACGTAATTAGCATGCCGAATATTACTTGGAATGTGAATTGGAGCGAAATCGCTAATTCATAAGACCGTTTTACAATTCTGGCTCAAGTTAGAAGCAGAGCCAATATTGCAAGGTGTCGATAGTCCATATCTCGGAAACTATAAGAGATAATGCAATTTGGCAATCGGCAACGTAATTAACATGCCGAATATTACTTAGAATGTGAATTGGAGCGAAATCGCTAATTCATAAGACCATTTTACATTTCTGGCCCAAGTTAGAAGCAGAGCCAATATTGCAATATGTCGATAGTCCATATCTCGGAAACTATAAGAGATAATGCAATTTGACAATCGGCAACGTAATTAGCATGCCGAAAATTACTTGGAATGTGAATTGGAGCGAAATCGCTAATTCATAAGACCATTTTACAATTCTGGCTCAAGTTAGAAGCAGAGCCAATATTGCAAGGTGTCGATAGTCCATATCTCGGAAACTATAAGAGATAATGCAATTTGGCAATCGGCAACGTAATTAGCATGCCGAATATTACTTGGAATGTGAATTGGAGCGAAATCGCTAATTCATAAGACCATTTTACAATTCTGGCTCAAGTTAGAAGCAGAGCCAATATTGCAAGATGTCGATATTCCATAGCTCGGAAACTATAAGAGATAATGCAATTTGGCAATCGGCAACGTAATTAGCATGCCGAATATTACTTGGAATGTGAATTGGAGCGAAATCGCTAATTCATAAGACCATTTTACATTTCTGGCCCAAGTTAGATGCAGAGCCTATATTGCAAGATGTCGATAGTTCATATCTCGGAAACTATAAGAGATAATGCAATTTGGCAATCGGCAACGTAATTAGCATGCCGAATATTACTTAGAATGTGAATTGGAGTGAAATCGCTAATTCATAAGACCATTTTACATTTCTGGCCCAAGTTAGAAGCAGAGCCAATATTGCAAGATGTCGATAGTCCATATCTCGGAAACTATAAGGGATAATGCAATTTGGCAATCGGCAACGTAATTAGCATGCCGAAAATTACTTGGAATGTGAATTGGAGCGAAATCGCTAATTCATAAGACCATTTTACATTTCTGGCCCAAGTTAGAAGCAGAGCCAATATTGAAAGATGTCGATAGTCCATATCTCGGAAACTATAAGAGATAATGCAATTTGGCAATCGGCAACGTAAATAGCATGCCGAATATTACTTGGAATGTGAATTGGAGCGAAATCGCTAATTCATAAGACCATTTTACAATTCTGGCTCAAGTTAGAAGCAGAGCCAATATTGCAAGATGTCGATAGTCCATAGCTCGGAAACTATAAGAGATAATGCAATTTGGCAATCGGCAACTTAATTAGCATGCCGAATATTACTTGGAATGTGAATTGGAGCGAAATCGCTAATTCATAAGACCATTTTACAATTCTGGCTCAAGTTAGAAGCAGAGCCAATATTGCAAGATGTCGATAGTCCATAGCTCGGAAACTATAAGAGATAATGCAATTTGGCAATCGGCAACGTAATTAGCATGCCGAATATTACTTGGAATGTGAATTGGAGCGAAATCGCTAATTCATAAGACCATTTTACAATTCTGGCTCAAGTTAGAAGCAGAGCCAATATTGCAAGGTGTCGATAGTACATATCTCGGAAACTATAAGAGATAATGCAATTTGGCAATCGGCAACGTAATTAGCATGCCGAATATTACTTGGAATGTGAATTGGAGCGAAATCGCTAATTCATAAGACCATTTTACATTTCTGGCCCAAGTTAGAAGCAGAGCCAATATTGCAAGATGTCGATAGTCCATATCTCGGAAACTATAAGAGATAATGCAATTTGGCAATCGGCAACGTAATTAGCATGCCGAATATTACTTGGAATGTGAATTGGAGCGAAATCGCTAATTCATAAGACCATTTTACAATTCTGGCTCAAGTTAGAAGCAGAGCCAATATTGCAAGGTGTCGATAGTCCATATCTCGGAAACTATAAGAGATAATGCAATTTGGCAATCGGCAACATAATTAGCATGCCGAATATTACTTGGAATGTGAATTGGAGCGAAATCGCTAATTCATAAGACCATTTTACAATTCTGGCTCAAGTTAGAAGCAGAGCCAATATTGCAAGATGTCGATAGTCCATAGCTCGGAAACTATAAGAGATAATGCAATTTGGCAATCGGCAACGTAATTAGCATGCCGAATATTACTTGGAATGTGAATTGGAGCGAAATCGCTAATTCATAAGACCATTTTACATTTCTGGCCCAAGTTAGAAGCAGAGCCTATATTGCAAGATGTCGATAGTTCATATCTCGGAAACTATAAGAGATAATGCAATTTGGCAATCGGCAACGTAATTAGCATGCCGAATATTACTTGGAATGTGAATTGGAGCGAAATCCCTAATTCATAAGACCATTTTACAATTCTGGCTCAAGTTAGAAGCAGAGCCAATATTGCAAGATGTCGATAGTCCATATCTCGGAAACTATAAGAGATAATGCAATTTGGCAATCGGCAACGTAATTAGCATGCCGAATATTACTTGGAATGTGAATTGGAGCGAAATCGTTAATTCATAAGACCGTTTTACAATTCTGGCTCAAGTTAGAAGCAGAGCCAATATTGCAAGGTGTCGATAGTCCATATCTCGGAAACTATAAGAGATAATGCAATTTGGCAATCGGCAACGTAATTAGCATGCCGCATATTACTTGGAATGTGAATTGGAGCGAAATCGCTAATTCATAAGACCATTTTACAATTCTGGCTCAAGTTAGAAGCAGAGCCAATATTGCAAGATGTCGATAGTCGATATCTCGGAAACTATAAGAGATAATGCAATTTGGCAATCGGCAACGTAATTAGCATGCCGAATATTACTTGGAATGTGAATTGGAGCGAAATCGCTAATTCATAAGACCATTTTACATTTCTGGCCCAAGTTAGAAGCAGAGCCAATATTGCAAGATGTCGATAGTCCATATCTCGGAAACTATAAGAGATAATGCAATTTGGCAATCGGCAACGTAATTAGCATGCCGAATATTACTTGGAATGTGAATTGGAGCGAAATCGCTAATTCATAAGACCATTTTACAATTCTGGCTCAAGTTAGAAGCAGAGCCAATATTGCAAGATGTCGATAGTCCATATCTCGGAAACTATAAGAGATAATGCAATTTGGCAATCGGCAACGTAATTAGCATGTCGAATATTACTTGGAATGTGAATTGGAGCGAAATCGCTAATTCATAAGACCATTTTACATTTCTGGCCCAAGTTAGAAGCAGAGCCAATATTGCAAGATGTCGATAGTCCATATCTCGGAAACTATAAGAGATAATGCAATTTGGCAATCGGCAACGTAATTAGCATGCCGAATATTACTTGGAATGTGAATTGGAGCGAAATCGCTAATTCATAAGACCATTTTACATTTCTGGCCCAAGTTAGAAGCAGAGCCAATATTGCAAGATGTCGATAGTCCATATCTCGGAAACTATAAGAGATAATGCAATTTGGCAATCGGCAACGTAATTAGCATGCCGAATATTACTTGGAATGTGAATTGGAGCGAAATCGCTAATTCATAAGACCATTTTACATTTCTGGCCCAAGTTAGAAGCAGAGCCAATATTGCAAGATGTCGATAGTCCATATCTCGGAAACTATAAGAGATAATGCAATTTGGCAATCGGCAACGTAATTAGCATGCCGAATATTACTTGGAATGTGAATTGGAGCGAAATCGCTAATTCATAAGACCATTTTACACATTTCTGGCCCAAGTTAGAAGCAGAGCCAATATTGCAAGATGTCGATAGTTCATATCTCGGAAACTATAAGAGATAATGCAATTTGGCAATCGGCAACGTAATTAGCATGCCGAATATTACTTGGAATGTGAATTGGAGCGAAATCGCTAATTCATAAGATCATTTTACATTTCTGGCCCAAGTTAGAAGCAGAGCCAATATTGCAAGATGTCGATAGTCCATATCTCGGAAACTATAAGAGATAATGCAATTTGGCAATCGGCAACGTAATTAGCATGCCGAATATTACTTGGAATGTGAATTGGAGCGAAATCGCTAATTCATAAGACCATTTTACACATTTCTGGCCCAAGTTAGAAGCAGAGCCAATATTGCAAGATGTCGATAGTCCATATCTCGGAAACTATAAGAGATAATGCAATTTGGCAATCGGCAACGTAATTAGCATGCCGAATATTACTTGGAATGTGAATTGGAGCGAAATCGCTAATTCATAAGATCATTTTACATTTCTGGCCCAAGTTAGAAGCAGAGCCAATATTGCAAGATGTCGATAGTCCATATCTCGGAAACTATAAGAGATAATGCAATTTGGCAATCGGCAACGTAATTAGCATGCCGAATATTACTTGGAATGTGAATTGGAGCGAAATCGCTAATTCATAAGACCATTTTACAATTCTGGCTCAAGTTAGAAGCAGAGCCAATATTGCAAGATGTCGATAGTCCATAGCTCGGAAACTATAGGAGATAATGCAATTTGGCAATCGGCAACGTAATTAGCATGCCGAATAATACTTGGAATGTGAATTGGAGCGAAATCGCTAATTCATAAGACCATTTTACAATTCTGGCTCAAGTTAGAAGCAGAGCCAATATTGCAAGATGTCGATAGTCCATAGCTCGGAAACTATAAGAGATAATGCAATTTGGCAATCGGCAACGTAATTAGCATGCCAAATATTACTTGGAATGTGAATTGGAGCGAGATCGCTAATTCATAATACCATTTTACAATTCTGGCTCAAGTTAGAAGCAGAGCCAATATTGCAAGATGTCGATAGTCCATATCTCGGAAACTATAAGAGATAATGCAATTTGGCAATCGGCAACGTAATTAGCATGCCGAATATTACTTGGAATGTGAATTGGAGCGAAATCGCTAATTCATAAGACCATTTTACATTTCTGGCCCAAGTTAGAAGCAGAGCCAATATTGCAAGATGTCGATAGTCCACATCTCGGAAACTATAAGAGATAATGCAATTTGGCAATCGGCGACGTAATTAGCATGCCGAATATTACTTGGAATGTGAATTGGAGCGAAATCGCTAATTCATAAGACCATTTTACAATTCTGGCTCTAGTTAGAAGCAGAGCCAATATTGCAAGATGTCGATAGTCCATATCTCGGAAAATATAAGAGATAATGCAATTTGGTAATCGGCAACGTAATTAGCATGCCGAATATTACTTGGAATGTGAATTGGAGCGAAATCGCTAATTCATAAGACCATATTACATTTCTGGCCCAAGTTAGAAGCAGAGCCAATATTGCAAGATGTCGATAGTCCATAGCTCGGAAACTATAAGAGATAATGCAATTTGGCAATCGGCAACGTAATTAGCATGCCGAATATTACTTGGAATGTGAATTGGAGCGAAATCGCTAATTCATAAGACCATTTTACAATTCTGGCTCAAGTTAGAAGCAGAGCCAATATTGCAAGATGTCGATATTCCATAGCTCGGAAACTATAAGAGATAATGCAATTTGGCAATCGGCAACGTAATTAGCATGCCGAATATTACTTGGAATGTGAATTGGAGCGAAATCGCTAATTCATAAGACCATTTTACATTTCTGGCCCAAGTTAGAAGCAGAGCCTATATTGCAAGATGTCAATAGTTCATATCTCGGAAACTATAAGAGATAATGCAATTTGGCAATCGGCAACGTAATTAGCATGCCGAATATTACTTAGAATGTGAATTGGAGTGAAATCGCTAATTCATCAGACCATTTTACATTTCTGGCCCAAGTTAGAAGCAGAGCCAATATTGCAAGATGTCGATAGTCCATATCTCGGAAACTATAAGGGATAATGCAATTTGGCAATCGGCAACGTAATTAGCATGCCGAAAATTACTTAGAATGTGAATTGGAGCGAAATCGCTAATTCATAAGACCATTTTACATTTCTGGCCCAAGTTAGAAGCAGAGCCAATATTGAAAGATGTCGATAGTCCATATCTCGGAAACTATAAGAGATAATGCAATTTGGCAATCGGCAACGTAAATAGCATGCCGAATATTACTTGGAATGTGAATTGGAGCGAAATCGCTAATTCATAAGACCATTTTACAATTCTGGCTCAAGTTAGAAGCAGAGCCAATATTGCAAGATGTCGATAGTCCATAGCTCGGAAACTATAAGAGATAATGCAATTTGGCAATCGGCAACTTAATTAGCATGCCGAATATTACTTGGAATGTGAATTGGAGCGAAATCGCTAATTCATAAGACCATTTTACAATTCTGGCTCAAGTTAGAAGCAGAGCCAATATTGCAAGATGTCGATAGTCCATAGCTCGGAAACTATAAGAGATAATGCAATTTGGCAATCGGCAACGTAATTAGCATGCCGAATATTACTTGGAATGTGAATTGGAGCGAAATCGCTAATTCATAAGACCATTTTACAATTCTGGCTCAAGTTAGAAGCAGAGCCAATATTGCAAGGTGTCGATAGTCCATATCTCGGAAACTATAAGAGATAATGCAATTTGGCAATCGGCAACGTAATTAGCATGCCGAATATTACTTGGAATGTGAATTGGAGCGAAATCGCTAATTCATAAGACCATTTTACATTTCTGGCCCAAGTTAGAAGCAGAGCCAATATTGCAAGATGTCGATAGTCCATATCTCGGAAACTATAAGAGATAATGCAATTTGGCAATCGGCAACGTAATTAGCATGCCGAATATTACTTGGAATGTGAATTGGAGCGAAATCGCTAATTCATAAGACCATTTTACAATTCTGGCTCAAGTTAGAAGCAGAGCCAATATTGCAAGGTGTCGATAGTCCATATCTCGGAAACTATAAGAGATAATGCAATTTGGCAATCGGCAACATAATTAGCATGCCGAATATTACTTGGAATGTGAATTGGAGCGAAATCGCTAATTCATAAGACCATTTTACAATTCTGGCTCAAGTTAGAAGCAGAGCCAATATTGCAAGATGTCGATAGTCCATAGCTCGGAAACTATAAGAGATAATGCAATTTGGCAATCGGCAACGTAATTAGCATGCCGAATATTACTTGGAATGTGAATTGGAGCGAAATCGCTAATTCATAAGACCATTTTACATTTCTGGCCCAAGTTAGAAGCAGAGCCTATATTGCAAGATGTCGATAGTTCATATCTCGGAAACTATAAGAGATAATGCAATTTGGCAATCGGCAACGTAATTAGCATGCCGAATATTACTTGGAATGTGAATTGGAGCGAAATCCCTAATTCATAAGACCATTTTACAATTCTGGCTCAAGTTAGAAGCAGAGCCAATATTGCAAGATGTCGATAGTCCATATCTCGGAAACTATAAGAGATAATGCAATTTGGCAATCGGCAACGTAATTAGCATGCCGAATATTACTTGGAATGTGAATTGGAGCGAAATCGTTAATTCATAAGACCGTTTTACAATTCTGGCTCAAGTTAGAAGCAGAGCCAATATTGCAAGGTGTCGATAGTCCATATCTCGGAAACTATAAGAGATAATGCAATTTGGCAATCGGCAACGTAATTAGCATGCCGCATATTACTTGGAATGTGAATTGGAGCGAAATCGCTAATTCATAAGACCATTTTACAATTCTGGCTCAAGTTAGAAGCAGAGCCAATATTGCAAGATGTCGATAGTCCATATCTCGGAAACTATAAGAGATAATGCAATTTGGCAATCGGCAACGTAATTAGCATGCCGAATATTACTTGGAATGTGAATTGGAGCGAAATCGCTAATTCATAAGACCATTTTACATTTCTGGCCCAAGTTAGAAGCAGAGCCAATATTGCAAGATGTCGATAGTCCATATCTCGGAAACTATAAGAGATAATGCAATTTGGCAATCGGCAACGTAATTAGCATGCCGAATATTACTTGGAATATGAATTGGAGCGAAATCGCTAATTCATAAGACTATTTTACATTTCTGGCACAAGTTAGAAGCAGAGCCAATATTGCAAGATGTCGATAGTCCATATCTCGGAAACTATAAGAGATAATGCAATTTGGCAATCGGCGACGTAATTAGCATGCCGAATATTACTTGGAATGTGAATTGGAGCGAAATCGCTAATTCATAAGACCATTTTACAATTCTGGCTCAAGTTAGAAGCAGAGCCAATATTGCAAGATGTCGATAGTCCATATCTCGGAAACTATAAGAGATAATGCAATTTGGCAATCGGCGACGTAATTAGCATGCCGAATATTACTTGGAATGTGAATTGGAGCGAAATCGCTAATTCATAAGACCGTTTTACAATTCTGGCTCAAGTTAGAAGCAGAGCCAATATTGCAAGGTGTCGATAGTCCATATCTCGGAAACTATAAGAGATAATGCAATTTGGCAATCGGCAACGTAATTAACATGCCGAATATTACTTAGAATGTGAATTGGAGCGAAATCGCTAATTCATAAGACCATTTTACATTTCTGGCCCAAGTTAGAAGCAGAGCCAATATTGCAATATGTCGATAGTCCATATCTCGGAAACTATAAGAGATAATGCAATTTGACAATCGGCAACGTAATTAGCATGCCGAAAATTACTTGGAATGTGAATTGGAGCGAAATCGCTAATTCATAAGACCATTTTACAATTCTGGCTCAAGTTAGAAGCAGAGCCAATATTGCAAGGTGTCGATAGTCCATATCTCGGAAACTATAAGAGATAATGCAATTTGGCAATCGGCAACGTAATTAGCATGCCGAATATTACTTGGAATGTGAATTGGAGCGAAATCGCTAATTCATAAGACCATTTTACATTTCTGGCCCAAGTTAGAAGCAGAGCCAATATTGCAAGATGTCGATAGTCCATATCTCGGAAACTATAAGAGATAATGCAATTTGGCAATCGGCAACGTAATTACCATGCCGAATATTACTTGGAATGTGAATTGGAGCGAAATTGCTAATTCATAAGACCATTTTACATTTCTGGCCCAAGTTAGAAGCAGAGCCAATATTGCAAGATGTCGATAGTCCATATCTCGGAAACTATAAGAGATAATGCAATTTGGCAATCGGTAACGTAATTAGCATGCCGAATATTACTTGGAATGTGAATTGGAGCGAAATCGCTAATTCATAAGACCATTTTACATTTCTGGCCCAAGTTAGAAGCAGAGCCAATATTGCAAGATGTCGATAGTCCATATCTCGGAAACTATAAGAGATAATGCAATTTGGCAATCGGCAACGTAATTAGCATGCCGAATATTACTTGGAATGTGAATTGGAGCGAAATCGCTAATTCATAAGACCATTTTACATTTCTGGCCCAAGTTAGAAGCAGAGCCAATATTGCAAGATGTCGATAGTCCATATCTCGGAAACTATAAGAGATAATGCAATTTGGCAATCGGCGACGTAATTAGCATGCCGAATATTACTTGGAATGTGAATTGGAGCGAAATCGCTAATTCATAAGACCATTTTACAATTCTGGCTCAAGTTAGAAGCAGAGCCAATATTGCAAGATGTCGATAGTCCATATCTCGGAAACTATAAGAGATAATGCAATTTGGCAATCGGCAACGTAATTAGCATGCCGAATATTACTTGGAATGTTAATTGGAGCGAAATCGCTAATTCATAAGACCATTTTACATTTCTGGCCCAAGTTAGAAGCAGAGCCAATATTGCAAGATGTCGATAGTCCATATCTCGGAAACTATAAGAGATAATGCAATTTGGCAATCGGCAACGTAATTAGCATGCCGAATATTACTTGGAATGTGAATTGGAGCGAAATCGCTAATTCATAAGACCATTTTACATTTCTGGCCCAAGTTAGAAGCAGAGCCAATATTGCAAGATGTCGATAGTCCATATCTCGGAAACTATAAGAGATAATGCAATTTGGCAATCGGCGACGTAATTAGCATGCCGAATATTACTTGGAATGTGAATTGGAGCGAAATCGCTAATTCATAAGACCATTTTACAATTCTGGCTCAAGTTAGAAGCAGAGCCAATATTGCAAGATGTCGATAGTCCATATCTCGGAAACTATAAGAGATAATACAATTTGGCAGTCGGCAACGTAATTAGCATGCCGAATATTACTTGGAATGTGAATTGGAGCGAAATCGCTAATTCATAAGACCATTTTACATTTCTGGCCCAAGTTAGAAGCAGAGCCAATATTGCAAGATGTCGATAGTCCACATCTCGGAAACTATAAGAGATAATGCAATTTGGCAATCGGCGACGTAATTAGCATGCCGAATATTACTTGGAATGTGAATTGGAGCGAAATCGCTAATTCATAAGACCATTTTACAATTCTGGCTCTAGTTAGAAGCAGAGCCAATATTGCAAGATGTCGATAGTCCATATCTCGGAAAATATAAGAGATAATGCAATTTGGCAATCGGCAACGTAATTAGCATGCCGAATATTACATGGAATGTGAATTGGAGCGAAATCGCTAATTCATAAGACCATTTTACATTTCTGGCCCAAGTTAGAAGCAGAGCCAATATTGCAAGATGTCGATAGTCCATAGCTCGGAAACTATAAGAGATAATGCAATTTGGCAATCGGCAACGTAATTAGCATGCCGAATATTACTTGGAATGTGAATTGGAGCGAAATCGCTAATTCATAAGACCATTTTACAATTCTGGCTCAAGTTAGAAGCAGAGCCAATATTGCAAGATGTCGATATTCCATAGCTCGGAAACTATAAGAGATAATGCAATTTGGCAATCGGCAACGTAATTAGCATGCCGAATATTACTTGGAATGTGAATTGGAGCGAAATCGCTAATTCATAAGACCATTTTACATTTCTGGCCCAAGTTAGAAGCAGAGCCTATATTGCAAGATGTCGATAGTTCATATCTCGGAAACTATAAGAGATAATGCAATTTGGCAATCGGCAACGTAATTAGCATGCCAAATATTACTTAGAATGTGAATTGGAGTGAAATCGCTAATTCATAAGACCATTTTACATTTCTGGCCCAAGTTAGAAGAAGAGCCAATATTGCAAGATGTCGATAGTCCATATCTCGGAAACTATAAGGGATAATGCAATTTGGCAATCGGCAACGTAATTAGCATGCCGAAAATTACTTGGAATGTGAATTGGAGCGAAATCGCTAATTCATAAGACCATTTTACAATTCTGGCTCAAGTTAGAAGCAGAGCCAATATTGCAAGGTGTCGATAGTCCATATCTCGGAAACTATAAGAGATAATGCAATTTGGCAATCGGCAACATAATTAGCATGCCGAATATTACTTGGAATGTGAATTGGAGCGAAATCGCTAATTCATAAGACCATTTTACAATTCTGGCTCAAGTTAGAAGCAGAGCCAATATTGCAAGATGTCGATAGTCCATAGCTCGGAAACTATAAGAGATAATGCAATTTGGCAATCGGCAACGTAATTAGCATGCCGAATATTACTTGGAATGTGAATTGGAGCGAAATCGCTAATTCATAAGACCATTTTACATTTCTGGCCCAAGTTAGAAGCAGAGCCTATATTGCAAGATGTCGATAGTTCATATCTCGGAAACTATAAGAGATAATGCAATTTGGCAATCGGCAACGTAATTAGCATGCCGAATATTACTTGGAATGTGAATTGGAGCGAAATCCCTAATTCATAAGACCATTTTACAATTCTGGCTCAAGTTAGAAGCAGAGCCAATATTGCAAGATGTCGATAGTCCATAGCTCGGAAACTATAAGAGATAATGCAATTTGGCAATCGGCAACTTAATTAGCATGCCGAATATTACTTGGAATGTGAATTGGAGCGAAATCGCTAATTCATAAGACCATTTTACAATTCTGGCTCAAGTTAGAAGCAGAGCCAATATTGCAAGATGTCGATAGTCCATAGCTCGGAAACTATAAGAGATAATGCAATTTGGCAATCGGCAACGTAATTAGCATGCCGAATATTACTTGGAATGTGAATTGGAGCGAAATCGCTAATTCATAAGACCATTTTACAATTCTGGCTCAAGTTAGAAGCAGAGCCAATATTGCAAGGTGTCGATAGTCCATATCTCGGAAACTATAAGAGATAATGCAATTTGGCAATCGGCAACGTAATTAGCATGCCGAATATTACTTGGAATGTGAATTGGAGCGAAATCGCTAATTCATAAGACCATTTTACATTTCTGGCCCAAGTTAGAAGCAGAGCCAATATTGCAAGATGTCGATAGTCCATATCTCGGAAACTATAAGAGATAATGCAATTTGGCAATCGGCAACGTAATTAGCATGCCGAATATTACTTGGAATGTGAATTGGAGCGAAATCGCTAATTCATAAGACCATTTTACAATTCTGGCTCAAGTTAGAAGCAGAGCCAATATTGCAAGGTGTCGATAGTCCATATCTCGGAAACTATAAGAGATAATGCAATTTGGCAATCGGCAACATAATTAGCATGCCGAATATTACTTGGAATGTGAATTGGAGCGAAATCGCTAATTCATAAGACCATTTTACAATTCTGGCTCAAGTTAGAAGCAGAGCCAATATTGCAAGATGTCGATAGTCCATAGCTCGGAAACTATAAGAGATAATGCAATTTGGCAATCGGCAACGTAATTAGCATGCCGAATATTACTTGGAATGTGAATTGGAGCGAAATCGCTAATTCATAAGACCATTTTACATTTCTGGCCCAAGTTAGAAGCAGAGCCTATATTGCAAGATGTCGATAGTTCATATCTCGGAAACTATAAGAGATAATGCAATTTGGCAATCGGCAACGTAATTAGCATGCCGAATATTACTTGGAATGTGAATTGGAGCGAAATCCCTAATTCATAAGACCATTTTACAATTCTGGCTCAAGTTAGAAGCAGAGCCAATATTGCAAGATGTCGATAGTCCATATCTCGGAAACTATAAGAGATAATGCAATTTGGCAATCGGCAACGTAATTAGCATGCCGAATATTACTTGGAATGTGAATTGGAGCGAAATCGTTAATTCATAAGACCGTTTTACAATTCTGGCTCAAGTTAGAAGCAGAGCCAATATTGCAAGGTGTCGATAGTCCATATCTCGGAAACTATAAGAGATAATGCAATTTGGCAATCGGCAACGTAATTAGCATGCCGCATATTACTTGGAATGTGAATTGGAGCGAAATCGCTAATTCATAAGACCATTTTACAATTCTGGCTCAAGTTAGAAGCAGAGCCAATATTGCAAGATGTCGATAGTCCATATCTCGGAAACTATAAGAGATAATGCAATTTGGCAATCGGCAACGTAATTAGCATGCCGAATATTACTTGGAATGTGAATTGGAGCGAAATCGTTAATTCATAAGACCGTTTTACAATTCTGGCTCAAGTTAGAAGCAGAGCCAATATTGCAAGGTGTCGATAGTCCATATCTCGGAAACTATAAGAGATAATGCAATTTGGCAATCGGCAACGTAATTAGCATGCCGCATATTACTTGGAATGTGAATTGGAGCGAAATCGTTAATTCATAAGACCGTTTTACAATTCTGGCTCAAGTTAGAAGCAGAGCCAATATTGCAAGGTGTCGATAGTCCATATCTCGGAAACTATAAGAGATAATGCAATTTGGCAATCGGCAACGTAATTAGCATGCCGCATATTACTTGGAATGTGAATTGGAGCGAAATCGCTAATTCATAAGACCATTTTACAATTCTGGCTCAAGTTAGAAGCAGAGCCAATATTGCAAGATGTCGATAGTCCATATCTCGGAAACTATAAGAGATAATGCAATTTGGCAATCGGCAACGTAATTAGCATGCCGAATATTACTTGGAATGTGAATTGGAGCGAAATCGCTAATTCATAAGACCATTTTACATTTCTGGCCCAAGTTAGAAGCAGAGCCAATATTGCAAGATGTCGATAGTCCATATCTCGGAAACTATAAGAGATAATGCAATTTGGCAATCGGCAACGTAATTAGCATGCCGAATATTACTTGGAATATGAATTGGAGCGAAATCGCTAATTCATAAGACTATTTTACATTTCTGGCACAAGTTAGAAGCAGAGCCAATATTGCAAGATGTCGATAGTCCATATCTCGGAAACTATAAGAGATAATGCAATTTGGCAATCGGCGACGTAATTAGCATGCCGAATATTACTTGGAATGTGAATTGGAGCGAAATCGCTAATTCATAAGACCATTTTACAATTCTGGCTCAAGTTAGAAGCAGAGCCAATATTGCAAGATGTCGATAGTCCATATCTCGGAAACTATAAGAGATAATGCAATTTGGCAATCGGCGACGTAATTAGCATGCCGAATATTACTTGGAATGTGAATTGGAGCGAAATCGCTAATTCATAAGACCGTTTTACAATTCTGGCTCAAGTTAGAAGCAGAGCCAATATTGCAAGGTGTCGATAGTCCATATCTCGGAAACTATAAGAGATAATGCAATTTGGCAATCGGCAACGTAATTAACATGCCGAATATTACTTAGAATGTGAATTGGAGCGAAATCGCTAATTCATAAGACCATTTTACATTTCTGGCCCAAGTTAGAAGCAGAGCCAATATTGCAATATGTCGATAGTCCATATCTCGGAAACTATAAGAGATAATGCAATTTGACAATCGGCAACGTAATTAGCATGCCGAAAATTACTTGGAATGTGAATTGGAGCGAAATCGCTAATTCATAAGACCATTTTACAATTCTGGCTCAAGTTAGAAGCAGAGCCAATATTGCAAGGTGTCGATAGTCCATATCTCGGAAACTATAAGAGATAATGCAATTTGGCAATCGGCAACGTAATTAGCATGCCGAATATTACTTGGAATGTGAATTGGAGCGAAATCGCTAATTCATAAGACCATTTTACATTTCTGGCCCAAGTTAGAAGCAGAGCCAATATTGCAAGATGTCGATAGTCCATATCTCGGAAACTATAAGAGATAATGCAATTTGGCAATCGGCAACGTAATTAGCATGCCGAATATTACTTGGAATGTGAATTGGAGCGAAATTGCTAATTCATAAGACCATTTTACATTTCTGGCCCAAGTTAGAAGCAGAGCCAATATTGCAAGATGTCGATAGTCCATATCTCGGAAACTATAAGAGATAATGCAATTTGGCAATCGGTAACGTAATTAGCATGCCGAATATTACTTGGAATGTGAATTGGAGCGAAATCGCTAATTCATAAGACCATTTTACATTTCTGGCCCAAGTTAGAAGCAGAGCCAATATTGCAAGATGTCGATAGTCCATATCTCGGAAACTATAAGAGATAATGCAATTTGGCAATCGGCAACGTAATTAGCATGCCGAATATTACTTGGAATGTGAATTGGAGCGAAATCGCTAATTCATAAGACCATTTTACATTTCTGGCCCAAGTTAGAAGCAGAGCCAATATTGCAAGATGTCGATAGTCCATATCTCGGAAACTATAAGAGATAATGCAATTTGGCAATCGGCGACGTAATTAGCATGCCGAATATTACTTGGAATGTGAATTGGAGCGAAATCGCTAATTCATAAGACCATTTTACAATTCTGGCTCAAGTTAGAAGCAGAGCCAATATTGCAAGATGTCGATAGTCCATATCTCGGAAACTATAAGAGATAATGCAATTTGGCAATCGGCAACGTAATTAGCATGCCGAATATTACTTGGAATGTTAATTGGAGCGAAATCGCTAATTCATAAGACCATTTTACATTTCTGGCCCAAGTTAGAAGCAGAGCCAATATTGCAAGATGTCGATAGTCCATATCTCGGAAACTATAAGAGATAATGCAATTTGGCAATCGGCAACGTAATTAGCATGCCGAATATTACTTGGAATGTGAATTGGAGCGAAATCGCTAATTCATAAGACCATTTTACATTTCTGGCCCAAGTTAGAAGCAGAGCCAATATTGCAAGATGTCGATAGTCCATATCTCGGAAACTATAAGAGATAATGCAATTTGGCAATCGGCGACGTAATTAGCATGCCGAATATTACTTGGAATGTGAATTGGAGCGAAATCGCTAATTCATAAGACCATTTTACAATTCTGGCTCAAGTTAGAAGCAGAGCCAATATTGCAAGATGTCGATAGTCCATATCTCGGAAACTATAAGAGATAATACAATTTGGCAGTCGGCAACGTAATTAGCATGCCGAATATTACTTGGAATGTGAATTGGAGCGAAATCGCTAATTCATAAGGCCATTTTACATTTCTGGCCCAAGTTAGAAGCAGAGCCAATATTGCAAGATGTCGATAGTCCACATCTCGGAAACTATAAGAGATAATGCAATTTGGCAATCGGCGACGTAATTAGCATGCCGAATATTACTTGGAATGTGAATTGGAGCGAAATCGCTAATTCATAAGACCATTTTACAATTCTGGCTCTAGTTAGAAGCAGAGCCAATATTGCAAGATGTCGATAGTCCATATCTCGGAAAATATAAGAGATAATGCAATTTGGCAATCGGCAACGTAATTAGCATGCCGAATATTACATGGAATGTGAATTGGAGCGAAATCGCTAATTCATAAGACCATTTTACATTTCTGGCCCAAGTTAGAAGCAGAGCCAATATTGCAAGATGTCGATAGTCCATAGCTCGGAAACTATAAGAGATAATGCAATTTGGCAATCGGCAACGTAATTAGCATGCCGAATATTACTTGGAATGTGAATTGGAGCGAAATCGCTAATTCATAAGACCATTTTACAATTCTGGCTCAAGTTAGAAGCAGAGCCAATATTGCAAGATGTCGATATTCCATAGCTCGGAAACTATAAGAGATAATGCAATTTGGCAATCGGCAACGTAATTAGCATGCCGAATATTACTTGGAATGTGAATTGGAGCGAAATCGCTAATTCATAAGACCATTTTACATTTCTGGCCCAAGTTAGAAGCAGAGCCTATATTGCAAGATGTCGATAGTTCATATCTCGGAAACTATAAGAGATAATGCAATTTGGCAATCGGCAACGTAATTAGCATGCCAAATATTACTTAGAATGTGAATTGGAGTGAAATCGCTAATTCATAAGACCATTTTACATTTCTGGCCCAAGTTAGAAGCAGAGCCAATATTGCAAGATGTCGATAGTCCATATCTCGGAAACTATAAGGGATAATGCAATTTGGCAATCGGCAACGTAATTAGCATGCCGAAAATTACTTGGAATGTGAATTGGAGCGAAATCGCTAATTCATAAGACCATTTTACATTTCTGGCCCAAGTTAGAAGCAGAGCCAATATTGAAAGATGTCGATAGTCCATATCTCGGAAACTATAAGAGATAATGCAATTTGGCAATCGGCAACGTAAATAGCATGCCGAATATTACTTGGAATGTGAATTGGAGCGAAATCGCTAATTCATAAGACCATTTTACAATTCTGGCTCAAGTTAGAAGCAGAGCCAATATTGCAAGATGTCGATAGTCCATAGCTCGGAAACTATAAGAGATAATGCAATTTGGCAATCGGCAACTTAATTAGCATGCCGAATATTACTTGGAATGTGAATTGGAGCGAAATCGCTAATTCATAAGACCATTTTACAATTCTGGCTCAAGTTAGAAGCAGAGCCAATATTGCAAGATGTCGATAGTCCATAGCTCGGAAACTATAAGAGATAATGCAATTTGGCAATCGGCAACGTAATTAGCATGCCGAATATTACTTGGAATGTGAATTGGAGCGAAATCGCTAATTCATAAGACCATTTTACAATTCTGGCTCAAGTTAGAAGCAGAGCCAATATTGCAAGGTGTCGATAGTCCATATCTCGGAAACTATAAGAGATAATGCAATTTGGCAATCGGCAACGTAATTAGCATGCCGAATATTACTTGGAATGTGAATTGGAGCGAAATCGCTAATTCATAAGACCATTTTACATTTCTGGCCCAAGTTAGAAGCAGAGCCAATATTGCAAGATGTCGATAGTCCATATCTCGGAAACTATAAGAGATAATGCAATTTGGCAATCGGCAACGTAATTAGCATGCCGAATATTACTTGGAATGTGAATTGGAGCGAAATCGCTAATTCATAAGACCATTTTACAATTCTGGCTCAAGTTAGAAGCAGAGCCAATATTGCAAGGTGTCGATAGTCCATATCTCGGAAACTATAAGAGATAATGCAATTTGGCAATAGGCAACATAATTAGCATGCCGAATATTACTTGGAATGTGAATTGGAGCGAAATCGCTAATTCATAAGACCATTTTACAATTCTGGCTCAAGTTAGAAGCAGAGCCAATATTGCAAGATGTCGATAGTCCATAGCTCGGAAACTATAAGAGATAATGCAATTTGGCAATCGGCAACGTAATTAGCATGCCGAATATAACTTGGAATGTGAATTGGAGCGAAATCGCTAATTCATAAGACCATTTTACATTTCTGGCCCAAGTTAGAAGCAGAACCTATATTGCAAGATGTCGATAGTTCATATCTCGGAAACTATAAGAGATAATGCAATTTGGCAATCGGCAACGTAATTAGCATGCCGAATATTACTTGGAATGTGAATTGGAGCGAAATCCCTAATTCATAAGACCATTTTACAATTCTGGCTCAAGTTAGAAGCAGAGCCAATATTGCAAGATGTCGATAGTCCATATCTCGGAAACTATAAGAGATAATGCAATTTGGCAATCGGCAACGTAATTAGCATGCCGAATATTACTTGGAATGTGAATTGGAGCGAAATCGTTAATTCATAAGACCGTTTTACAATTCTGGCTCAAGTTAGAAGCAGAGCCAATATTGCAAGGTGTCGATAGTCCATATCTCGGAAACTATAAGAGATAATGCAATTTGGCAATCGGCAACGTAATTAGCATGCCGCATATTACTTGGAATGTGAATTGGAGCGAAATCGCTAATTCATAAGACCATTTTACAATTCTGGCTCAAGTTAGAAGCAGAGCCAATATTGCAAGATGTCGATAGTCCATATCTCGGAAACTATAAGAGATAATGCAATTTGGCAATCGGCAACGTAATTAGCATGCCGAATATTACTTGGAATATGAATTGGAGCGAAATCGCTAATTCATAAGACTATTTTACATTTCTGGCACAAGTTAGAAGCAGAGCCAATATTGCAAGATGTCGATAGTCCATATCTCGGAAACTATAAGAGATAATGCAATTTGGCAATCGGCAACGTAATTAGCATGCCGAATATTACTTGGAATGTGAATTGGAGCGAAATCGCTAATTCATAAGACCGTTTTACAATTCTGGCTCAAGTTAGAAGCAGAGCCAATATTGCAAGGTGTCGATAGTCCATATCTCGGAAACTATAAGAGATAATGCAATTTGGCAATCGGCAACGTAATTAACATGCCGAATATTACTTAGAATGTGAATTGGAGCGAAATCGCTAATTCATAAGACCATTTTACATTTCTGGCCCAAGTTAGAAGCAGAGCCAATATTGCAATATGTCGATAGTCCATATCTCGGAAACTATAAGAGATAATGCAATTTGACAATCGGCAACGTAATTAGCATGCCGAAAATTACTTGGAATGTGAATTGGAGCGAAATCGCTAATTCATAAGACCATTTTACAATTCTGGCTCAAGTTAGAAGCAGAGCCAATATTGCAAGGTGTCGATAGTCCATATCTCGGAAACTATAAGAGATAATGCAATTTGGCAATCGGCAACGTAATTAGCATGCCGAATATTACTTGGAATGTGAATTGGAGCGAAATCGCTAATTCATAAGACCATTTTACATTTCTGGCCCAAGTTAGAAGCAGAGCCAATATTGCAAGATGTCGATAGTCCATATCTCGGAAACTATAAGAGATAATGCAATTTGGCAATCGGCAACGTAATTAGCATGCCGAATATTACTTGGAATGTGAATTGGAGCGAAATCGCTAATTCATAAGACCATTTTACATTTCTGGCCCAAGTTAGAAGCAGAGCCAATATTGCAAGATGTCGATAGTCCATATCTCGGAAACTATAAGAGATAATGCAATTTGGCAATCGGTAACGTAATTAGCATGCCGAATATTACTTGGAATGTGAATTGGAGCGAAATCGCTAATTCATAAGACCATTTTACAATTCTGGCTCAAGTTAGAAGCAGAGCCAATATTGCAAGGTGTCGATAGTCCATATCTCGGAAACTATAAGAGATAATGCAATTTGGCAATCGGCAACGTAATTATCATGCCGAATATTACTTGGAATGTGAATTGGAGCGAAATCGCCAATTCATAAGGCCATTTTACATTTCTGGACCAAGTTAGAAGCAGAGCCAATATTGCAAGATGACGATAGTCCATATCTCGGAAACTATAAGAGATAATGCAATTTGGCAATCGGCAACGTAATTAGCATGCCGAATATTACTTGGAATGTGAATTGGAGCGAAATCGCTAATTCATAAGACCATTTTACAATTCTGGCTCAAGTTAGAAGCAGAGCCAATATTGCAAGATGTCGATAGACCATATCTCGGAAACTATAAGAGATAATGCAATTTGGCAATCGGCAACGTATTTAGCATGCCAAATATTACTTGGAATGTGAATTGATGCGAAATCGCTGATTCATAAGACCATTTTACATTTCTGGCACAAGTTAGAAGCAGAGCCAATATTGCAAGATGTCGATAGTCCATATCTCGGAAACTATAAGAGATAATGCAATTTGGCAATCGGTAACGTAATTAGCATGCCGAATATTACTTGGAATGTGAATTGGAGCGAAATCGCTAATTCATAAGACCATTTTACATTTCTGGCCTAAGTTAGAAGCAGAGCCAATATTGCAAGATGTCGATAGTCCATATCTCGGAAACTATAAGAGTTAATGCAATTTGGCAATCGGCAACGTAATTAGCATGCCGAATATTACTTGGAATGTGAATTGGAGCGAAATCGCTAATTCATAAGACCATTTTACAATTCTGGCTCAAGTTAGAAGCAGAGCCAATATTGCAAGGTGTCGATAGTCCATATCTCGGAAACTATAAGAGATAATGCAATTTGGCAATCGGCAACGTAATTAGCATGCCAAATATTACTTGGAATGTGAATTGGAGCGAAATCGCTAATTCATAAGACCATTTTACAATGCTGGCTCAAGTTAGAAGCAGAGCCATTATTGCAAGATGTCGATAGTCCATATCTCGGAAACTATAAGAGATTATGCAATTTGGCAATCGGCAACGTAATTAGCATGCCGAATATTACTTGGAATGTGAATTGGAGCGAAATCGCTAATTCATAAGACCATTTTACAATTCTGGCTCAAGTTAGAAGCAGAGCCAATATTGCAAGGTGTCGATAGTCCATATCTCGGAAACTATAAGAGATAATGCAATTTGGCAATCGGCAACGTAATTAGCATGCCGAATATTACTTGGAATGTGAATTGGAGCGAAATCGCTAATTCATAAGACCATTTTACAATTCTGGCTCAAGTTAGAAGCAGAGCCAATATTGCAAGATGTCGATAGTCCATAGCTCGGAAACTATAGGAGATAATGCAATTTGGCAATCGGCAACGTAATTAGCATGCCGAATATTACTTGGAATGTGAATTGGAGCGAAATCGCTAATTCATAAGACCATTTTACAATTCTGGCTCAAGTTAGAAGCAGAGCCAATATTGCAAGATGTCGATAGTCCATATCTCGGAAACTATAAGAGATAATGCAATTTGGCAATCGGCAACGTTTAGCATGCCGAATATTACTTGGATTGTGAATTGGAGCGAAATCGCTAATTCATAAGACCATTTTACAATTCTGGCTCAAATTAGAAGCAGAGCCAATATTGCAAGATGTCGATAGTCCATATCTCGGAAACTATAAGAGATAATGCAATTTGGCAATCGGCAACGTAATTAGCATGCCGAATATTACTTGGAATGTGAATTGGAGCGAAATCGCTAATTCATAAGACCATTTTACATTTCTGGCCCAAGTTAGTAGCAGAGCCAATATTGCAAGATGTCTATAGTCCATATCTCGGAAACTATAAGAGATAATGCAATTTGGCAATCGGCAACGTTTAGCATGCCGAATATTACTTGGATTGTGAATTGGAGCGAAATCGCTAATTCATAAGACCATTTTACAATTCTGGCTCAAATTAGAAGCAGAGCCAATATTGCAAGATGTCGATAGTCCATATCTCGGAAACTATAAGAGATAATGCAATTTGGCAATCGGCAACGTAATTATCATGCCGAATATTACTTGGAATGTGAATTGGAGCGAAATCGCCAATTCATAAGACCATTTTACATTTCTGGACCAAGTTAGAAGCAGAGCCAATATTGCAAGATGACGATAGTCCATATCTCGGAAACTATAAGAGATAATGCAATTTGGCAAAAGGCAACGTAATTAGCATGCCGAATATTACTTGGAATGTGAATTGGAGCGAAATCGATGATTCATAAGACCATTTTACATTTCTGGCACAAGTTAGAAGCAGAGCCAATTTTGCAAGATGTCGATAGTCCATATCTCGGAAACTATAAGAGATAATGCAATTTGGCAATCGGCAACGTAATTAGCATGCCGAATGTTACTTGGAATGTGAATTGGAGCGAAATCGCTAATTCATAAGACCATTTTACAATTCTGGCTCAAGTTAGAAGCAGAGTCAATATTGCAAGGTGTCGATAGTCCATATCTCGGAAACTATAAGAGATAATGCAATTTGGCAATCGGCAACGTAATTAGCATGCCGAATATTACTTGGAATGTGAATTGGAGCGAAATCGCTAATTCATAAGACCATTTTACAATGCTGGCTCAAGTTAGAAGCAGAGCCAATATTGCAAGATGTCGATAGTCCATATCTCGGAAACTATAAGAGATAATGCAATTTGGCAATCGGCAACGCAATTAGCCTGCCGAATATTACTTGGAATGTGAATTGGAGCGAAATCGCTAATTCATAAGGCCATTTTACATTTCTGGCACAAGTTAGAAGCAGAGCCAATATTGCAAGATGTCGATAGTCCATATCTCGGAAACTATAAGAGATAATGCAATTTGGCAATCGGCAACGTAATTAGCATGCCGAATATTACTTGGAATGTGAATTGGAGCGAAATCGCTAATTCATAAGACCATTTTACACATTTCTGGCCCAAGTTAGAAGCAGAGCCAATATTGCAAGATGTCGATAGTCCATATCTCGGAAACTATAAGAGATAATGCAATTTGGCAATCGGCAACGTAATTAGCATGCCGAATATTACTTGGAATGTGAATTGGAGCGAAATCGCTAATTCATAAGATCATTTTACATTTCTGGCCCAAGTTAGAAGCAGAGCCAATATTGCAAGATGTCGATAGTCCATATCTCGGAAACTATAAGAGATAATGCAATTTGGCAATCGGCAACGTAATTAGCATGCCGAATATTACTTGGAATGTGAATTGGAACGAAATCGCTAATTCATAAGACCATTTTACAATTCTGGCTCAAGTTAGAAGCAGAGCCAATATTGCAAGATGTCGATAGTCCATAGCTCGGAAACTATAGGAGATAATGCAATTTGGCAATCGGCAACGTAATTAGCATGCCGAATATTACTTGGAATGTGAATTGGAGCGAAATCGCTAATTCATAAGACCATTTTACAATTCTGGCTCAAGTTAGAAGCAGAGCCAATATTGCAAGATGTCGATAGTCCATAGCTCGGAAACTATAAGAGATAATGCAATTTGGCAATCGGCAACGTAATTAGCATGCCAAATATTACTTGGAATGTGAATTGGAGCGAAATCGCTAATTCATAAGACCATTTTACAATTCTGGCTCAAGTTAGAAGCAGAGCCAATATTGCAAGATGTCGAGAGTCCATATCTCGGAAACTATAAGAGATAA
Organism: Rhynchophorus ferrugineus; assembly: GCF_030347505.1. Classification (NCBI taxonomy): domain Eukaryota; kingdom Metazoa; phylum Arthropoda; class Insecta; order Coleoptera; family Curculionidae; genus Rhynchophorus; species Rhynchophorus ferrugineus. The sequence goes on along the minus strand of NW_027472762.1, from coordinate 219,150 downwards.
TACAGTTTGGCAGTCGGCAACGTAATTAGCATGCCGAATATTACTTGGAATGTGAATTGGAGCGAAATCGCTAATTCATAAGACCATTTTACATTTCTGGCCCAAGTTAGAAGCAGAGCCAATATTGCAAGATGTCGATAGTCCATATCTCGGAAACTATAAGAGATAATGCAATTTGGCAATCGGCAACGTAATTAGCATGCCGAATATTACTTGGAATGTGAATTGGAGCGAAATCGCTAATTCATAAGATCATTTTACATTTCTGGCCCAAGTTAGAAGCAGAGCCAATATTGCAAGATGTCGATAGTCCATATCTCGGAAACTATAAGAGATAATGCAATTTGGCAATCGGCAACGTAATTAGCATGCCGAATATTACTTGGAATGTGAATTGGAGCGAAATCGCTAATTCATAAGACCATTTTACAATTCTGGCTCAAGTTAGAAGCAGAGCCAATATTGCAAGATGTCGATAGTCCATAGCTCGGAAACTATAGGAGATAATGCAATTTGGCAATCGGCAACGTAATTAGCATGCCGAATATTACTTGGAATGTGAATTGGAGCGAAATCGCTAATTCATAAGACCATTTTACAATTCTGGCTCAAGTTAGAAGCAGAGCCAATATTGCAAGATGTCGATAGTCCATAGCTCGGAAACTATAAGAGATAATGCAATTTGGCAATCGGCAACGTAATTAGCATGCCAAATATTACATGGAATGTGAATTGGAGCGAAATCTCTAATTCATAAGACCATTTTACAATTCTGGCTCAAGTTAGAAGCAGAGCCAATATTGCAAGATGTCGATAGTCCATATCTCGGAAGCTATAAGAGATAATGCAATTTGGCAATCGGCAACGTAATTAGCATGCCGAATATTACTTGGAATGTGAATTGGAGCGAAATCGCTAATTCATAAGACCATTTTACATTTCTGGCCCAAGTTAGAAGCAGAGCCAATATTGCAAGATGTCGATAGTCCATATCTCGGAAACTATAAGAGATAATGCAATTTGGCAATCGGCGACGTAATTAGCATGCCGAATATTACTTGGAATGTGAATTATAGCGAAATCGCTAATTCATAAGACCATTTTACAATTCTGGCTCAAGTTAGAAGCAGAGCCAATATTGCAAGATGTCGATAGTCCATATCTCGGAAACTATAAGAGATAATACAGTTTGGCAGTCGGCAACGTAATTAGCATGCCGAATATTACTTGGAATGTGAATTGGAGCGAAATCGCTAATTCATAAGACCATTTTACATTTCTGGCCCAAGTTAGAAGCAGAGCCAATATTGCAAGATGTCGATAGTCCATAGCTCGGAAACTATAGGAGATAATGCAATTTGGCAATCGGCAACGTAATTAGCATGCCGAATATTACTTGGAATGTGAATTGGAGCGAAATCGCTAATTCATAAGACCATTTTACAATTCTGGCTCAAGTTAGAAGCAGAGCCAATATTGCAAGATGTCGATAGTCCATAGCTCGGAAACTATAAGAGATAATGCAATTTGGAAAATCGGCAACGTAATTAGCATGCCGAATATTACTTGGAATGTGAATTGGAGCGAAATCGCTAATTCATAAGACCATTTTACATTTCTGGCCCAAGTTAGAAGCAGAGCCAATATTGCAAGATGTCGATAGTCCATATCTCGGAAACTATAAGAGATAATGCAATTTGGCAATCGGCGACGTAATTAGCATGCCGAATATTACTTGGAATGTGAATTATAGCGAAATCGCTAATTCATAAGACCATTTTACAATTCTGGCTCAAGTTAGAAGCAGAGCCAATATTGCAAGATGTCGATAGTCCATATCTCGGAAACTATAAGAGATAATACAGTTTGGCAGTCGGCAACGTAATTAGCATGCCGAATATTACTTGGAATGTGAATTGGAGCGAAATCGCTAATTCATAAGACCATTTTACATTTCTGGCCCAAGTTAGAAGCAGAGCCAATATTGCAAGATGTCGATAGTCCACATCTCGGAAACTATAAGAGATAATGCAATTTGGCAATCGGCGACGTAATTAGCATGCCGAATATTACTTGGAATGTGAATTGGAGCGAAATCGCTAATTCATAAGACCATTTTACAATTCTGGCTCAAGTTAGAAGCAGAGCCAATATTGCAAGATGTCGATAGTCCATATCTCGGAAACTATAAGAGATAATGCAATTTGGCAATCGGCAACGTAATTAGCATGCCGAATATTACTTGGAATGTGAATTGGAGCGAAATCGCTAATTCATAAGACCATTTTACATTTCTGGCCCAAGTTAGAAGCAGAGCCAATATTGCAAGATGTCGATAGTCCATAGCTCGGAAACTATAAGAGATAATGCAATTTGGCAATCGGCAACGTAATTAGCATGCCGAATATTACTTGGAATGTGAATTGGAGCGAAATCGCTAATTCATAAGACCATTTTACAATTCTGGCTCAAGTTAGAAGCAGAGACAATATTGCAAGATGTCGATATTCCATAGCTCGGAAACTATAAGAGATAATGCAATTTGGCAGTCGGCAACGTAATTAGCATGCCGAATATTACTTGGAATGTGAATTGGAGCGAAATCGCTAATTCATAAGACCATTTTACATTTCTGGCCCAAGTTAGAAGCAGAGCCTATATTGCAAGATGTCGATAGTTCATATCTCGGAAACTATAAGAGATAATGCAATTTGGCAATCGGCAACGTAATTAGCATGCCGAATATTACTTGGAATGTGAATTGGAGCGAAATCGCTAATTCATAAGACCATTTTACACATTTCTGGCTCAAGTTAGAAGCAGAGCCAATATTGCAAGATGTCGATAGTCCATATCTCGGAAACTATAAGAGATAATGCAATTTGGCAATCGGCAACGTAATTAGCATGCCGAATATTACTTGGAATGTGAATTGGAGCGAAATCGCTAATTCATAAGATCATTTTACTTTTCTGGCCCAAGTTAGAAGCAGAGCCAATATTGCAAGATGTCGATAGTCCATATCTCGGAAACTATAAGAGATAATGCAAATTGGCAATCGGCAACGTAATTAGCATGCCGAATATTACTTGGAATGTGAATTGGAGCGAAATCGCTAATTCATAAGACCATTTTACACATTTCTGGCCCAAGTTAGAAGCAGAGCCAATATTGCAAGATGTCGATAGTCCATATCTCGGAAACTATAAGAGATAATGCAATTTGGCAATCGGCAACGTAATTAGCATGTCGAATATTACTTGGAATGTGAATTGGAGCGAAATCGCTAATTCATAAGATCATTTTACATTTCTGGCCCAAGTTAGAAGCAGAGCCAATATTGCAAGATGTCGATAGTCCATATCTCGGAAACTATAAGAGATAATGCAATTTGGCAATCGGCAACGTAATTAGCATGCCGAATATTACTTGGAATGTGAATTGGAGCGAAATCGCTAATTCATAAGACCATTTTACAATTCTGGCTCAAGTTAGAAGCAGAGCCAATATTGCAAGATGTCGATAGTCCATAGCTCGGAAACTATAGGAGATAATGCAATTTGGCAATCGGCAACGTAATTAGCATGCCGAATAATACTTGGAATGTGAATTGGAGCGAAATCGCTAATTCATAAGACCATTTTACAATACTGGCTCAAGTTAGAAGCAGAGCCAATATTGCAAGATGTCGATAGTCCATAGCTCGGAAACTATAAGAGATAATGCAATTTGGCAATCGGCAACGTAATTAGCATGCCAAATATTACTTGGAATGTGAATTGGAGCGAGATCGCTAATTCATAAGACCATTTTACAATTCTGGCTCAAGTTAGAAGCAGAGCCAATATTGCAAGATGTCGATAGTCCATATCTCGGAAACTATAAGAGATAATGCAATTTGGCAATCGGCAACGTAATTAGCATGCCGAATATTACTTGGAATGTGAATTGGAGCGAAATCGCTAATTCATAAGACCATTTTACATTTCTGGCCCAAGTTAGAAGCAGAGCCAATATTGCAAGATGTCGATAGTCCATATCTCGGAAACTATAAGAGATAATGCAATTTGACAATCGGCGACGTAATTAGCATGCCGAATATTACTTGGAATGTGAATTATAGCGAAATCGCTAATTCATAAGACCATTTTACAATTCTGGCTCAAGTTAGAAGCAGAGCCAATATTGCAAGATGTCGATAGTCCATATCTCGGAAACTATAAGAGATAATACAATTTGGCAGTCGGAAACGTAATTAGCATGCCGAATATTACTTGGAATGTGAATTGGAGCGAAATCGCTAATTCATAAGACCATTTTACATTTCTGGCCCAAGTTAGAAGCAGAGCCAATATTGCAAGATGTCGATAGTCCACATCTCGGAAACTATAAGAGATAATGCAATTTGGCAATCGGCGACGTAATTAGCATGCCGAATATTACTTGGAATGTGAATTGGAGCGAAATCGCTAATTCATAAGACCATTTTACAATTCTGGCTCTAGTTAGAAGCAGAGCCAATATTGCAAGATGTCGATAGTCCATATCTCGGAAAATATAAGAGATAATGCAATTTGGCAATCGGCAACGTAATTAGCATGCCGAATATTACTTGGAATGTGAATTGGAGCGAAATCGCTAATTCATAAGACCATTTTACATTTCTGGCCCAAGTTAGAAGCAGAGCCAATATTGCAAGATGTCGATAGTCCATAGCTCGGAAACTATAAGAGATAATGCAATTTGGCAATCGGCAACGTAATTAGCATGCCGAATATTACTTGGAATGTGAATTGGAGCGAAATCGCTAATTCATAAGACCATTTTACAATTCTGGCTCAAGTTAGAAGCAGAGCCAATATTGCAAGATGTCGATATTCCATAGCTCGGAAACTATAAGAGATAATGCAATTTGGCAATCGGCAACGTAATTAGCATGCCGAATATTACTTGGAATGTGAAATGGAGCGAAATCGCTAATTCATAAGACCATTTTACATTTCTGGCCCAAGTTAGAAGCAGGGCCTATATTGCAAGATGTCGATAGTTCATATCTCGGAAACTATAAGAGATAATGCAATTTGGCAATCGGCAACGTAATTAGCATGCCGAATATTACTTAGAATGTGAATTGGAGCGAAGTCGCTAATTCATAAGACCATTTTACATTTCTGGCCCAAGTTAGAAGCAGAGCCAATATTGCAAGATGTCGATAGTCCATATCACGGAAACTATAAGGGATAATGCAATTTGGCAATCGGCAACGTAATTAGCATGCCGAATATTACTTGGAATGTGAATTGGAGCGAAATCGCTAATTCGTAAGACCATTTTACAATTCTGGCTCAAGTTGGAAGCAGAGCCAATATTGCAAAGTGTCGATAGTCCATATCTCGGAAACTATAAGATATAATGCAATTTGGCAATCGGCAACGTAATTAGCATGCCGAATATTACTTGGAATGTGAATTGGAGCGAAATCGCTAATTCATAAGACCATTTTACATTTCTGGCCCAAGTTAGAAGCAGAGCCAATATTGAAAGATGTCGATAGTCCATATCTCGGAAACTATAAGAGATAATGCAATTTGGCAATCGGCAACGTAAATAGCATGCCGAATATTACTTGGAATGTGAATTGGAGCGAAATCGCTAATTCATAAGACCATTTTACAATTCTGGCTCAAGTTAGAAGCAGAGCCAATATTGCAAGATGTCGATAGTCCATAGCTCGGAAACTATAAGAGATAATGCAATTTGGCAATCGGCAACTTAATTAGCATGCCGAATATTACTTGGAATGTGAATTGGAGCGAAATCGCTAATTCATAAGACCATTATACAATTCTGGCTCAAGTTAGAAGCAGAGCCAATATTGCAAGATGTCGATAGTCCATAGCTCGGAAACTATAAGAGATAATGCAATTTGGCAATCGGCAACGTAATTAGCATGCCGAATATTACTTGGAATGTGAATTGGAGCGAAATCGCTAATTCATAAGACCATTTTACAATTCTGGCTCAAGTTAGAAGCAGAGCCAATATTGCAAGGTGTCGATAGTCCATATCTCGGAAACTATAAGAGATAATGCAATTTGGCAATCGGCAACGTAATTAGCATGCCGAATATTACTTGGAATGTGAATTGGAGCGAAATCGCTAATTCATAAGACCATTTAACATTTCTGGCCCAAGTTAGAAGCAGAGCCAATATTGCAAGATGTCGATAGTCCATATCTCGGAAACTATAAGAGATAATGCAATTTGGCAATCGGCAACGTAATTAGCATGCCGAATATTACTTGGAATGTGAATTGGAGCGAAATCGCTAATTCATAAGACCATTTTACAATTCTGGCTCAAGTTAGAAGCAGAGCCAATATTGCAAGATGTCGATAGTCCATATCTCGGAAACTATAAGAGATAATGCAATTTGGCAATCGGCAACGTAATTAGCATGCCGAATATTACTTGGAATGTGAATTGGAGCGAAATCGCTAATTCATAAGACCATTTTACATTTCTGGCCCAAGTTAGAAGCAGAGCCAATATTGCAAGATGTCGATAGTCCATATCTCGGAAACTATAAGAGATAATACAGTTTGGCAGTCGGCAACGTAATTAGCATGCCGAATATTACTTGGAATGTGAATTGGAGCGAAATCGCTAATTCATAAGACCATTTTACATTTCTGGCCCAAGTTAGAAGCAGAGCCAATATTGCAAGATGTCGATAGTCCATAGCTCGGAAACTATAGGAGATAATGCAATTTGGCAATCGGCAACGTAATTAGCATGCCGAATATTACTTGGAATGTGAATTGGAGCGAAATCGCTAATTCATAAGACCATTTTACAATTCTGGCTCAAGTTAGAAGCAGAGCCAATATTGCAAGATGTCGATAGTCCATATCTCGGAAACTATAAGAGATAAAGCAATTTGGCAATCGGCAACGTAATTAGCATGCCGAATATTACTTGGAATGTGAATTGGAGCGAAATCGCTAATTCATAAGACCATTTTACATTTGTGGCCCAAGTTAGTAGCAGAGCCAATATTGCAAGATGTCGATAGTCCATATCTCGGAAACTATAAGAGATAATGCAATTTGGCAATCGGCAACGTAATTAGCATGCCGAATATAACTTGGAATGTGAATTGGAGCGAAATCGCTAATTCATAGGACCATTTTCATTTCTGGCCCAAGTTAGAAGCAGAGCCAATATTGCAAGATGTCGATAGTCCATATCTCGGAAACTATAAGAGATAATGCAATTTGGCAATCGGCAACGTAATTAGCATGCCGAATATTACTTCGAATGTGAATTGGAGCGAAATCGCTAATTCATAAGACCATTTTACAATTCTGGCTCAAGTTAGAAGCAGAGCCAATATTGCAAGGTGTCGATAGTCCATATCTCGGAAACTATAAGAGATAATGCAATTTGGCAATCGGCAACGTAATTATCATGCCGAATATTACTTGGAATGTGAATTGGAGCGAAATCGCCAATTCATAAGACCATTTTACATTTCTGGACCAAGTTAGAAGCAGAGCCAATATTGCAAGATGACGATAGTCCATATCTCGGAAACTATAAGAGATAATGCAATTTGGCAAAAGGCAACGTAATTAGCATGCCGAATATTACTTGGAATGTGAATTGGAGCGAAATCGATGATTCATAAGACCATTTTACATTTCTGGCACAAGTTAGAAGCAGAGCCAATTTTGCAAGATGTCGATAGTCCATATCTCGGAAACTATAAGAGATAATGCAATTTGGCAATCGGCAACGTAATTAGCATGCCGAATGTTACTTGGAATGTGAATTGGAGCGAAATCGCTAATTCATAAGACCATTTTACAATTCTGGCTCAAGTTAGAAGCAGAGTCAATATTGCAAGGTGTCGATAGTCCATATCTCGGAAACTATAAGAGATAATGCAATTTGGCAATCGGCAACGTAATTAGCATGCCGAATATTACTTGGAATGTGAATTGGAGCGAAATCGCTAATTCATAAGACCATTTTACAATGCTGGCTCAAGTTAGAAGCAGAGCCAATATTGCAAGATGTCGATAGTCCAAATCTCGGAAACTATAAGAGATGATGCAATTTGGCAATCGGCAACGTAATTAGCATGCCGAATATTACTTGGAATGTGAATTGGAGCGAAATCGCTAATTCATAAGACCATTTTACAATTCTGGCTCAAGTTAGAAGCAGAGCCAATATTGCAAGATGTCGATAGTCCATATCTCGGAAACTATAAGAGATAATGCAATTTGGCAATCGGCAACGCAATTAGCCTGCCGAATATTACTTGGAATGTGAATTGGAGCGAAATCGCTAATTCATAAGGCCATTTTACATTTCTGGCACAAGTTAGAAGCAGAGCCAATATTGCAAGATGTCGATAGTCCATATCTCGGAAACTATAAGAGATAATGCAATTTGGCAATCGGCAACGTAATTAGCATGCCGAATATTACTTGGAATGTGAATTGGAGCGATATCGCTAATTCATAAGACCATTTTACACATTTCTGGCCCAAGTTAGAAGCAGAGCCAATATTGCAAGGTGTCGATAGTCCATATCTCGGAAACTATAAGAGATAATGCAATTTGGCAATCGGCAACGTAATTAGCATGCCGAATATTACTTGGAATGTGAATTGGAGCGAAATCGCTAATTCATAAGATCATTTTACATTTCTGGCCCAAGTTAGAAGCAGAGCCAATATTGCAAGATGTCGATAGTCCATATCTCGGAAACTATAAGAGATAATGCAATTTGGCAATCGGCAACGTAATTAGCATGCCGAATATTACTTGGAATGTGAATTGGAACGAAATCGCTAATTCATAAGACCATTTTACAATTCTGGCTCAAGTTAGAAGCAGAGCCAATATTGCAAGATGTCGATAGTCCATAGCTCGGAAACTATAGGAGATAATGCAATTTGGCAATCGGCAACGTAATTAGCATGCCGAATATTACTTGGAATGTGAATTGGAGCGAAATCGCTAATTCATAAGACCATTTTACAATTCTGGCTCAAGTTAGAAGCAGAGCCAATATTGCAAGATGTCGATAGTCCATAGCTCGGAAACTATAAGAGATAATGCAATTTGGCAATCGGCAACGTAATTAGCATGCCAAATATTACTAGGAATGTGAATTGGAGCGAAATCGCTAATTCATAAGACCATTTTACAATTCTGGCTCAAGTTAGAAGCAGAGCCAATATTGCAAGATGTCGATAGTCCATATCTCGGAAACTATAAGAGATAATGCAATTTGGCAATCGGCAACGTAATTAGCATGCCGAATATTACTTGGAATGTGAATTGGAGCGAAATCGCTAATTCATAAGACCATTTTACATTTCTGGCCCAAGTTAGAAGCAGAGCCAATATTGCAAGATGTCGATAGTCCATATCTCGGAAACTATAAGAGATAATGCAATTTGGCAATCGGCGACGTAATTAGGAATGTGAATTGGAGCGAAATCGCTAATTCATAAGACCATTTTACAATTCTGGCTCAAGTTAGAAGCAGAGCCAATATTGCAAGATGTCGATAGTCCATATCTCGGAAACTATAAGAGATAATGCAATTTGGCAATCGGCAACGTAATTAGCATGCCGAATATTACTTGGAATGTGAATTGGAGCGAAATCGCTAATTCATAAGACCATTTTACATTTCTGGCCCAAGTTAGAAGCAGAGCCAATATTGCAAGATGTCGATAGTCCATATCTCGGAAACTATAAGAGATAATGCAATTTGGCAATCGGCGACGTAATTAGCATGCCGAATATTACTTGGAATGTGAATTATAGCGAAATCGCTAATTCATAAGACCATTTTACAATTCTGGCTCAAGTTAGAAGCAGAGCCAATATTGCAAGATGTCGAGAGTCCATATCTCGGAAACTATAAGAGATAATACAGTTTGGCAGTCGGCAACGTAATTAGCATGCCGAATATTACTTGGAATGTGAATTGGAGCGAAATCGCTAATTCATAAGACCATTTTACATTTCTGGCCCAAGTTAGAAGCAGAGCCAATATTGCAAGATGTCGATAGTCCATATCTCGGAAACTATAAGAGATAATGCAATTTGGCAATCGGCAACGTAATTAGCATGCCGAATATTACTTGGAATGTGAATTGGAGCGAAATCGCTAATTCATAAGATCATTTTACATTTCTGGCCCAAGTTAGAAGCAGAGCCAATATTGCAAGATGTCGATAGTCCATATCTCGGAAACTATAAGAGATAATGCAATTTGGCAATCGGCAACGTAATTAGCATGCCGAATATTACTTGGAATGTGAATTGGAGCGAAATCGCTAATTCATAAGACCATTTTACAATTCTGGCTCAAGTTAGAAGCAGAGCCAATATTGCAAGATGTCGATAGTCCATAGCTCGGAAACTATAGGAGATAATGCAATTTGGCAATCGGCAACGTAATTAGCATGCCGAATATTACTTGGAATGTGAATTGGAGCGAAATCGCTAATTCATAAGACCATTTTACAATTCCGGCTCAAGTTAGAAGCAGAGCCAATATTGCAAGATGTCGATAGTCCATAGCTCGGAAACTATAAGAGATAATGCAATTTGGCAATCGGCAACGTAATTAGCATGCCAAATATTACATGGAATGTGAATTGGAGCGAAATCGCTAATTCATAAGACCATTTTACAATTCTGGCTCAAGTTAGAAGCAGAGCCAATATTGCAAGATGTCGATAGTCCATATCTCGGAAACTATAAGAGATAATACAGTTTGGCAGTCGGCAACGTAATTAGCATGCCGAATATTACTTGGAATGTGAATTGGAGCGAAATCGCTAATTCATAAGACCATTTTACATTTCTGGCCCAAGTTAGAAGCAGAGCCAATATTGCAAGATGTCGATAGTCCATATCTCGGAAACTATAAGAGATAATGCAATTTGGCAATCGGCAACGTAATTAGCATGCCGAATATTACTTGGAATGTGAATTGGAGCGAAATCGCTAATTCATAAGATCATTTTACATTTCTGGCCCAAGTTAGAAGCAGAGCCAATATTGCAAGATGTCGATAGTCCATATCTCGGAAACTATAAGAGATAATGCAATTTGGCAATCGGCAACGTAATTAGCATGCCGAATATTACTTGGAATGTGAATTGGAGCGAAATCGCTAATTCATAAGACCATTTTACAATTCTGGCTCAAGTTAGAAGCAGAGCCAATATTGCAAGATGTCGATAGTCCATATCTCGGAAACTATAAGAGATAATGCAATTTGGCAATCGGCAACGTAATTAGCATGCCAAATATTACATGGAATGTGAATTGGAGCGAAATCGCTAATTCATAAGACCATTTTACAATTCTGGCTCAAGTTAGAAGCAGAGCCAATATTGCAAGATGTCGATAGTCCATATCTCGGAAGCTATAAGAGATAATGCAATTTGGCAATCGGCAACGTAATTAGCATGCCGAATATTACTTGGAATGTGAATTGGAGCGAAATCGCTAATTCATAAGACCATTTTACATTTCTGGCCCAAGTTAGAAGCAGAGCCAATATTGCAAGATGTCGATAGTCCATATCTCGGAAACTATAAGAGATAATGCAATTTGGCAATCGGCGACGTAATTAGCATGCCGAATATTACTTGGAATGTGAATTGGAGCGAAATCGCTAATTCATAAGACCATTTTACATTTCTGGCCCAAGTTAGAAGCAGAGCCAATATTGCAAGATGTCGATAGTCCATATCTCGGAAACTATAAGAGATAATGCAATTTGGCAATCGGCGACGTAATTAGCATGCCGAATATTACTTGGAATGTGAATTGGAGCGAAATCGCTAATTCATAAGACCATTTTACATTTCTGGCACAAGTTAGAAGCAGAGCCAATATTGCAAGATGTCGATAGTCCATATCTCGGAAACTATAAGAGATAATGCAATTTGGCAGTCGGCAACGTAATTAGCATGCCGAATATAACTTGGAATGTGAATTGGAGCGAAATCGCTAATTCATAGGACCATTTTCATTTCTGGCCCAAGTTAGAAGCAGAGCCAATATTGCAAGATGTCGATAGTCCATATCTCGGAAACTATAAGAGATAATGCAATTTGGCAATCGGCAACGTAATTAGCATGCCGAATATTACTTCGAATGTGAATTGGAGCGAAATCGCTAATTCATAAGACCATTTTACAATTCTGGCTCAAGTTAGAAGCAGAGCCAATATTGCAAGGTGTCGATAGTCCATATCTCGGAAACTATAAGAGATAATGCAATTTGGCAATCGGCAACGTAATTATCATGCCGAATATTACTTGGAATGTGAATTGGAGCGAAATCGCCAATTCATAAGACCATTTTACATTTCTGGACCAAGTTAGAAGCAGAGCCAATATTGCAAGATGACGATAGTCCATATCTCGGAAACTATAAGAGATAATGCAATTTGGCAAAAGGCAACGTAATTAGCATGCCGAATATTACTTGGAATGTGAATTGGAGCGAAATCGATGATTCATAAGACCATTTTACATTTCTTGCACAAGTTAGAAGCAGAGCCAATTTTGCAAGATGTCGATAGTCCATATCTCGGAAACTATAAGAGATAATGCAATTTGGCAATCGGCAACGTAATTAGCATGCCGAATGTTACTTGGAATGTGAATTGGAGCGAAATCGCTAATTCATAAGACCATTTTACAATTCTGGCTCAAGTTAGAAGCAGAGTCAATATTGCAAGGTGTCGATAGTCCATATCTCGGAAACTATAAGAGATAATGCAATTTGGCAATCGGCAACGTAATTAGCATGCCGAATATTACTTGGAATGTGAATTGGAGCGAAATCGCTAATTCATAAGACCATTTTACAATGCTGGCTCAAGTTAGAAGCAGAGCCAATATTGCAAGATGTCGATAGTCCAAATCTCGGAAACTATAAGAGATGATGCAATTTGGCAATCGGCAACGTAATTAGCATGCCGAATATTACTTGGAATGTGAATTGGAGCGAAATCGCTAATTCATAAGACCATTTTACAATTCTGGCTCAAGTTAGAAGCAGAGCCAATATTGCAAGATGTCGATAGTCCATATCTCGGAAACTATAAGAGATAATGCAATTTGGCAATCGGCAACGCAATTAGCCTGCCGAATATTACTTGGAATGTGAATTGGAGCGAAATCGCTAATTCATAAGGCCATTTTACATTTCTGGCACAAGTTAGAAGCAGAGCCAATATTGCAAGATGTCGATAGTCCATATCTCGGAAACTATAAGAGATAATGCAATTTGGCAATCGGCAACGTAATTAGCATGCCGAATATTACTTGGAATGTGAATTGGAGCGAAATCGCTAATTCATAAGACCATTTTACACATTTCTGGCCCAAGTTAGAAGCAGAGCCAATATTGCAAGGTGTCGATAGTCCATATCTCGGAAACTATAAGAGATAATGCAATTTGGCAATCGGCAACGTAATTAGCATGCCGAATATTACTTGGAATGTGAATTGGAGCGAAATCGCTAATTCATAAGATCATTTTACATTTCTGGCCCAAGTTAGAAGCAGAGCCAATATTGCAAGATGTCGATAGTCCATATCTCGGAAACTATAAGAGATAATGCAATTTGGCAATCGGCAACGTAATTAGCATGCCGAATATTACTTGGAATGTGAATTGGAACGAAATCGCTAATTCATAAGACCATTTTACAATTCTGGCTCAAGTTAGAAGCAGAGCCAATATTGCAAGATGTCGATAGTCCATAGCTCGGAAACTATAGGAGATAATGCAATTTGGCAATCGGCAACGTAATTAGCATGCCGAATATTACTTGGAATGTGAATTGGAGCGAAATCGCTAATTCATAAGACCATTTTACAATTCTGGCTCAAGTTAGAAGCAGAGCCAATATTGCAAGATGTCGATAGTCCATAGCTCGGAAACTATAAGAGATAATGCAATTTGGCAATCGGCAACGTAATTAGCATGCCAAATATTACTAGGAATGTGAATTGGAGCGAAATCGCTAATTCATAAGACCATTTTACAATTCTGGCTCAAGTTAGAAGCAGAGCCAATATTGCAAGATGTCGATAGTCCATATCTCGGAAACTATAAGAGATAATGCAATTTGGCAATCGGCAACGTAATTAGCATGCCGAATATTACTTGGAATGTGAATTGGAGCGAAATCGCTAATTCATAAGACCATTTTACATTTCTGGCCCAAGTTAGAAGCAGAGCCAATATTGCAAGATGTCGATAGTCCATATCTCGGAAACTATAAGAGATAATGCAATTTGGCAATCGGCGACGTAATTAGCATGCCGAATATTACTTGGAATGTGAATTATAGCGAAATCGCTAATTCATAAGACCATTTTACAATTCTGGCTCAAGTTAGAAGCAGAGCCAATATTGCAAGATGTCGAGAGTCCATATCTCGGAAACTATAAGAGATAATACAGTTTGGCAGTCGGCAACGTAATTAGCATGCCGAATATTACTTGGAATGTGAATTGGAGCGAAATCGCTAATTCATAAGACCATTTTACATTTCTGGCCCAAGTTAGAAGCAGAGCCAATATTGCAAGATGTCGATAGTCCATATCTCGGAAACTATAAGAGATAATGCAATTTGGCAATCGGCAACGTAATTAGCATGCCGAATATTACTTGGAATGTGAATTGGAGCGAAATCGCTAATTCATAAGATCATTTTACATTTCTGGCCCAAGTTAGAAGCAGAGCCAATATTGCAAGATGTCGATAGTCCATATCTCGGAAACTATAAGAGATAATGCAATTTGGCAATCGGCAACGTAATTAGCATGCCGAATATTACTTGGAATGTGAATTGGAGCGAAATCGCTAATTCATAAGACCATTTTACAATTCTGGCTCAAGTTAGAAGCAGAGCCAATATTGCAAGATGTCGATAGTCCATAGCTCGGAAACTATAGGAGATAATGCAATTTGGCAATCGGCAACGTAATTAGCATGCCGAATATTACTTGGAATGTGAATTGGAGCGAAATCGCTAATTCATAAGACCATTTTACAATTCCGGCTCAAGTTAGAAGCAGAGCCAATATTGCAAGATGTCGATAGTCCATAGCTCGGAAACTATAAGAGATAATGCAATTTGGCAATCGGCAACGTAATTAGCATGCCAAATATTACATGGAATGTGAATTGGAGCGAAATCGCTAATTCATAAGACCATTTTACAATTCTGGCTCAAGTTAGAAGCAGAGCCAATATTGCAAGATGTCGATAGTCCATATCTCGGAAGCTATAAGAGATAATGCAATTTGGCAATCGGCAACGTAATTAGCATGCCGAATATTACTTGGAATGTGAATTGGAGCGAAATCGCTAATTCATAAGACCATTTTACATTTCTGGCCCAAGTTAGAAGCAGAGCCAATATTGCAAGATGTCGATAGTCCATATCTCGGAAACTATAAGAGATAATGCAATTTGGCAATCGGCGACGTAATTAGCATGCCGAATATTACTTGGAATGTGAATTGGAGCGAAATCGCTAATTCATAAGACCATTTTACATTTCTGGCCCAAGTTAGAAGCAGAGCCAATATTGCAAGATGTCGATAGTCCATATCTCGGAAACTATAAGAGATAATGCAATTTGGCAATCGGCGACGTAATTAGCATGCCGAATATTACTTGGAATGTGAATTGGAGCGAAATCGCTAATTCATAAGACCATTTTACATTTCTGGCACAAGTTAGAAGCAGAGCCAATATTGCAAGATGTCGATAGTCCATATCTCGGAAACTATAAGAGATAATGCAATTTGGCAGTCGGCAACGTAATTAGCATGCCGAATGTTACTTGGAATGTGAATTGGAGCGAAATCGCTAATTCATAAGATCATTTTACCTTTCTGGCCCAAGTTAGAAGCAGAGCCAATATTGCAAGATGTCGATAGTGCATATCTCGGAAACTATAAGAGATAATGCAATTTGGCAATCGGCAACGTAATTAGCATGCCGAATATTACTTGGAATGTGAATTGGAGCGAAATCGCTAATTCATAAGACCATTTTACAATTCTGGCTCAAGTTAGAAGCAGAGCCAATATTGCAAGATGTCGATAGTCCATAGCTCGGAAACTATAGGAGATAATGCAATTTGGCAATCGGCAACGTAATTAGCATGCCGAATATTACTTGGAATGTGAATTGGAGCGAAATCGCTAATTCATAAGACCATTTTACAATTCTGGCTCAAGTTAGAAGCAGAGCCAATATTGCAAGATGTCGATAGTCCATATCTCGGAAACTATAAGAGATAATGCAATTTGGCAATCGGCAACGTTTAGCATGCCGAATATTACTTGGATTGTGAATTGGAGCGAAATCGCTAATTCATAAGACCATTTTACAATTCTGGCTCAAATTAGAAGCAGAGCCAATATTGCAAGATGTCGATAGTCCATATCTCGGAAACTATAAGAGATAATGCAATTTGGCAATCGGCAACGTAATTAGCATGCCGAATATTACTTGGAATGTGAATTGGAGCGAAATCGCTAATTCATAAGACCATTTTACATTTCTGGCCCAAGTTAGTAGCAGAGCCAATATTGCAAGATGTCTATAGTCCATATCTCGGAAACTATAAGAGATAATGCAATTTGGCAATCGGCAACGTTTAGCATGCCGAATATTACTTGGATTGTGAATTGGAGCGAAATCGCTAATTCATAAGACCATTTTACAATTCTGGCTCAAATTAGAAGCAGAGCCAATATTGCAAGATGTCGATAGTCCATATCTCGGAAACTATAAGAGATAAAGCAATTTGGCAATCGGCAACGTAATTAGCATGCCGAATATTACTTGGAATGTGAATTGGAGCGAAATCGCTAATTCATAAGACCATTTTACATTTGTGGCCCAAGTTAGTAGCAGAGCCAATATTGCAAGATGTCGATAGTCCATATCTCGGAAACTATAAGAGATAATGCAATTTGGCAATCGGCAACGTAATTAGCATGCCGAATATTACTTCGAATGTGAATTGGAGCGAAATCGCTAATTCATAAGACCATTTTACAATTCTGGCTCAAGTTAGAAGCAGAGCCAATATTGCAAGGTGTCGATAGTCCATATCTCGGAAACTATAAGAGATAATGCAATTTGGCAATCGGCAACGTTTAGCATGCCGAATATTACTTGGATTGTGAATTGGAGCGAAATCGCTAATTCATAAGACCATTTTACAATTCTGGCTCAAATTAGAAGCAGAGCCAATATTGCAAGATGTCGATAGTCCATATCTCGGAAACTATAAGAGATAAAGCAATTTGGCAATCGGCAACGTAATTAGCATGCCGAATATAACTTGGAATGTGAATTGGAGCGAAATCGCTAATTCATAAGACCATTTTACATTTCTGGCCCAAGTTAGAAGCAGAGCCAATATTGCAAGATGTCGATAGTCCATATCTCGGAAACTATAAGAGATAATGCAATTTGGCAATCGGCAACGTAATTAGCATGCCGAATATTACTTCGAATGTGAATTGGAGCGAAATCGCTAATTCATAAGACCATTTTACAATTCTGGCTCAAGTTAGAAGCAGAGCCAATATTGCAAGGTGTCGATAGTCCATATCTCGGAAACTATAAGAGATAATGCAATTTGGCAATCGGCAACGTAATTATCATGCCGAATATTACTTGGAATGTGAATTGGAGCGAAATCGCCAATTCATAAGACCATTTTACATTTCTGGACCAAGTTAGAAGCAGAGCCAATATTGCAAGATGACGATAGTCCATATCTCGGAAACTATAAGAGATAATGCAATTTGGCAAAAGGCAACGTAATTAGCATGCCGAATATTACTTGGAATGTGAATTGCAGCGAAATCGATGATTCATAAGACCATTTTACATTTCTGGCACAAGTTAGAAGCAGAGCCAATTTTGCAAGATGTCGATAGTCCATATCTCGGAAACTATAAGAGATAATGCAATTTGGCAATCGGCAACGTAATTAGCATGCCGAATGTTACTTGGAATGTGAATTGGAGCGAAATCGCTAATTCATAAGACCATTTTACAATTCTGGCTCAAGTTAGAAGCAGAGTCAATATTGCAAGGTGTCGATAGTCCATATCTCGGAAACTATAAGAGATAATGCAATTTGGCAATCGGCAACGTAATTAGCATGCCGAATATTACTTGGAATGTGAATTGGAGCGAAATCGCTAATTCATAAGACCATTTTACAATGCTGGCTCAAGTTAGAAGCAGAGCCAATATTGCAAGATGTCGATAGTCCAAATCTCGGAAACTATAAGAGATGATGCAATTTGGCAATCGGCAACGTAATTAGCATGCCGAATATTACTTGGAATGTGAATTGGAGCGAAATCGCTAATTCATAAGACCATTTTACAATTCTGGCTCAAGTTAGAAGCAGAGCCAATATT
This sequence comes from Rhynchophorus ferrugineus, assembly GCF_030347505.1. Taxonomy (NCBI): domain Eukaryota; kingdom Metazoa; phylum Arthropoda; class Insecta; order Coleoptera; family Curculionidae; genus Rhynchophorus; species Rhynchophorus ferrugineus. Next base: position 200,620 of record NW_027472762.1, on the reverse strand, counting down.
GCAAGATGTCGATAGTCCATATCTCGGAAACTATAAGAGATAATGCAATTTGGCAATCGGCAACGCAATTAGCCTGCCGAATATTACTTGGAATGTGAATTGGAGCGAAATCGCTAATTCATAAGGCCATTTTACATTTCTGGCACAAGTTAGAAGCAGAGCCAATATTGCAAGATGTCGATAGTCCATATCTCGGAAACTATAAGAGATAATGCAATTTGGCAATCGGCAACGTAATTAGCATGCCGAATATTACTTGGAATGTGAATTGGAGCGAAATCGCTAATTCATAAGACCATTTTACACATTTCTGGCCCAAGTTAGAAGCAGAGCCAATATTGCAAGATGTCGATAGTCCATATCTCGGAAACTATAAGAGATAATGCAATTTGGCAATCGGCAACGTAATTAGCATGCCGAATATTACTTGGAATGTGAATTGGAGCGAAATCGCTAATTCATAAGATCATTTTACATTTCTGGCCCAAGTTAGAAGCAGAGCCAATATTGCAAGATGTCGATAGTCCATATCTCGGAAACTATAAGAGATAATGCAATTTGGCAATCGGCAACGTAATTAGCATGCCGAATATTACTTGGAATGTGAATTGGAACGAAATCGCTAATTCATAAGACCATTTTACAATTCTGGCTCAAGTTAGAAGCAGAGCCAATATTGCAAGATGTCGATAGTCCATAGCTCGGAAACTATAGGAGATAATGCAATTTGGCAATCGGCAACGTAATTAGCATGCCGAATATTACTTGGAATGTGAATTGGAGCGAAATCGCTAATTCATAAGACCATTTTACAATTCTGGCTCAAGTTAGAAGCAGAGCCAATATTGCAAGATGTCGATAGTCCATAGCTCGGAAACTATAAGAGATAATGCAATTTGGCAATCGGCAACGTAATTAGCATGCCAAATATTACTTGGAATGTGAATTGGAGCGAAATCGCTAATTCATAAGACCATTTTACAATTCTGGCTCAAGTTAGAAGCAGAGCCAATATTGCAAGATGTCGATAGTCCATATCTCGGAAACTATAAGAGATAATGCAATTTGGCAATCGGCAACGTAATTAGCATGCCGAATATTACTTGGAATGTGAATTGGAGCGAAATCGCTAATTCATAAGACCATTTTACATTTCTGGCCCAAGTTAGAAGCAGAGCCAATATTGCAAGATGTCGATAGTCCATATCTCGGAAACTATAAGAGATAATGCAATTTGGCAATCGGCGACGTAATTAGCATGCCGAATATTACTTGGAATGTGAATTATAGCGAAATCGCTAATTCATAAGACCATTTTACAATTCTGGCTCAAGTTAGAAGCAGAGCCAATATTGCAAGATGTCGAGAGTCCATATCTCGGAAACTATAAGAGATAATACAGTTTGGCAGTCGGCAACGTAATTAGCATGCCGAATATTACTTGGAATGTGAATTGGAGCGAAATCGCTAATTCATAAGACCATTTTACATTTCTGGCCCAAGTTAGAAGCAGAGCCAATATTGCAAGATGTCGATAGTCCATATCTCGGAAACTATAAGAGATAATGCAATTTGGCAATCGGCAACGTAATTAGCATGCCGAATATTACTTGGAATGTGAATTGGAGCGAAATCGCTAATTCATAAGATCATTTTACATTTCTGGCCCAAGTTAGAAGCAGAGCCAATATTGCAAGATGTCGATAGTCCATATCTCGGAAACTATAAGAGATAATGCAATTTGGCAATCGGCAACGTAATTAGCATGCCGAATATTACTTGGAATGTGAATTGGAGCGAAATCGCTAATTCATAAGACCATTTTACAATTCTGGCTCAAGTTAGAAGCAGAGCCAATATTGCAAGATGTCGATAGTCCATAGCTCGGAAACTATAGGAGATAATGCAATTTGGCAATCGGCAACGTAATTAGCATGCCGAATATTACTTGGAATGTGAATTGGAGCGAAATCGCTAATTCATAAGACCATTTTACAATTCTGGCTCAAATTAGAAGCAGAGCCAATATTGCAAGATGTCGATAGTCCATATCTCGGAAACTATAAGAGATAAAGCAATTTGGCAATCGGCAACGTAATTAGCATGCCGAATATTACTTGGAATGTGAATTGGAGCGAAATCGCTAATTCATAAGACCATTTTACATTTGTGGCCCAAGTTAGTAGCAGAGCCAATATTGCAAGATGTCGATAGTCCATATCTCGGAAACTATAAGAGATAATGCAATTTGGCAATCGGCAACGTAATTAGCATGCCGAATATTACTTCGAATGTGAATTGGAGCGAAATCGCTAATTCATAAGACCATTTTACAATTCTGGCTCAAGTTAGAAGCAGAGCCAATATTGCAAGGTGTCGATAGTCCATATCTCGGAAACTATAAGAGATAATGCAATTTGGCAATCGGCAACGTTTAGCATGCCGAATATTACTTGGATTGTGAATTGGAGCGAAATCGCTAATTCATAAGACCATTTTACAATTCTGGCTCAAATTAGAAGCAGAGCCAATATTGCAAGATGTCGATAGTCCATATCTCGGAAACTATAAGAGATAAAGCAATTTGGCAATCGGCAACGTAATTAGCATGCCGAATATAACTTGGAATGTGAATTGGAGCGAAATCGCTAATTCATAAGACCATTTTACATTTCTGGCCCAAGTTAGAAGCAGAGCCAATATTGCAAGATGTCGATAGTCCATATCTCGGAAACTATAAGAGATAATGCAATTTGGCAATCGGCAACGTAATTAGCATGCCGAATATTACTTCGAATGTGAATTGGAGCGAAATCGCTAATTCATAAGACCATTTTACAATTCTGGCTCAAGTTAGAAGCAGAGCCAATATTGCAAGGTGTCGATAGTCCATATCTCGGAAACTATAAGAGATAATGCAATTTGGCAATCGGCAACGTAATTATCATGCCGAATATTACTTGGAATGTGAATTGGAGCGAAATCGCCAATTCATAAGACCATTTTACATTTCTGGACCAAGTTAGAAGCAGAGCCAATATTGCAAGATGACGATAGTCCATATCTCGGAAACTATAAGAGATAATGCAATTTGGCAAAAGGCAACGTAATTAGCATGCCGAATATTACTTGGAATGTGAATTGCAGCGAAATCGATGATTCATAAGACCATTTTACATTTCTGGCACAAGTTAGAAGCAGAGCCAATTTTGCAAGATGTCGATAGTCCATATCTCGGAAACTATAAGAGATAATGCAATTTGGCAATCGGCAACGTAATTAGCATGCCGAATGTTACTTGGAATGTGAATTGGAGCGAAATCGCTAATTCATAAGACCATTTTACAATTCTGGCTCAAGTTAGAAGCAGAGTCAATATTGCAAGGTGTCGATAGTCCATATCTCGGAAACTATAAGAGATAATGCAATTTGGCAATCGGCAACGTAATTAGCATGCCGAATATTACTTGGAATGTGAATTGGAGCGAAATCGCTAATTCATAAGACCATTTTACAATGCTGGCTCAAGTTAGAAGCAGAGCCAATATTGCAAGATGTCGATAGTCCAAATCTCGGAAACTATAAGAGATGATGCAATTTGGCAATCGGCAACGTAATTAGCATGCCGAATATTACTTGGAATGTGAATTGGAGCGAAATCGCTAATTCATAAGACCATTTTACAATTCTGGCTCAAGTTAGAAGCAGAGCCAATATTGCAAGATGTCGATAGTCCATATCTCGGAAACTATAAGAGATAATGCAATTTGGCAATCGGCAACGCAATTAGCCTGCCGAATATTACTTGGAATGTGAATTGGAGCGAAATCGCTAATTCATAAGGCCATTTTACATTTCTGGCACAAGTTAGAAGCAGAGCCAATATTGCAAGATGTCGATAGTCCATATCTCGGAAACTATAAGAGATAATGCAATTTGGCAATCGGCAACGTAATTAGCATGCCGAATATTACTTGGAATGTGAATTGGAGCGAAATCGCTAATTCATAAGACCATTTTACACATTTCTGGCCCAAGTTAGAAGCAGAGCCAATATTGCAAGATGTCGATAGTCCATATCTCGGAAACTATAAGAGATAATGCAATTTGGCAATCGGCAACGTAATTAGCATGCCGAATATTACTTGGAATGTGAATTGGAGCGAAATCGCTAATTCATAAGATCATTTTACATTTCTGGCCCAAGTTAGAAGCAGAGCCAATATTGCAAGATGTCGATAGTCCATATCTCGGAAACTATAAGAGATAATGCAATTTGGCAATCGGCAACGTAATTAGCATGCCGAATATTACTTGGAATGTGAATTGGAACGAAATCGCTAATTCATAAGACCATTTTACAATTCTGGCTCAAGTTAGAAGCAGAGCCAATATTGCAAGATGTCGATAGTCCATAGCTCGGAAACTATAGGAGATAATGCAATTTGGCAATCGGCAACGTAATTAGCATGCCGAATATTACTTGGAATGTGAATTGGAGCGAAATCGCTAATTCATAAGACCATTTTACAATTCTGGCTCAAGTTAGAAGCAGAGCCAATATTGCAAGATGTCGATAGTCCATAGCTCGGAAACTATAAGAGATAATGCAATTTGGCAATCGGCAACGTAATTAGCATGCCAAATATTACTTGGAATGTGAATTGGAGCGAAATCGCTAATTCATAAGACCATTTTACAATTCTGGCTCAAGTTAGAAGCAGAGCCAATATTGCAAGATGTCGATAGTCCATATCTCGGAAACTATAAGAGATAATGCAATTTGGCAATCGGCAACGTAATTAGCATGCCGAATATTACTTGGAATGTGAATTGGAGCGAAATCGCTAATTCATAAGACCATTTTACATTTCTGGCCCAAGTTAGAAGCAGAGCCAATATTGCAAGATGTCGATAGTCCATATCTCGGAAACTATAAGAGATAATGCAATTTGGCAATCGGCGACGTAATTAGCATGCCGAATATTACTTGGAATGTGAATTATAGCGAAATCGCTAATTCATAAGACCATTTTACAATTCTGGCTCAAGTTAGAAGCAGAGCCAATATTGCAAGATGTCGAGAGTCCATATCTCGGAAACTATAAGAGATAATACAGTTTGGCAGTCGGCAACGTAATTAGCATGCCGAATATTACTTGGAATGTGAATTGGAGCGAAATCGCTAATTCATAAGACCATTTTACATTTCTGGCCCAAGTTAGAAGCAGAGCCAATATTGCAAGATGTCGATAGTCCATATCTCGGAAACTATAAGAGATAATGCAATTTGGCAATCGGCAACGTAATTAGCATGCCGAATATTACTTGGAATGTGAATTGGAGCGAAATCGCTAATTCATAAGATCATTTTACATTTCTGGCCCAAGTTAGAAGCAGAGCCAATATTGCAAGATGTCGATAGTCCATATCTCGGAAACTATAAGAGATAATGCAATTTGGCAATCGGCAACGTAATTAGCATGCCGAATATTACTTGGAATGTGAATTGGAGCGAAATCGCTAATTCATAAGACCATTTTACAATTCTGGCTCAAGTTAGAAGCAGAGCCAATATTGCAAGATGTCGATAGTCCATAGCTCGGAAACTATAGGAGATAATGCAATTTGGCAATCGGCAACGTAATTAGCATGCCGAATATTACTTGGAATGTGAATTGGAGCGAAATCGCTAATTCATAAGACCATTTTACAATGCTGGCTCAAGTTAGAAGCAGAGCCAATATTGCAAGATGTCGATAGTCCATAGCTCGGAAACTATAAGAGATGATGCAATTTGGCAATCGGCAACGTAATTAGCATGCCGAATATTACATGGAATGTGAATTGGAGCGAAATCTCTAATTCATAAGACCATTTTACAATTCTGGCTCAAGTTAGAAGCAGAGCCAATATTGCAAGATGTCGATAGTCCATATCTCGGAAGCTATAAGAGATAATGCAATTTGGCAATCGGCAACGCAATTAGCATGCCGAATATTACTTGGAATGTGAATTGGAGCGAAATCGCTAATTCATAAGACCATTTTACATTTCTGGCCCAAGTTAGAAGCAGAGCCAATATTGCAAGATGTCGATAGTCCATATCTCGGAAACTATAAGAGATAATGCAATTTGGCAATCGGCGACGTAATTAGCATGCCGAATATTACTTGGAATGTGAATTATAGCGAAATCGCTAATTCATAAGACCATTTTACAATTCTGGCTCAAGTTAGAAGCAGAGCCAATATTGCAAGATGTCGATAGTCCATATCTCGGAAACTATAAGAGATAATACAGTTTGGCAGTCGGCAACGTAATTAGCATGCCGAATATTACTTGGAATGTGAATTGGAGCGAAATCGCTAATTCATAAGACCATTTTACATTTCTGGCCCAAGTTAGAAGCAGAGCCAATATTGCAAGATGTCGATAGTCCATAGCTCGGAAACTATAGGAGATAATGCAATTTGGCAATCGGCAACGTAATTAGCATGCCGAATATTACTTGGAATGTGAATTGGAACGAAATCGCTAATTCATAAGACCATTTTACAATTCTGGTTCAAGTTAGAAGCAGAGCCAATATTGCAAGATGTCGATAGTCCATAGCTCGGAAACTATAAGAGATAATGCAATTTGGCAATCGGCAACGTAATTAGCATGCCAAATATTACTTGGAATGTGAATTGGAGCGAAATCGCTAATTCATAAGACCATTTTACAATTCTGGCTCAAGTTAGAAGCAGAGCCAATATTGCAAGATGTCGATAGTCCATAGCTCGGAAACTATAAGAGATAATGCAATTTGGCAATCGGCAACGTAATTAGCATGCCAAATATTACTTGGAATGTGAATTGGAGCGAAATCGCTAATTCATAAGACCATTTTACAATTCTGGCTCAAGTTAGAAGCAGAGCCAATATTGCAAGATGTCGATAGTCCATATCTCGGAAACTATAAGAGATAATGCAATTTGGCAATCGGCAACGTAATTAGCATGCCGAATATTACTTCGAATGTGAATTGGAGCGAAATCGCTAATTCATAAGACCATTTTACAATTCTGGCTCAAGTTAGAAGCAGAGCCAATATTGCAAGGTGTCGATAGTCCATATCTCGGAAACTATAAGAGATAATGCAATTTGGCAATCGGCAACGTTTAGCATGCCGAATATTACTTGGATTGTGAATTGGAGCGAAATCGCTAATTCATAAGACCATTTTACAATTCTGGCTCAAATTAGAAGCAGAGCCAATATTGCAAGATGTCGATAGTCCATATCTCGGAAACTATAAGAGATAAAGCAATTTGGCAATCGGCAACGTAATTAGCATGCCGAATATAACTTGGAATGTGAATTGGAGCGAAATCGCTAATTCATAAGACCATTTTACATTTCTGGCCCAAGTTAGAAGCAGAGCCAATATTGCAAGATGTCGATAGTCCATATCTCGGAAACTATAAGAGATAATGCAATTTGGCAATCGGCAACGTAATTAGCATGCCGAATATTACTTCGAATGTGAATTGGAGCGAAATCTCTAATTCATAAGACCATTTTACAATTCTGGCTCAAGTTAGAAGCAGAGCCAATATTGCAAGGTGTCGATAGTCCATATCTCGGAAACTATAAGAGATAATGCAATTTGGCAATCGGCAACGTAATTATCATGCCGAATATTACTTGGAATGTGAATTGGAGCGAAATCGCCAATTCATAAGACCATTTTACATTTCTGGACCAAGTTAGAAGCAGAGCCAATATTGCAAGATGACGATAGTCCATATCTCGGAAACTATAAGAGATAATGCAATTTGGCAAAAGGCAACGTAATTAGCATGCCGAATATTACTTGGAATGTGAATTGGAGCGAAATCGATGATTCATAAGACCATTTTACATTTCTGGCACAAGTTAGAAGCAGAGCCAATTTTGCAAGATGTCGATAGTCCATATCTCGGAAACTATAAGAGATAATGCAATTTGGCAATCGGCAACGTAATTAGCATGCCGAATGTTACTTGGAATGTGAATTGGAGCGAAATCGCTAATTCATAAGACCATTTTACAATTCTGGCTCAAGTTAGAAGCAGAGTCAATATTGCAAGGTGTCGATAGTCCATATATCGGAAACTATAAGAGATAATGCAATTTGGCAATCGGCAACGTAATTAGCATGCCGAATATTACTTGGAATGTGAATTGGAGCGAAATCGCTAATTCATAAGACCATTTTACAATGCTGGCTCAAGTTAGAAGCAGAGCCAATATTGCAAGATGTCGATAGTCCAAATCTCGGAAACTATAAGAGATGATGCAATTTGGCAATCGGCAACGTAATTAGCATGCCGAATATTACTTGGAATGTGAATTGGAGCGAAATCGCTAATTCATAAGACCATTTTACAATTCTGGCTCAAGTTAGAAGCAGAGCCAATATTGCAAGATGTCGATAGTCCATATCTCGGAAACTATAAGAGATAATGCAATTTGGCAATCGGCAACGCAATTGGCCTGCCGAATATTACTTGGAATGTGAATTGGAGCGAAATCGCTAATTCATAAGGCCATTTTACATTTCTGGCACAAGTTAGAAGCAGAGCCAATATTGCAAGATGTCGATAGTCCATATCTCGGAAACTATAAGAGATAATGCAATTTGGCAATCGGCAACGTAATTAGCATGCCGAATATTACTTGGAATGTGAATTGGAGCGAAATCGCTAATTCATAAGACCATTTTACACATTTCTGGCCCAAGTTAGAAGCAGAGCCAATATTGCAAGATGTCGATAGTCCATATCTCGGAAACTATAAGAGATAATGCAATTTGGCAATCGGCAACGTAATTAGCATGCCGAATATTACTTGGAATGTGAATTGGAGCGAAATCGCTAATTCATAAGATCATTTTACATTTCTGGCCCAAGTTAGAAGCAGAGCCAATATTGCAAGATGTCGATAGTCCATATCTCGGAAACTATAAGAGATAATGCAATTTGGCAATCGGCAACGTAATTAGCATGCCGAATATTACTTGGAATGTGAATTGGAACGAAATCGCTAATTCATAAGACCATTTTACAATTCTGGCTCAAGTTAGAAGCAGAGCCAATATTGCAAGATGTCGATAGTCCATAGCTCGGAAACTATAGGAGATAATGCAATTTGGCAATCGGCAACGTAATTAGCATGCCGAATATTACTTGGAATGTGAATTGGAGCGAAATCGCTAATTCATAAGACCATTTTACAATTCTGGCTCAAGTTAGAAGCAGAGCCAATATTGCAAGATGTCGATAGTCCATAGCTCGGAAACTATAAGAGATAATGCAATTTGGCAATCGGCAACGTAATTAGCATGCCAAATATTACTTGGAATGTGAATTGGAGCGAAATCGCTAATTCATAAGACCATTTTACAATTCTGGCTCAAGTTAGAAGCAGAGCCAATATTGCAAGATGTCGATAGTCCATATCTCGGAAACTATAAGAGATAATGCAATTTGGCAATCGGCAACGTAATTAGCATGCCGAATATTACTTGGAATGTGAATTGGAGCGAAATCGCTAATTCATAAGACCATTTTACATTTCTGGCCCAAGTTAGAAGCAGAGCCAATATTGCAAGATGTCGATAGTCCATATCTCGGAAACTATAAGAGATAATGCAATTTGGCAATCGGCGACGTAATTAGCATGCCGAATATTACTTGGAATGTGAATTATAGCGAAATCGCTAATTCATAAGACCATTTTACAATTCTGGCTCAAGTTAGAAGCAGAGCCAATATTGCAAGATGTCGAGAGTCCATATCTCGGAAACTATAAGAGATAATACAGTTTGGCAGTCGGCAACGTAATTAGCATGCCGAATATTACTTGGAATGTGAATTGGAGCGAAATCGCTAATTCATAAGACCATTTTACATTTCTGGCCCAAGTTAGAAGCAGAGCCAATATTGCAAGATGTCGATAGTCCATATCTCGGAAACTATAAGAGATAATGCAATTTGGCAATCGGCAACGTAATTAGCATGCCGAATATTACTTGGAATGTGAATTGGAGCGAAATCGCTAATTCATAAGATCATTTTACATTTCTGGCCCAAGTTAGAAGCAGAGCCAATATTGCAAGATGTCGATAGTCCATATCTCGGAAACTATAAGAGATAATGCAATTTGGCAATCGGCAACGTAATTAGCATGCCGAATATTACTTGGAATGTGAATTGGAGCGAAATCGCTAATTCATAAGACCATTTTACAATTCTGGCTCAAGTTAGAAGCAGAGCCAATATTGCAAGATGTCGATAGTCCATAGCTCGGAAACTATAGGAGATAATGCAATTTGGCAATCGGCAACGTAATTAGCATGCCGAATATTACTTGGAATGTGAATTGGAGCGAAATCGCTAATTCATAAGACCATTTTACAATTCTGGCTCAAGTTAGAAGCAGAGCCAATATTGCAAGATGTCGATAGTCCATAGCTCGGAAACTATAAGAGATAATGCAATTTGGCAATCGGCAACGTAATTAGCATGCCAAATATTACATGGAATGTGAATTGGAGCGAAATCTCTAATTCATAAGACCATTTTACAATTCTGGCTCAAGTTAGAAGCAGAGCCAATATTGCAAGATGTCGATAGTCCATATCTCGGAAGCTATAAGAGATAATGCAATTTGGCAATCGGCAACGCAATTAGCATGCCGAATATTACTTGGAATGTGAATTGGAGCGAAATCGCTAATTCATAAGACCATTTTACATTTCTGGCCCAAGTTAGAAGCAGAGCCAATATTGCAAGATGTCGATAGTCCATATCTCGGAAACTATAAGAGATAATGCAATTTGGCAATCGGCGACGTAATTAGCATGCCGAATATTACTTGGAATGTGAATTATAGCGAAATCGCTAATTCATAAGACCATTTTACAATTCTGGCTCAAGTTAGAAGCAGAGCCAATATTGCAAGATGTCGATAGTCCATATCTCGGAAACTATAAGAGATAATACAGTTTGGCAGTCGGCAACGTAATCAGCATGCCGAATATTACTTGGAATGTGAATTGGAGCGAAATCGCTAATTCATAAGACCATTTTACATTTCTGGCCCAAGTTAGAAGCAGAGCCAATATTGCAAGATGTCGATAGTCCATAGCTCGGAAACTATAGGAGATAATGCAATTTGGCAATCGGCAACGTAATTAGCATGCCGAATATTACTTGGAATGTGAATTGGAGCGAAATCGCTAATTCATAAGACCATTTTACAATTCTGGTTCAAGTTAGAAGCAGAGCCAATATTGCAAGATGTCGATAGTCCATAGCTCGGAAACTATAAGAGATAATGCAATTTGGCAATCGGCAACGTAATTAGCATGCCAAATATTACTTGGAATGTGAATTGGAGCGAAATCGCTAATTCATAAGACCATTTTACAATTCTGGCTCAAGTTAGAAGCAGAGCCAATATTGCAAGATGTCGATAGTCCATATCTCGGAAACTATAAGAGATAATGCAATTTGGCAATCGGCAACGTAATTAGCATGCCGAATATTACTTGGAATGTGAATTGGAGCGAAATCGCTAATTCATAAGACCATTTTACATTTCTGGCCCAAGTTAGAAGCAGAGCCAATATTGCAAGATGTCGATAGTCCATATCTCGGAAACTATAAGAGATAATGCAATTTGGCAATCGGCGACGTAATTAGCATGCCGAATATTACTTGGAATGTGAATTATAGCGAAATCGCTAATTCATAAGACCATTTTACAATTCTTGCTCAAGTTAGAAGCAGAGCCAATATTGCAAGATGTCGATAGTCCATATCTCGGAAACTATAAGAGATAATACAGTTTGGCAGTCGGCAACGTAATTAGCATGCCGAATATTACTTGGAATGTGAATTGGAGCGAAATCGCTAATTCATAAGACCATTTTACATTTCTGGCCCAAGTTAGAAGCAGAGCCAATATTGCAAGATGTCGATAGTCCACATCTCGGAAACTATAAGAGATAATGCAATTTGGCAATCGGCGACGTAATTAGCATGCCGAATATTACTTGGAATGTGAATTGGAGCGAAATCGCTAATTCATAAGACCATTTTACAATTCTGGCTCAAGTTAGAAGCAGAGCCAATATTGCAAGATGTCGATAGTCCATATCTCGGAAACTATAAGAGATAATGCAATTTGGCAATCGGCAACGTAATTAGCATGCCGAATATTACTTGGAATGTGAATTGGAGCGAAATCGCTAATTCATAAGACCATTTTACATTTCTGGACCAAGTTAGAAGCAGAGCCAATATTGCAAGATGTCGATAGTCCATAGCTCGGAAACTATAAGAGATAATGCAATTTGGCAATCGGCAACGTAATTAGCATGCCGAATATTACTTGGAATGTGAATTGGAGCGAAATCGCTAATTCATAAGACCATTTTACAATTCTGGCTCAAGTTAGAAGCAGAGCCAATATTGCAAGATGTCGATATTCCATAGCTCGGAAACTATAAGAGATAATGCAATTTGGCAATCGGCAACGTAATTAGCATGCCGAATATTACTTGGAATGTGAATTGGAGCGAAATCGCTAATTCATAAGACCATTTTACATTTCTGGCCCAAGTTAGAAGCAGAGCCTATATTGCAAGATGTCGATAGTTCATATCTCGGAAACTATAAGAGATAATGCAATTTGGCAATCGGCAACGTAATTAGCATGCCGAATATTACTTGGAATGTGAATTGGAGCGAAATCGCTAATTCATAAGATCATTTTACACATTTCTGGCTCAAGTTAGAAGCAGAGCCAATATTGCAAGATGTCGATAGTCCATATCTCGGAAACTATAAGAGATAATGCAATTTGGCAATCGGCAACGTAATTAGCATGCCGAATATTACTTGGAATGTGAATTGGAGCGAAATCGCTAATTCATAAGATCATTTTACTTTTCTGGCCCAAGTTAGAAGCAGAGCCAATATTGCAAGATGTCGATAGTCCATATCTCGGAAACTATAAGAGATAATGCAAATTGGCAGTCGGCAACGTAATTAGCATGCCGAATATTACTTGGAATGTGAATTGGAGCGAAATCGCTAATTCATAAGACCATTTTACACATTTCTGGCCCAAGTTAGAAGCAGAGCCAATATTGCAAGATGTCGATAGTCCATATCTCGGAAACTATAAGAGATAATGCAATTTGGCAATCGGCAACGTAATTAGCATGCCGAATATTACTTGGAATGTGAATTGGAGCGAAATCGCTAATTCATAAGATCATTTTACATTTCTGGCCCAAGTTAGAAGCAGAGCCAATATTGCAAGATGTCGATAGTCCATATCTCGGAAACTATAATAGATAATGCAATTTGGCAATCGGCAACGTAATTAGCATGCCGAATATTACTTGGAATGTGAATTGGAGCGAAATCGCTAATTCATAAGACCATTTTACAATTCTGGCTCAAGTTAGAAGCAGAGCCAATATTGCAAGATGTCGATAGTCCATAGCTCGGAAACTATAGGAGATAATGCAATTTGGCAATCGGCAACGTAATTAGCATGCCGAATAATACTTGGAATGTGAATTGGAGCGAAATCGCTAATTCATAAGACCATTTTACAATTCTGGCTCAAGTTAGAAGCAGAGCCAATATTGCAAGATGTCGATAGTCCATAGCTCGGAAACTATAAGAGATAATGCAATTTGGCAATCGGCAACGTAATTAGCATGCCAAATATTACTTGGAATGTGAATTGGAGCGAGATCGCTAATTCATAAGACCATTTTACAATTCTGGCTCAAGTTAGAAGCAGAGCCAATATTGCAAGATGTCGATAGTCCATATCTCGGAAACTATAAGAGATAATGCAATTTGGCAATCGGCAACGTAATTAGCATGCCGAATATTACTTGGAATGTGAATTGGAGCGAAATCGCTAATTCATAAGACCATTTTACATTTCTGGCCCAAGTTAGAAGCAGAGCCAATATTGCAAGATGTCGATAGTCCATATCTCGGAAACTATAAGAGATAATGCAATTTGGCAATCGGCAACGTAATTAGCATGCCGAATATTACTTGGAATGTGAATTGGAGCGAAATCGCTAATTCATAAGACCATTTTACATTTCTGGCCCAAGTTAGAAGCAGAGCCAATATTGCAAGATGTCGATAGTCCATATCTCGGAAACTATAAGAGATAATGCAATTTGACAATCGGCGACGTAATTAGCATGCCGAATATTACTTGGAATGTGAATTATAGCGAAATCGCTAATTCATAAGACCATTTTACAATTCTGGCTCAAGTTAGAAGCAGAGCCAATATTGCAAGATGTCGATAGTCCATATCTCGGAAACTATAAGAGATAATACAATTTGGCAGTCGGAAACGTAATTAGCATGCCGAATATTACTTGGAATGTGAATTGGAGCGAAATCGCTAATTCATAAGACCATTTTACATTTCTGGCCCAAGTTAGAAGCAGAGCCAATATTGCAAGATGTCGATAGTCCACATCTCGGAAACTATAAGAGATAATGCAATTTGGCAATCGGCGACGTAATTAGCATGCCGAATATTACTTGGAATGTGAATTGGAGCGAAATCGCTAATTCATAAGACCATTTTACAATTCTGGCTCTAGTTAGAAGCAGAGCCAATATTGCAAGATGTCGATAGTCCATATCTCGGAAAATATAAGAGATAATGCAATTTGGCAATCGGCAACGTAATTAGCATGCCGAATATTACTTGGAATGTGAATTGGAGCGAAATCGCTAATTCATAAGACCATTTTACATTTCTGGCCCAAGTTAGAAGCAGAGCCAATATTGCAAGATGTCGATAGTCCATAGCTCGGAAACTATAAGAGATAATGCAATTTGGCAATCGGCAACGTAATTAGCATGCCGAATATTACTTGGAATGTGAAATGGAGCGAAATCGCTAATTCATAAGACCATTTTACATTTCTGGCCCAAGTTAGAAGCAGGGCTTATATTGCAAGATGTCGATAGTTCATATCTCGGAAACTATAAGAGATAATGCAATTTGGCAATCGGCAACGTAATTAGCATGCCGAATATTACTTAGAATGTGAATTGGAGCGAAGTCGCTAATTCATAAGACCATTTTACATTTCTGGCCCAAGTTAGAAGCAGAGCCAATATTGCAAGATGTCGATAGTCCA
This sequence comes from Rhynchophorus ferrugineus, assembly GCF_030347505.1. Classification (NCBI taxonomy): domain Eukaryota; kingdom Metazoa; phylum Arthropoda; class Insecta; order Coleoptera; family Curculionidae; genus Rhynchophorus; species Rhynchophorus ferrugineus. Next base: position 185,385 of record NW_027472762.1, on the reverse strand, counting down.
TATCTCGGAAACTATAAGGGATAATGCAATTTGGCAATCGGCAACGTAATTAGCATGCCGAATATTACTTGGAATGTGAATTGGAGCGAAATCGCTAATTCGTAAGACCATTTTACAATTCTGGCTCAAGTTGGAAGCAGAGCCAATATTGCAAAGTGTCGATAGTCCATATCTCGGAAACTATAAGATATAATGCAATTTGGCAATCGGCAACGTAATTAGCATGCCGAATATTACTTGGAATGTGAATTGGAGCGAAATCGCTAATTCATAAGACCATTTTACATTTCTGGCCCAAGTTAGAAGCAGAGCCAATATTGAAAGATGTCGATAGTCCATATCTCGGAAACTATAAGAGATAATGCAATTTGGCAATCGGCAACGTAAATAGCATGCCGAATATTACTTGGAATGTGAATTGGAGCGAAATCGCTAATTCATAAGACCATTTTACAATTCTGGCTCAAGTTAGAAGCAGAGCCAATATTGCAAGATGTCGATAGTCCATAGCTCGGAAACTATAAGAGATAATGCAATTTGGCAATCGGCAACTTAATTAGCATGCCGAATATTACTTGGAATGTGAATTGGAGCGAAATCGCTAATTCATAAGACCATTATACAATTCTGACTCAAGTTAGAAGCAGAGCCAATATTGCAAGATGTCGATAGTCCATAGCTCGGAAACTATAAGAGATAATGCAATTTGGCAATCGGCAACGTAATTAGCATGCCGAATATTACTTGGAATGTGAATTGGAGCGAAATCGCTAATTCATAAGACCATTTTACAATTCTGGCTCAAGTTAGAAGCAGAGCCAATATTGCAAGGTGTCGATAGTCCATATCTCGGAAACTATAAGAGATAATGCAATTTGGCAATCGGCAACGTAATTAACATGCCGAATATTACTTGGAATGTGAATTGGAGCGAAATCGCTAATTCATAAGACCATTTTACATTTCTGGCCCAAGTTAGAAGCAGAGCCAATATTGCAAGATGTCGATAGTCCATATCTCGGAAACTGTAAGAGATAATGCAATTTGGCAATCGGCAACGTAATTAGCATGCCGAATATTACTTGGAATGTGAATTGGAGCGAAATCGCTAATTCATAAGACCATTTTACAATTCTGGCTCAAGTTAGAAGCAGAGCCAATATTGCAAGATGTCGATAGTCCATATCTCGGAAACTATAAGAGATAATACAGTTTGGCAGTCGGCAACGTAATTAGCATGCCGAATATTACTTGGAATGTGAATTGGAGCGAAATCGCTAATTCATAAGACCATTTTACATTTCTGGCCCAAGTTAGAAGCAGAGCCAATATTGCAAGATGTCGATAGTCCATAGCTCGGAAACTATAGGAGATAATGCAATTTGGCAATCGGCAACGTAATTAGCATGCCGAATATTACTTGGAATGTGAATTGGAGCGAAATCGCTAATTCATAAGACCATTTTACAATTCTGGCTCAAGTTAGAAGCAGAGCCAATATTGCAAGATGTCGATAGTCCATAGCTCGGAAACTATAAGAGATAATGCAATTTGGCAATCGGCAACGTAATTAGCATGCCAAATATTATTTGGAATGTGAATTGGAGCGAAATCGCTAATTCATAAGACCATTTTACAATTCTGGCTCAAGTTAGAAGCAGAGCCAATATTGCAAGATGTCGATAGTCCATATCTCGGAAACTATAAGAGATAAAGCAATTTGGCAATCGGCAACGTAATTAGCATGCCGAATATTACTTGGAATGTGAATTGGAGCGAAATCGCTAATTCATAAGACCATTTTACATTTGTGGCCCAAGTTAGTAGCAGAGCCAATATTGCAAGATGTCGATAGTCCATATCTCGGAAACTATAAGAGATAATGCAATTTGGCAATCGGCAACGTAATTAGCATGCCGAATATAACTTGGAATGTGAATTGGAGCGAAATCGCTAATTCATAAGACCATTTTCATTTCTGGCCCAAGTTAGAAGCAGAGCCAATATTGCAAGATGTCGATAGTCCATATCTCGGAAACTATAAGAGATAATGCAATTTGGCAATCGGCAACGTAATTAGCATGCCGAATATTACTTCGAATGTGAATTGGAGCGAAATCGCTAATTCATAAGACCATTTTACAATTCTGGCTCAAGTTAGAAGCAGAGCCAATATTGCAAGGTGTCGATAGTCCATATCTCGGAAACTATAAGAGATAATGCAATTTGGCAATCGGCAACGTAATTATCATGCCGAATATTACTTGGAATGTGAATTGGAGCGAAATCGCCAATTCATAAGACCATTTTACATTTCTGGACCAAGTTAGAAGCAGAGCCAATATTGCAAGATGACGATAGTCCATATCTCGGAAACTATAAGAGATAATGCAATTTGGCAAAAGGCAACGTAATTAGCATGCCGAATATTACTTGGAATGTGAATTGGAGCGAAATCGATGATTCATAAGACCATTTTACATTTCTGGCACAAGTTAGAAGCAGAGCCAATTTTGCAATATGTCGATAGTCCATATCTCGGAAACTATAAGAGATAATGCAATTTGGCAATCGGCAACGTAATTAGCATGCCGAATGTTACTTGGAATGTGAATTGGAGCGAAATCGCTAATTCATAAGACCATTTTACAATTCTGGCTCAAGTTAGAAGCAGAGTCAATATTGCAAGGTGTCGATAGTCCATATCTCGGAAACTATAAGAGATAATGCAATTTGGCAATCGGCAACGTAATTAGCATGCCGAATATTACTTGGAATGTGAATTGGAGCGAAATCGCTAATTCATAAGACCATTTTACAATGCTGGCTCAAGTTAGAAGCAGAGCCAATATTGCAAGATGTCGATAGTCCAAATCTCGGAAACTATAAGAGATGATGCAATTTGGCAATCGGCAACGTAATTAGCATGCCGAATATTACTTGGAATGTGAATTGGAGCGAAATCGCTAATTCATAAGACCATTTTACAATTCTGGCTCAAGTTAGAAGCAGAGCCAATATTGCAAGATGTCGATAGTCCATATCTCGGAAACTATAAGAGATAATGCAATTTGGCAATCGGCAACGCAATTAGCCTGCCGAATATTACTTGGAATGTGAATTGGAGCGAAATCGCTAATTCATAAGGCCATTTTACATTTCTGGCACAAGTTAGAAGCAGAGCCAATATTGCAAGATGTCGATAGTCCATATCTCGGAAACTATAAGAGATAATGCAATTTGGCAATCGGCAACGTAATTAGCATGCCGAATATTACTTGGAATGTGAATTGGAGCGAAATCGCTAATTCATAAGACCATTTTACACATTTCTGGCCCAAGTTAGAAGCAGAGCCAATATTGCAAGATGTCGATAGTCCATATCTCGGAAACTATAAGAGATAATGCAATTTGGCAATCGGCAACGTAATTAGCATGCCGAATATTACTTGGAATGTGAATTGGAGCGAAATCGCTAATTCATAAGACCATTTTACAATTCTGGCTCAAGTTAGAAGCAGAGCCAATATTGCAAGATGTCGATAGTCCATAGCTCGGAAACTATAGGAGATAATGCAATTTGGCAATCGGCAACGTAATTAGCATGCCGAATATTACTTGGAATGTGAATTGGAGCGAAATCGCTAATTCATAAGACCATTTTACAATTCTGGCTCAAGTTAGAAGCAGAGCCAATATTGCAAGATGTCGATAGTCCATAGCTCGGAAACTATAAGAGATAATGCAATTTGGCAATCGGCAACGTAATTAGCATGCCAAATATTACTAGGAATGTGAATTGGAGCGAAATCGCTAATTCATAAGACCATTTTACAATTCTGGCTCAAGTTAGAAGCAGAGCCAATATTGCAAGATGTCGATAGTCCATATCTCGGAAACTATAAGAGATAATGCAATTTGGCAATCGGCAACGTAATTAGCATGCCGAAAATTACTTGGAATGTGAATTGGAGCGAAATCGCTAATTCATAAGACCATTTTACATTTCTGGCCCAAGTTAGAAGCAGAGCCAATATTGCAAGATGTCGATAGTCCATATCTCGGAAACTATAAGAGATAATGCAATTTGGCAATCGGCGACGTAATTAGCATGCCGAATATTACTAGGAATGTGAATTGGAGCGAAATCGCTAATTCATAAGACCATTTTACAATTCTGACTCAAGTTAGAAGCAGAGCCAATATTGCAAGATGTCGATAGTCCATATCTCGGAAACTATAAGAGATAATGCAATTTGGCAATCGGCAACGTAATTAGCATGCCGAAAATTACTTGGAATGTGAATTGGAGCGAAATCGCTAATTCATAAGACCATTTTACATTTCTGGCCCAAGTTAGAAGCAGAGCCAATATTGCAAGATGTCGATAGTCCATATCTCGGAAACTATAAGAGATAATGCAATTTGGCAATCGGCAACGTAATTAGCATGCCAAATATTACTAGGAATGTGAATTGGAGCGAAATCGCTAATTCATAAGACCATTTTACAATTCTGGCTCAAGTTAGAAGCAGAGCCAATATTGCAAGATGTCGATAGTCCATATCTCGGAAACTATAAGAGATAATGCAATTTGGCAATCGGCAACGTAATTAGCATGCCGAAAATTACTTGGAATGTGAATTGGAGCGAAATCGCTAATTCATAAGACCATTTTACATTTCTGGCCCAAGTTAGAAGCAGAGCCAATATTGCAAGATGTCGATAGTCCATATCTCGGAAACTATAAGAGATAATGCAATTTGGCAATCGGCGACGTAATTAGCATGCCGAATATTACTTGGAATGTGAATTATAGCGAAATCGCTAATTCATAAGACCATTTTACAATTCTGGCTCAAGTTAGAAGCAGAGCCAATATTGCAAGATGTCGAGAGTCCATATCTCGGAAACTATAAGAGATAATACAGTTTGGCAGTCGGCAACGTAATTAGCATGCCGAATATTACTTGGAATGTGAATTGGAGCGAAATCGCTAATTCATAAGACCATTTTCATTTCTGGCCCAAGTTAGAAGCAGAGCCAATATTGCAAGATGTCGATAGTCCATATCTCGGAAACTATAAGAGATAATGCAATTTGGCAATCGGCAACGTAATTAGCATGCCGAATATTACTTGGAATGTGAATTGGAGCGAAATCGCTAATTCATAAGATCATTTTACATTTCTGGCCCAAGTTAGAAGCAGAGCCAATATTGCAAGATGTCGATAGTCCATATCTCGGAAACTATAAGAGATAATGCAATTTGGCAATCGGCAACGTAATTAGCATGCCGAATATTACTTGGAATGTGAATTGGAGCGAAATCGCTAATTCATAAGACCATTTTACAATTCTGGCTCAAGTTAGAAGCAGAGCCAATATTGCAAGATGTCGATAGTCCATAGCTCGGAAACTATAGGAGATAATGCAATTTGGCAATCGGCAACGTAATTAGCATGCCGAATATTACTTGGAATGTGAATTGGAGCGAAATCGCTAATTCATAAGACCATTTTACAATTCCGGCTCAAGTTAGAAGCAGAGCCAATATTGCAAGATGTCGATAGTCCATAGCTCGGAAACTATAAGAGATAATGCAATTTGGCAATCGGCAACGTAATTAGCATGCCAAATATTACATGGAATGTGAATTGGAGCGAAATCGCTAATTCATAAGACCATTTTACAATTCTGGCTCAAGTTAGAAGCAGAGCCAATATTGCAAGATGTCGATAGTCCATATCTCGGAAGCTATAAGAGATAATGCAATTTGGCAATCGGCAACGTAATTAGCATGCCGAATATTACTTGGAATGTGAATTGGAGCGAAATCGCTAATTCATAAGACCATTTTACATTTCTGGCCCAAGTTAGAAGCAGAGCCAATATTGCAAGATGTCGATAGTCCATATCTCGGAAACTATAAGAGATAATACAGTTTGGCAGTCGGCAACGTAATTAGCATGCCGAATATTACTTGGAATGTGAATTGGAGCGAAATCGCTAATTCATAAGACCATTTTCATTTCTGGCCCAAGTTAGAAGCAGAGCCAATATTGCAAGATGTCGATAGTCCATATCTCGGAAACTATAAGAGATAATGCAATTTGGCAATCGGCAACGTAATTAGCATGCCGAATATTACTTGGAATGTGAATTGGAGCGAAATCGCTAATTCATAAGATCATTTTACATTTCTGGCCCAAGTTAGAAGCAGAGCCAATATTGCAAGATGTCGATAGTCCATATCTCGGAAACTATAAGAGATAATGCAATTTGGCAATCGGCAACGTAATTAGCATGCCGAATATTACTTGGAATGTGAATTGGAGCGAAATCGCTAATTCATAAGACCATTTTACAATTCTGGCTCAAGTTAGAAGCAGAGCCAATATTGCAAGATGTCGATAGTCCATAGCTCGGAAACTATAGGAGATAATGCAATTTGGCAATCGGCAACGTAATTAGCATGCCGAATATTACTTGGAATGTGAATTGGAGCGAAATCGCTAATTCATAAGACCATTTTACAATTCCGGCTCAAGTTAGAAGCAGAGCCAATATTGCAAGATGTCGATAGTCCATATCTCGGAAGCTATAAGAGATAATGCAATTTGGCAATCGGCAACGTAATTAGCATGCCGAATATTACTTGGAATGTGAATTGGAGCGAAATCGCTAATTCATAAGACCATTTTACATTTCTGGCCCAAGTTAGAAGCAGAGCCAATATTGCAAGATGTCGATAGTCCATATCTCGGAAACTATAAGAGATAATGCAATTTGGCAATCGGCGACGTAATTAGCATGCCGAATATTTCTTGGAATGTGAATTATAGCGAAATCGCTAATTCATAAGACCATTTTACAATTCTGGCTCAAGTTAGAAGCAGAGCCAATATTGCAAGATGTCGATAGTCCATATCTTGGAAACTATAAGAGATAATACAGTTTGGCAGTCGGCAACGTAATTAGCATGCCGAATATTACTTGGAATGTGAATTGGAGCGAAATCGCTAATTCATAAGACCATTTTACATTTCTGGCCCAAGTTAGAAGCAGAGCCAATATTGCAAGATGTCGATAGTCCATAGCTCGGAAACTATAAGAGATAATGCAATTTGGCAATCGGCAACGTAATTAGCATGCCTAATATTACTTGGAATGTGAATTGGAGCGAAATCGCTAATTCATAAGACCATTTTACAATTCTAGCTCAAGTTAGAAGCAGAGCCAATATTGCAAGATGTCGATAGTCCATATCTCGGAAACTATAAGAGATAATGCAATTTGGCAATCGGCAACGTAATTAGCATGCCGAATATTACTTGGAATGTGAATTGGAGCGAAATCGCTAATTCATAAGACCATTTTACATTTCTGGCCCAAGTTAGAAGCAGAGCCAATATTGCAAGATGTCGATAGTCCATATCTCGGAAACTATAAGAGATAATGCAATTTGGCAATCGGCGACGTAATTAGCATGCCGAATATTACTTGGAATGTGAATTATAGCGAAATCGCTAATTCATAAGACCATTTTACAATTCTGGCTCAAGTTAGAAGCAGAGCCAATATTGCAAGATGTCGATAGTCCATATCTCGGAAACTATAAGAGATAATACAGTTTGGCAGTCGGCAACGTAATTAGCATGCCGAATATTACTTGGAATGTGAATTGGAGCGAAATCGCTAATTCATAAGACCATTTTACATTTCTGGCCCAAGTTAGAAGCAGAGCCAATATTGCAAGATGTCGATAGTCCACATCTCGGAAACTATAAGAGATAATGCAATTTGGCAATCGGCGACGTAATTAGCATGCCGAATATTACTTGGAATGTGAATTGGAGCGAAATCGCTAATTCATAAGACCATTTTACAATTCTGGCTCAAGTTAGAAGCAGAGCCAATATTGCAAGATGTCGATAGTCCATATCTCGGAAACTATAAGAGATAATGCAATTTGGCAATCGGCAACGTAATTAGCATGCCGAATATTACTTGGAATGTGAATTGGAGCGAAATCGCTAATTCATAAGACCATTTTACATTTCTGGCCCAAGTTAGAAGCAGAGCCAATATTGCAAGATGTCGATAGTCCATAGCTCGGAAACTATAAGAGATAATGCAATTTGGCAATCGGCAACGTAATTAGCATGCCGAATATTACTTGGAATGTGAATTGGAGCGAAATCGCTAATTCATAAGACCATTTTACAATTCTGGCTCAAGTTAGAAGCAGAGCCAATATTGCAAGATGTCGATATTCCATAGCTCGGAAACTATAAGAGATAATGCAATTTGGCAATCGGCAACGTAATTAGCATGCCGAATATTACTTGGAATGTGAATTGGAGCGAAATCGCTAATTCATAAGACCATTTTACATTTCTGGCCCAAGTTAGAAGCAGAGCCTATATTGCAAGATGTCGATAGTTCATATCTCGGAAACTATAAGAGATAATGCAATTTGGCAATCGGCAACGTAATTAGCATGCCGAATATTACTTGGAATGTGAATTGGAGCGAAATCGCTAATTCATAAGACCATTTTACACATTTCTGGCTCAAGTTAGAAGCAGAGCCAATATTGCAAGATGTCGATAGTCCATATCTCGGAAACTATACGAGATAATGCAATTTGGCAATCGGCAACGTAATTAGCATGCCGAATATTACTTGGAATGTGAATTGGAGCGAAATCGCTAATTCATAAGATCATTTTACTTTTCTGGCCCAAGTTAGAAGCAGAGCCAATATTGCAAGATGTCGATAGTCCATATCTCAGAAACTATAAGAGATAATGCAAATTGGCAATCGGCAACGTAATTAGCATGCCGAATATTACTTGGAATGTGAATTGGAGCGAAATCGCTAATTCATAAGACCATTTTACACATTTCTGGCCCAAGTTAGAAGCAGAGCCAATATTGCAAGATGTCGATAGTCCATATCTCGGAAACTATAAGAGATAATGCAATTTGGCAATCGGCAACGTAATTAGCATGCCGAATATTACTTGGAATGTGAATTGGAGCGAAATCGCTAATTCATAAGACCATTTTACAATTCTGGCTCAAGTTAGAAGCAGAGCCAATATTGCAAGATGTCGATAGTCCATAGCTCGGAAACTATAGGAGATAATGCAATTTGGCAATCGGCAACGTAATTAGCATGCCGAATAATACTTGGAATGTGAATTGGAGCGAAATCGCTAATTCATAAGACCATTTTACAATTCTGGCTCAAGTTAGAAGCAGAGCCAATATTGCAAGATGTCGATAGTCCATAGCTCGGAAACTATAAGAGATAATGCAATTTGGCAATCGGCAACGTAATTAGCATGCCAAATATTACTTGGAATGTGAATTGGAGCGAGATCGCTAATTCATAAGACCATTTTACAATTCTGGCTCAAGTTAGAAGCAGAGCCAATATTGCAAGATGTCGATAGTCCATATCTCGGAAACTATAAGAGATAATGCAATTTGGCAATCGGCAACGTAATTAGCATGCCGAATATTACTTGGAATGTGAATTGGAGCGAAATCGCTAATTCATAAGACCATTTTACATTTCTGGCCCAAGTTAGAAGCAGAGCCAATATTGCAAGATGTCGATAGTCCATATCTCGGAAACTATAAGAGATAATGCAATTTGGCAATCGGCAACGTAATTAGCATGCCGAATATTACTTGGAATGTGAATTGGAGCGAAATCGCTAATTCATAAGACCATTTTACAATTCTGGCTCAAGTTAGAAGCAGAGCCAATATTGCAAGATGTCGATAGTCCATAGCTCGGAAACTATAGGAGATAATGCAATTTGGCAATCGGCAACGTAATTAGCATGCCGAATAATACTTGGAATGTGAATTGGAGCGAAATCGCTAATTCATAAGACCATTTTACAATTCTGGCTCAAGTTAGAAGCAGAGCCAATATTGCAAGATGTCGATAGTCCATAGCTCGGAAACTATAAGAGATAATGCAATTTGGCAATCGGCAACGTAATTAGCATGCCAAATATTACTTGGAATGTGAATTGGAGCGAGATCGCTAATTCATAAGACCATTTTACAATTCTGGCTCAAGTTAGAAGCAGAGCCAATATTGCAAGATGTCGATAGTCCATATCTCGGAAACTATAAGAGATAATGCAATTTGGCAATCGGCAACGTAATTAGCATGCCGAATATTACTTGGAATGTGAATTGGAGCGAAATCGCTAATTCATAAGACCATTTTACATTTCTGGCCCAAGTTAGAAGCAGAGCCAATATTGCAAGATGTCGATAGTCCATATCTCGGAAACTATAAGAGATAATGCAATTTGGCAATCGGCAACGTAATTAGCATGCCGAATATTACTTGGAATGTGAATTGGAGCGAAATCGCTAATTCATAAGACCATTTTACATTTCTGGCCCAAGTTAGAAGCAGAGCCAATATTGCAAGATGTCGATAGTCCATATCTCGGAAACTATAAGAGATAATGCAATTTGACAATCGGCGACGTAATTAGCATGCCGAATATTACTTGGAATGTGAATTATAGCGAAATCGCTAATTCATAAGACCATTTTACAATTCTGGCTCAAGTTAGAAGCAGAGCCAATATTGCAAGATGTCGATAGTCCATATCTCGGAAACTATAAGAGATAATACAATTTGGCAGTCGGAAACGTAATTAGCATGCCGAATATTACTTGGAATGTGAATTGGAGCGAAATCGCTAATTCATAAGACCATTTTACATTTCAGGCCCAAGTTAGAAGCAGAGCCAATATTGCAAGATGTCGATAGTCCACATCTCGGAAACTATAAGAGATAATGCAATTTGGCAATCGGCGACGTAATTAGCATGCCGAATATTACTTGGAATGTGAATTGGAGCGAAATCGCTAATTCATAAGACCATTTTACAATTCTGGCTCTAGTTAGAAGCAGAGCCAATATTGCAAGATGTCGATAGTCCATATCTCGGAAAATATAAGAGATAATGCAATTTGGCAATCGGCAACGTAATTAGCATGCCGAATATTACTTGGAATGTGAATTGGAGCGAAATCGCTAATTCATAAGACCATTTTACAATTCTGGCTCAAGTTAGAAGCAGAGCCAATATTGCAAGATGTCGATATTCCATAGCTCGGAAACTATAAGAGATAATGCAATTTGGCAATCGGCAACGTAATTAGCATGCCGAATATTACTTGGAATGTGAAATGGAGCGAAATCGCTAATTCATAAGACCATTTTACATTTCTGGCCCAAGTTAGAAGCAGGGCCTATATTGCAAGATGTCGATAGTCCATAGCTCGGAAACTATAAGAGATAATGCAATTTGGCAATCGGCAACGTAATTAGCATGCCGAATATTACTTGGAATGTGAATTGGAGCGAAATCGCTAATTCATAAGACCATTTTACAATTCTGGCTCAAGTTAGAAGCAGAGCCAATATTGCAAGATGTCGATATTCCATAGCTCGGAAACTATAAGAGATAATGCAATTTGGCAATCGGCAACGTAATTAGCATGCCGAATATTACTTGGAATGTGAAATGGAGCGAAATCGCTAATTCATAAGACCATTTTACATTTCTGGCCCAAGTTAGAAGCAGGGCCTATATTGCAAGATGTCGATAGTTCATATCTCGGAAACTATAAGAGATAATGCAATTTGGCAATCGGCAACGTAATTAGCATGCCGAATATTACTTAGAATGTGAATTGGAGCGAAATCGCTAATTCATAAGACCATTTTACATTTCTGGCCCAAGTTAGAAGCAGAGCCAATATTGCAAGATGTCGATAGTCCATATCTCGGAAACTATAAGGGATAATGCAATTTGGCAATCGGCAACGTAATTATCATGCCGAATATTACTTGGAATGTGAATTGGAGCGAAATCGCTAATTCGTAAGACCATTTTACAATTCTGGCTCAAGTTGGAAGCAGAGCCAATATTGCAAAGTGTCGATAGTCCATATCTCGGAAACTATAAGATATAATGCAATTTGGCAATCGGCAACGTAATTAGCATGCCGAATATTACTTGGAATGTGAATTGGAGCGAAATCGCTAATTCATAAGACCATTTTACATTTCTGGCCCAAGTTAGAAGCAGAGCCAATATTGAAAGATGTCGATAGTCCATATCTCGGAAACTATAAGAGATAATGCAATTTGGCAATCGGCAACGTAAATAGCATGCCGAATATTACTTGGAATGTGAATTGGAGCGAAATCGCTAATTCATAAGACCATTTTACAATTCTGGCTCAAGTTAGAAGCAGATGCAATATTGCAAGATGTCGATAGTCCATAGCTCGGAAACTATAAGAGATAATGCAATTTGGCAATCGGCAACTTAATTAGCATGCCGAATATTACTTGGAATGTGAATTGGAGCGAAATCGCTAATTCATAAGACCATTATACAATTCTGGCTCAAGTTAGAAGCAGAGCCAATATTGCAAGATGTCGATAGTGCATATCTCGGAAACTATAAGAGATAATGCAATTTGGCAATCGGCAACGTAATTAGCATGCCGAATATTACTTGGAATGTGAATTGGAGCGAAATCGCTAATTCATAAGACCATTTTACAATTCTGGCTCAAGTTAGAAGCAGAGCCAATATTGCAAGATGTCGATAGTCCATAGCTCGGAAACTATAGGAGATAATGCAATTTGGCAATCGGCAACGTAATTAGCATGCCGAATATTACTTGGAATGTGAATTGGAGCGAAATCGCTAATTCATAAGACCATTTTACAATTCTGGCTCAAGTTAGAAGCAGAGCCAATATTGCAAGATGTCGATAGTCCATATCTCGGAAACTATAAGAGATAATGCAATTTGGCAATCGGCAACGTTTAGCATGCCGAATATTACTTGGATTGTGAATTGGAGCGAAATCGCTAATTCATAAGACCATTTTACAATTCTGGCTCAAATTAGAAGCAGAGCCAATATTGCAAGATGTCGATAGTCCATATCTCGGAAACTATAAGAGATAATGCAATTTGGCAATCGGCAACGTAATTAGCATGCCGAATATTACTTGGAATGTGAATTGGAGCGAAATCGCTAATTCATAAGACCATTTTACATTTCTGGCCCAAGTTAGTAGCAGAGCCAATATTGCAAGATGTCTATAGTCCATATCTCGGAAACTATAAGAGATAATGCAATTTGGCAATCGGCAACGTTTAGCATGCCGAATATTACTTGGATTGTGAATTGGAGCGAAATCGCTAATTCATAAGACCATTTTACAATTCTGGCTCAAATTAGAAGCAGAGCCAATATTGCAAGATGTCGATAGTCCATATCTCGGAAACTATAAGAGATAAAGCAATTTGGCAATCGGCAACGTAATTAGCATGCCGAATATTACTTGGAATGTGAATTGGAGCGAAATCGCTAATTCATAAGACCATTTTACATTTGTGGCCCAAGTTAGTAGCAGAGCCAATATTGCAAGATGTCGATAGTCCATATCTCGGAAACTATAAGAGATAATGCAATTTGGCAATCGGCAACGTAATTAGCATGCCGAATATTACTTCGAATGTGAATTGGAGCGAAATCGCTAATTCATAAGACCATTTTACAATTCTGGCTCAAGTTAGAAGCAGAGCCAATATTGCAAGGTGTCGATAGTCCATATCTCGGAAACTATAAGAGATAATGCAATTTGGCAATCGGCAACGTTTAGCATGCCGAATATTACTTGGATTGTGAATTGGAGCGAAATCGCTAATTCATAAGACCATTTTACAATTCTGGCTCAAATTAGAAGCAGAGCCAATATTGCAAGATGTCGATAGTCCATATCTCGGAATCTATAAGAGATAAGGCAATTTGGCAATCGGCAACGTAATTAGCATGCCGAATATAACTTGGAATGTGAATTGGAGCGAAATCGCTAATTCATAAGACCATTTTACATTTCTGGCCCAAGTTAGAAGCAGAGCCAATATTGCAAGATGTCGATAGTCCATATCTCGGAAACTATAAGAGATAATGCAATTTGGCAATCGGCAACGTAATTAGCATGCCGAATATTACTTCGAATGTGAATTGGAGCGAAATCTCTAATTCATAAGACCATTTTACAATTCTGGCTCAAGTTAGAAGCAGAGCCAATATTGCAAGGTGTCGATAGTCCATATCTCGGAAACTATAAGAGATAATGCAATTTGGCAATCGGCAACGTAATTATCATGCCGAATATTACTTGGAATGTGAATTGGAGCGAAATCGCCAATTCATAAGACCATTTTACATTTCTGGACCAAGTTAGAAGCAGAGCCAATATTGCAAGATGACGATAGTCCATATCTCGGAAACTATAAGAGATAATGCAATTTGGCAAAAGGCAACGTAATTAGCATGCTGAATATTACTTGGAATGTGAATTGGAGCGAAATCGATGATTCATAAGACCATTTTACATTTCTGGCACAAGTTAGAAGCAGAGCCAATTTTGCAAGATGTCGATAGTCCATATCTCGGAAACTATAAGAGATAATGCAATTTGGCAATCGGCAACGTAATTAGCATGCCGAATGTTACTTGGAATGTGAATTGGAGCGAAATCGCTAATTCATAAGACCATTTTACAATTATGGCTCAAGTTAGAAGCAGAGTCAATATTGCAAGGTGTCGATAGTCCATATCTCGGAAACTATAAGAGATAATGCAATTTGGCAATCGGCAACGTAATTAGCATGCCGAATATTACTTGGAATGTGAATTGGAGCGAAATCGCTAATTCATAAGACCATTTTACAATGCTGGCTCAAGTTAGAAGCAGAGCCAATATTGCAAGATGTCGATAGTCCAAATCTCGGAAACTATAAGAGATGATGCAATTTGGCAATCGGCAACGTAATTAGCATGCCGAATATTACTTGGAATGTGAATTGGAGCGAAATCGCTAATTCATAAGACCATTTTACAATTCTGGCTCAAGTTAGAAGCAGAGCCAATATTGCAAGATGTCGATAGTCCATATCTCGGAAACTATAAGAGATAATGCAATTTGGCAATCGGCAACGCAATTAGCCTGCCGAATATTACTTGGAATGTGAATTGGAGCGAAATCGCTAATTCATAAGGCCATTTTACATTTCTGGCACAAGTTAGAAGCAGAGCCAATATTGCAAGATGTCGATAGTCCATATCTCGGAAACTATAAGAGATAATGCAATTTGGCAATCGGCAACGTAATTAGCATGCCGAATATTACTTGGAATGTGAATTGGAGCGAAATCGCTAATTCATAAGACCATTTTACACATTTCTGGCCCAAGTTAGAAGCAGAGCCAATATTGCAAGATGTCGATAGTCCATATCTCGGAAACTATAAGAGATAATGCAATTTGGCAATCGGCAACGTAATTAGCATGCCGAATATTACTTGGAATGTGAATTGGAGCGAAATCGCTAATTCATAAGATCATTTTACATTTCTGGCCCAAGTTAGAAGCAGAGCCAATATTGCAAGATGTCGATAGTCCATATCTCGGAAACTATAAGAGATAATGCAATTTGGCAATCGGCAACGTAATTAGCATGCCGAATATTACTTGGAATGTGAATTGGAACGAAATCGCTAATTCATAAGACCATTTTACAATTCTGGCTCAAGTTAGAAGCAGAGCCAATATTGCAAGATGTCGATAGTCCATAGCTCGGAAACTATAGGAGATAATGCAATTTGGCAATCGGCAACGTAATTAGCATGCCGAATATTACTTGGAATGTGAATTGGAGCGAAATCGCTAATTCATAAGACCATTTTACAATTCTGGCTCAAGTTAGAAGCAGAGCCAATATTGCAAGATGTCGATAGTCCATAGCTCGGAAACTATAAGAGATAATGCAATTTGGCAATCGGCAACGTAATTAGCATGCCAAATATTACTTGGAATGTGAATTGGAGCGAAATCGCTAATTCATAAGACCATTTTACAATTCTGGCTCAAGTTAGAAGCAGAGCCAATATTGCAAGATGTCGATAGTCCATATCTCGGAAACTATAAGAGATAATGCAATTTGGCAATCGGCAACGTAATTAGCATGCCGAATATTACTTGGAATGTGAATTGGAGCGAAATCGCTAATTCATAAGACCATTTTACATTTCTGGCCCAAGTTAGAAGCAGAGCCAATATTGCAAGATGTCGATAGTCCATATCTCGGAAACTATAAGAGATAATGCAATTTGGCAATCGGCGACGTAATTAGCATGCCGAATATTACTTGGAATGTGAATTATAGCGAAATCGCTAATTCATAAGACCATTTTACAATTCTGGCTCAAGTTAGAAGCAGAGCCAATATTGCAAGATGTCGAGAGTCCATATCTCGGAAACTATAAGAGATAATACAGTTTGGCAGTCGGCAACGTAATTAGCATGCCGAATATTACTTGGAATGTGAATTGGAGCGAAATCGCTAATTCATAAGACCATTTTACATTTCTGGCCCAAGTTAGAAGCAGAGCCAATATTGCAAGATGTCGATAGTCCATATCTCGGAAACTATAAGAGATAATGCAATTTGGCAATCGGCAACGTAATTAGCATGCCGAATATTACTTGGAATGTGAATTGGAGCGAAATCGCTAATTCATAAGATCATTTTACATTTCTGGCCCAAGTTAGAAGCAGAGCCAATATTGCAAGATGTCGATAGTCCATATCTCGGAAACTATAAGAGATAATGCAATTTGGCAATCGGCAACGTAATTAGCATGCCGAATATTACTTGGAATGTGAATTGGAGCGAAATCGCTAATTCATAAGACCATTTTACAATTCTGGCTCAAGTTAGAAGCAGAGCCAATATTGCAAGATGTCGATAGTCCATAGCTCGGAAACTATAAGAGATAATGCAATTTGGCAATCGGCAACGTAATTAGCATGCCAAATATTACATGGAATGTGAATTGGAGCGAAATCTCTAATTCATAAGACCATTTTACAATTCTGGCTCAAGTTAGAAGCAGAGCCAATATTGCAAGATGTCGATAGTCCATATCTCGGAAGCTATAAGAGATAATGCAATTTGGCAATCGGCAACGCAATTAGCATGCCGAATATTACTTGGAATGTGAATTGGAGCGAAATCGCTAATTCATAAGACCATTTTACATTTCTGGCCCAAGTTAGAAGCAGAGCCAATATTGCAAGATGTCGATAGTCCATATCTCGGAAACTATAAGAGATAATGCAATTTGGCAATCGGCGACGTAATTAGCATGCCGAATATTACTTGGAATGTGAATTATAGCGAAATCGCTAATTCATAAGACCATTTTACAATTCTGGCTCAAGTTAGAAGCAGAGCCAATATTGCAAGATGTCGATAGTCCATATCTCGGACACTATAAGAGATAATACAGTTTGGCAGTCGGCAACGTAATTAGCATGCCGAATATTACTTGGAATGTGAATTGGAGCGAAATCGCTAATTCATAAGACCATTTTACATTTCTGGCCCAAGTTAGAAGCAGAGCCAATATTGCAAGATGTCGATAGTCCATAGCTCGGAAACTATAGGAGATAATGCAATTTGGCAATCGGCAACGTAATTAGCATGCCGAATATTACTTGGAATGTGAATTGGAGCGAAATCGCTAATTCATAAGACCATTTTACAATTCTGGTTCAAGTTAGAAGCAGAGCCAATATTGCAAGATGTCGATAGTCCATAGCTCGGAAACTATAAGAGATAATGCAATTTGGCAATCGGCAACGTAATTAGCATGCCAAATATTACTTGGAATGTGAATTGGAGCGAAATCGCTAATTCATAAGACCATTTTACAATTCTGGCTCAAGTTAGAAGCAGAGCCAATATTGCAAGATGTCGATAGTCCATATCTCGGAAACTATAAGAGATAATGCAATTTGGCAATCGGCAACGTAATTAGCATGCCGAATATTACTTGGAATGTGAATTGGAGCGAAATCGCTAATTCATAAGACCATTTTACATTTCTGGCCCAAGTTAGAAGCAGAGCCAATATTGCAAGATGTCGATAGTCCATATCTCGGAAACTATAAGAGATAATGCAATTTGGCAATCGGCGACGTAATTAGCATGCCGAATATTACTTGGAATGTGAATTATAGCGAAATCGCTAATTCATAAGACCATTTTACAATTCTTGCTCAAGTTAGAAGCAGAGCCAATATTGCAAGATGTCGATAGTCCATATCTCGGAAACTATAAGAGATAATACAGTTTGGCAGTCGGCAACGTAATTAGCATGCCGAATATTACTTGGAATGTGAATTGGAGCGAAATCGCTAATTCATAAGACCATTTTACATTTCTGGCCCAAGTTAGAAGCAGAGCCAATATTGCAAGATGTCGATAGTCCATAGCTCGGAAACTATAAGAGATAATGCAATTTGGCAATCGGCAACGTAATTAGCATGCCGAATATTACTTGGAATGTGAATTGGAGCGAAATCGCTAATTCATAAGACCATTTTACAATTCTGGCTCAAGTTAGAAGCAGAGCCAATATTGCAAGATGTCGATATTCCATAGCTCGGAAACTATAAGAGATAATGCAATTTGGCAATCGGCAACGTAATTAGCATGCCGAATATTACTTGGAATGTGAATTGGAGCGAAATCGCTAATTCATAAGACCATTTTACATTTCTGGCCCAAGTTAGAAGCAGAGCATATATTGCAAGATGTCGATAGTTCATATCTCGGAAACTATAAGAGATAATGCAATTTGGCAATCGGCAACGTAATTAGCATGCCGAATATTACTTGGAATGTGAATTGGAGCGAAATCGCTAATTCATAAGACCATTTTACACATTTCTGGTTCAAGTTAGAAGCAGAGCCAATATTGCAAGATGTCGATAGTCCATATCTCGGAAACTATAAGAGATAATGCAATTTGGCAATCGGCAACGTAATTAGCATGCCGAATATTACTTGGAATGTGAATTGGAGCGAAATCGCTAATTCATAAGATCATTTTACTTTTCTGGCCCAAGTTAGAAGCAGAGCCAATATTGCAAGATGTCGATAGTCCATATCTCGGAAACTATAAGAGATAATGCAAATTGGCAGTCGGCAACGTAATTAGCATGCCGAATATTACTTGGAATGTGAATTGGAGCGAAATCGCTAATTCATAAGACCATTTTACACATTTCTGGCCCAAGTTAGAAGCAGAGCCAATATTGCAAGATGTCGATAGTCCATATCTCGGAAACTATAAGAGATAATGCAATTTGGCAATCGGCAACGTAATTAGCATGCCGAATATTACTTGGAATGTGAATTGGAGCGAAATCGCTAATTCATAAGATCATTTTACATTTCTGGCCCAAGTTAGAAGCAGAGCCAATATTGCAAGATGTCGATAGTCCATATCTCGGAAACTATAATAGATAATGCAATTTGGCAATCGGCAACGTAATTAGCATGCCGAATATTACTTGGAATGTGAATTGGAGCGAAATCGCTAATTCATAAGACCATTTTACAATTCTGGCTCAAGTTAGAAGCAGAGCCAATATTGCAAGATGTCGATAGTCCATAGCTCGGAAACTATAGGAGATAATGCAATTTGGCAATCGGCAACGTAATTAGCATGCCGAATAATACTTGGAATGTGAATTGGAGCGAAATCGCTAATTCATAAGACCATTTTACAATTCTGGCTCAAGTTAGAAGCAGAGCCAATATTGCAAGATGTCGATAGTCCATAGCTCGGAAACTATAAGAGATAATGCAATTTGGCAATCGGCAACGTAATTAGCATGCCAAATATTACTTGGAATGTGAATTGGAGCGAGATCGCTAATTCATAAGACCATTTTACAATTCTGGCTCAAGTTAGAAGCAGAGCCAATATTGCAAGATGTCGATAGTCCATATCTCGGAAACTATAAGAGATAATGCAATTTGGCAATCGGCAACGTAATTAGCATGCCGAATATTACTTGGAATGTGAATTGGAGCGAAATCGCTAATTCATAAGACCATTTTACATTTCTGGCCCAAGTTAGAAGCAGAGCCAATATTGCAAGATGTCGATAGTCCATATCTCGGAAACTATAAGAGATAATGCAATTTGGCAATCGGCAACGTAATTAGCATGCCGAATATTACTTGGAATGTGAATTGGAGCGAAATCGCTAATTCATAAGACCATTTTACATTTCTGGCCCAAGTTAGAAGCAGAGCCAATATTGCAAGATGTCGATAGTCCATATCTCGGAAACTATAAGAGATAATGCAATTTGACAATCGGCGACGTAATTAGCATGCCGAATATTACTTGGAATGTGAATTATAGCGAAATCGCTAATTCATAAGACCATTTTACAATTCTGGCTCAAGTTAGAAGCAGAGCCAATATTGCAAGATGTCGATAGTCCATATCTCGGAAACTATAAGAGATAATACAATTTGGCAGTCGGAAACGTAATTAGCATGCCGAATATTACTTGGAATGTGAATTGGAGCGAAATCGCTAATTCATAAGACCATTTTACATTTCTGGCCCAAGTTAGAAGCAGAGCCAATATTGCAAGATGTCGATAGTCCACATCTCGGAAACTATAAGAGATAATGCAATTTGGCAATCGGCGACGTAATTAGCATGCCGAATATTACTTGGAATGTGAATTGGAGCGAAATCGCTAATTCATAAGACCATTTTACAATTCTGGCTCTAGTTAGAAGCAGAGCCAATATTGCAAGATGTCGATAGTCCATATCTCGGAAAATATAAGAGATAATGCAATTTGGCAATCGGCAACGTAATTAGCATGCCGAATATTACTTGGAATGTGAATTGGAGCGAAATCGCTAATTCATAAGACCATTTTACATTTCTGGCCCAAGTTAGAAGCAGAGCCAATATTGCAAGATGTCGATAGTCCATAGCTCGGAAACTATAAGAGATAATGCAATTTGGCAATCGGCAGCGTAATTAGCATGCCGAATATTACTTGGAATGTGAATTGGAGCGAAATCGCTAATTCATAAGACCATTTTACAATTCTGGCTCAAGTTAGAAGCAGAGCCAATATTGCAAGATGTCGATATTCCATAGCTCGGAAACTATAAGAGATAATGCAATTTGGCAATCGGCAACGTAATTAGCATGCCGAATATTACTTGGAATGTGAAATGGAGCGAAATCGCTAATTCATAAGACCATTTTACATTTCTGGCCCAAGTTAGAAGCAGGGCCTATATTGCAAGATGTCGATAGTTCATATCTCGGAAACTATAAGAGATAATGCAATTTGGCAATCGGCAACGTAATTAGCATGCCGAATATTACTTAGAATGTGAATTGGAGCGAAGTCGCTAATTCATAAGACCATTTTACATTTCTGGCCCAAGTTAGAAGCAGAGCCAATATTGCAAGATGTCGATAGTCCATATCTCGGAAACTATAAGGGATAATGCAATTTGGCAATCGGCAACGTAATTAGCATGCCGAATATTACTTGGAATGTGAATTGGAGCGAAATCGCTAATTCGTAAGACCATTTTACAATTCTGGCTCAAGTTGGAAGCAGAGCCAATATTGCAAAGTGTCGATAGTCCATATCTCGGAAACTATAAGATATAATGCAATTTGGCAATCGGCAACGTAATTAGCATGCCGAATATTACTTGGAATGTGAATTGGAGCGAAATCGCTAATTCATAAGACCATTTTACATTTCTGGCCCAAGTTAGAAGCAGAGCCAATATTGAAAGATGTCGATAGTCCATATCTCGGAAACTATAAGAGATAATGCAATTTGGCAATCGGCAACGTAAATAGCATGCCGAATATTACTTGGAATGTGAATTGGAGCGAAATCGCTAATTCATAAGACCATTTTACAATTCTGGCTCAAGTTAGAAGCAGAGCCAATATTGCAAGATGTCGATAGTCCATAGCTCGGAAACTATAAGAGATAATGCAATTTGGCAATCGGCAACTTAATTAGCATGCCGAATATTACTTGGAATGTGAATTGGAGCGAAATCGCTAATTCATAAGACCATTATACAATTCTGACTCAAGTTAGAAGCAGAGCCAATATTGCAAGATGTCGATAGTCCATAGCTCGGAAACTATAAGAGATAATGCAATTTGGCAATCGGCAACGTAATTAGCATGCCGAATATTACTTGGAATGTGAATTGGAGCGAAATCGCTAATTCATAAGACCATTTTACAATTCTGGCTCAAGTTAGAAGCAGAGCCAATATTGCAAGGTGTCGATAGTCCATATCTCGGAAACTATAAGAGATAATGCAATTTGGCAATCGGCAACGTAATTAGCATGCCGAATATTACTTGGAATGTGAATTGGAGCGAAATCGCTAATTCATAAGACCATTTTACATTTCTGGCCCAAGTTAGAAGCAGAGCCAATATTGCAAGATGTCGATAGTCCATATCTCGGAAACTGTAAGAGATAATGCAATTTGGCAATCGGCAACGTAATTAGCATGCCGAATATTACTTGGAATGTGAATTGGAGCGAAATCGCTAATTCATAAGACCATTTTACAATTCTGGCTCAAGTTAGAAGCAGAGCCAATATTGCAAGATGTCGATAGTCCATATCTCGGAAACTATAAGAGATAATGCAATTTGGCAATCGGCAACGTAATTAGCATGCCGAATATTACTTGGAATGTGAATTGGAGCGAAATCGCTAATTCATAAGACCATTTTACATTTCTGGCCCAAGTTAGAAGCAGAGCCAATATTGCAAGATGTCGATAGTCCATATCTCGGAAACTATAAGAGATAATGCAATTTGGCAATCGGCGACGTAATTAGCATGCCGAATATTACTTGGAATGTGAATTATAGCGAAATCGCTAATTCATAAGACCATTTTACAATTCTGGCTCAAGTTAGAAGCAGAGCCAATATTGCAAGATGTCGATAGTCCATATCTCGGAAACTATAAGAGATAATACAGTTTGGCAGTCGGCAACGTAATTAGCATGCCGAATATTACTTGGAATGTGAATTGGAGCGAAATCGCTAATTCATAAGACCATTTTACATTTCTGGCCCAAGTTAGAAGCAGAGCCAATATTGCAAGATGTCGATAGTCCATAGCTCGGAAACTATAGGAGATAATGCAATTTGGCAATCGGCAACGTAATTAGCATGCCGAATATTACTTGGAATGTGAATTGGAGCGAAATCGCTAATTCATAAGACCATTTTACAATTCTGGCTCAAGTTAGAAGCAGAGCCAATATTGCAAGATGTCGATAGTCCATAGCTCGGAAACTATAAGAGATAATGCAATTTGGCAATCGGCAACGTAATTAGCATGCCAAATATTATTTGGAATGTGAATTGGAGCGAAATCGCTAATTCATAAGACCATTTTACAATTCTGGCTCAAGTTAGAAGCAGAGCCAATATTGCAAGATGTCGATAGTCCATATCTCGGAAACTATAAGAGATAAAGCAATTTGGCAATCGGCAACGTAATTAGCATGCCGAATATTACTTGGAATGTGAATTGGAGCGAAATCGCTAATTCATAAGACCATTTTACATTTGTGGCCCAAGTTAGTAGCAGAGCCAATATTGCAAGATGTCGATAGTCCATATCTCGGAAACTATAAGAGATAATGCAATTTGGCAATCGGCAACGTAATTAGCATGCCGAATATAACTTGGAATGTGAATTGGAGCGAAATCGCTAATTCATAAGACCATTTTAATTTCTGGCCCAAGTTAGAAGCAGAGCCAATATTGCAAGATGTCGATAGTCCATATCTCGGAAACTATAAGAGATAATGCAATTTGGCAATCGGCAACGTAATTAGCATGCCGAATATTACTTCGAATGTGAATTGGAGCGAAATCGCTAATTCATAAGACCATTTTACAATTCTGGCTCAAGTTAGAAGCAGAGCCAATATTGCAAGGTGTCGATAGTCCATATCTCGGAAACTATAAGAGATAATGCAATTTGGCAATCGGCAACGTAATTATCATGCCGAATATTACTTGGAATGTGAATTGGAGCGAAATCGCCAATTCATAAGACCATTTTACATTTCTGGACCAAGTTAGAAGCAGAGCCAATATTGCAAGATGACGATAGTCCATATCTCGGAAACTATAAGAGATAATGCAATTTGGCAAAAGGCAACGTAATTAGCATGCCGAATATTACTTGGAATGTGAATTGGAGCGAAATCGATGATTCATAAGACCATTTTACATTTCTGGCACAAGTTAGAAGCAGAGCCAATTTTGCAATATGTCGATAGTCCATATCTCGGAAACTATAAGAGATAATGCAATTTGGCAATCGGCAACGTAATTAGCATGCCGAATGTTACTTGGAATGTGAATTGGAGCGAAATCGCTAATTCATAAGACCATTTTACAATTCTGGCTCAAGTTAGAAGCAGAGTCAATATTGCAAGGTGTCGATAGTCCATATCTCGGAAACTATAAGAGATAATGCAATTTGGCAATCGGCAACGTAATTAGCATGCCGAATATTACTTGGAATGTGAATTGGAGCGAAATCGCTAATTCATAAGACCATTTTACAATGCTGGCTCAAGTTAGAAGCAGAGCCAATATTGCAAGATGTCGATAGTCCAAATCTCGGAAACTATAAGAGATGATGCAATTTGGCAATCGGCAACGTAATTAGCATGCCGAATATTACTTGGAATGTGAATTGGAGCGAAATCGCTAATTCATAAGACCATTTTACAATTCTGGCTCAAGTTAGAAGCAGAGCCAATATTGCAAGATGTCGATAGTCCATATCTCGGAAACTATAAGAGATAATGCAATTTGGCAATCGGCAACGCAATTAGCCTGCCGAATATTACTTGGAATGTGAATTGGAGCGAAATCGCTAATTCATAAGGCCATTTTACATTTCTGGCACAAGTTAGAAGCAGAGCCAATATTGCAAGATGTCGATAGTCCATATCTCGGAAACTATAAGAGATAATGCAATTTGGCAATCGGCAACGTAATTAGCATGCCGAATATTACTTGGAATGTGAATTGGAGCGAAATCGCTAATTCATAAGACCATTTTACACATTTCTGGCCCAAGTTAGAAGCAGAGCCAATATTGCAAGATGTCGATAGTCCATATCTCGGAAACTATAAGAGATAATGCAATTTGGCAATCGGCAACGTAATTAGCATGCCGAATATTACTTGGAATGTGAATTGGAGCGAAATCGCTAATTCATAAGACCATTTTACAATTCTGGCTCAAGTTAGAAGCAGAGCCAATATTGCAAGATGTCGATAGTCCATAGCTCGGAAACTATAGGAGATAATGCAATTTGGCAATCGGCAACGTAATTAGCATGCCGAATATTACTTGGAATGTGAATTGGAGCGAAATCGCTAATTCATAAGACCATTTTACAATTCTGGCTCAAGTTAGAAGCAGAGCCAATATTGCAAGATGTCGATAGTCCATAGCTCGGAAACTATAAGAGATAATGCAATTTGGCAATCGGCAACGTAATTAGCATGCCAAATATTACTAGGAATGTGAATTGGAGCGAAATCGCTAATTCATAAGACCATTTTACAATTCTGGCTCAAGTTAGAAGCAGAGCCAATATTGCAAGATGTCGATAGTCCATATCTCGGAAACTATAAGAGATAATGCAATTTGGCAATCGGCAACGTAATTAGCATGCCGAAAATTACTTAGAATGTGAATTGGAGCGAAATCGCTAATTCATAAGACCATTTTACATTTCTGGCCCAAGTTAGAAGCAGAGCCAATATTGCAAGATGTCGATAGTCCATATCTCGGAAACTATAAGAGATAATGCAATTTGGCAATCGGCGACGTAATTAGCATGCCGAATATTACTTGGAATGTGAATTATAGCGAAATCGCTAATTCATAAGACCATTTTACAATTCTGGCTCAAGTTAGAAGCAGAGCCAATATTGCAAGATGTCGAGAGTCCATATCTCGGAAACTATAAGAGATAATACAGTTTGGCAGTCGGCAACGTAATTAGCATGCCGAATATTACTTGGAATGTGAATTGGAGCGAAATCGCTAATTCATAAGACCATTTTCATTTCTGGCCCAAGTTAGAAGCAGAGCCAATATTGCAAGATGTCGATAGTCCATATCTCGGAAACTATAAGAGATAATGCAATTTGGCAATCGGCAACGTAATTAGCATGCCGAATGTTACTTGGAATGTGAATTGGAGCGAAATCGCTAATTCATAAGACCATTTTACAATTCTGGCTCAAGTTAGAAGCAGAGTCAATATTGCAAGGTGTCGATAGTCCATATCTCGGAAACTATAAGAGATAATGCAATTTGGCAATCGGCAACGTAATTAGCATGCCGAATATTACTTGGAATGTGAATTGGAGCGAAATCGCTAATTCATAAGACCATTTTACAATGCTGGCTCAAGTTAGAAGCAGAGCCAATATTGCAAGATGTCGATAGTCCAAATCTCGGAAACTATAAGAGATGATGCAATTTGGCAATCGGCAACGTAATTAGCATGCCGAATATTACTTGGAATGTGAATTGGAGCGAAATCGCTAATTCATAAGACCATTTTACAATTCTGGCTCAAGTTAGAAGCAGAGCCAATATTGCAAGATGTCGATAGTCCATATCTCGGAAACTATAAGAGATAATGCAATTTGGCAATCGGCAACGCAATTAGCCTGCCGAATATTACTTGGAATGTGAATTGGAGCGAAATCGCTAATTCATAAGGCCATTTTACATTTCTGGCACAAGTTAGAAGCAGAGCCAATATTGCAAGATGTCGATAGTCCATATCTCGGAAACTATAAGAGATAATGCAATTTGGCAATCGGCAACGTAATTAGCATGCCGAATATTACTTGGAATGTGAATTGGAGCGAAATCGCTAATTCATAAGACCATTTTACACATTTCTGGCCCAAGTTAGAAGCAGAGCCAATATTGCAAGATGTCGATAGTCCATATCTCGGAAACTATAAGAGATAATGCAATTTGGCAATCGGCAACGTAATTAGCATGCCGAATATTACTTGGAATGTGAATTGGAGCGAAATCGCTAATTCATAAGACCATTTTACAATTCTGGCTCAAGTTAGAAGCAGAGCCAATATTGCAAGATGTCGATAGTCCATAGCTCGGAAACTATAGGAGATAATGCAATTTGGCAATCGGCAACGTAATTAGCATGCCGAATATTACTTGGAATGTGAATTGGAGCGAAATCGCTAATTCATAAGACCATTTTACAATTCTGGCTCAAGTTAGAAGCAGAGCCAATATTGCAAGATGTCGATAGTCCATAGCTCGGAAACTATAAGAGATAATGCAATTTGGCAATCGGCAACGTAATTAGCATGCCAAATATTACTAGGAATGTGAATTGGAGCGAAATCGCTAATTCATAAGACCATTTTACAATTCTGGCTCAAGTTAGAAGCAGAGCCAATATTGCAAGATGTCGATAGTCCATATCTCGGAAACTATAAGAGATAATGCAATTTGGCAATCGGCAACGTAATTAGCATGCCGAAAATTACTTAGAATGTGAATTGGAGCGAAATCGCTAATTCATAAGACCATTTTACATTTCTGGCCCAAGTTAGAAGCAGAGCCAATATTGCAAGATGTCGATAGTCCATATCTCGGAAACTATAAGAGATAATGCAATTTGGCAATCGGCGACGTAATTAGCATGCCGAATATTACTTGGAATGTGAATTATAGCGAAATCGCTAATTCATAAGACCATTTTACAATTCTGGCTCAAGTTAGAAGCAGAGCCAATATTGCAAGATGTCGAGAGTCCATATCTCGGAAACTATAAGAGATAATACAGTTTGGCAGTCGGCAACGTAATTAGCATGCCGAATATTACTTGGAATGTGAATTGGAGCGAAATCGCTAATTCATAAGACCATTTTCATTTCTGGCCCAAGTTAGAAGCAGAGCCAATATTGCAAGATGTCGATAGTCCATATCTCGGAAACTATAAGAGATAATGCAATTTGGCAATCGGCAACGTAATTAGCATGCCGAATATTACTTGGAATGTGAATTGGAGCGAAATCGCTAATTCATAAGATCATTTTACATTTCTGGCCCAAGTTAGAAGCAGAGCCAATATTGCAAGATGTCGATAGTCCATATCTCGGAAACTATAAGAGATAATGCAATTTGGCAATCGGCAACGTAATTAGCATGCCGAATATTACTTGGAATGTGAATTGGAGCGAAATCGCTAATTCATAAGACCATTTTACAATTCTGGCTCAAGTTAGAAGCAGAGCCAATATTGCAAGATGTCGATAGTCCATAGCTCGGAAACTATAGGAGATAATGCAATTTGGCAATCGGCAACGTAATTAGCATGCCGAATATTACTTGGAATGTGAATTGGAGCGAAATCGCTAATTCATAAGACCATTTTACAATTCCGGCTCAAGTTAGAAGCAGAGCCAATATTGCAAGATGTCGATAGTCCATAGCTCGGAAACTATAAGAGATAATGCAATTTGGCAATCGGCAACGTAATTAGCATGCCAAATATTACATGGAATGTGAATTGGAGCGAAATCGCTAATTCATAAGACCATTTTACAATTCTGGCTCAAGTTAGAAGCAGAGCCAATATTGCAAGATGTCGATAGTCCATATCTCGGAAGCTATAAGAGATAATGCAATTTGGCAATCGGCAACGTAATTAGCATGCCGAATATTACTTGGAATGTGAATTGGAGCGAAATCGCTAATTCATAAGACCATTTTACATTTCTGGCCCAAGTTAGAAGCAGAGCCAATATTGCAAGATGTCGATAGTCCATATCTCGGAAACTATAAGAGATAATGCAATTTGGCAATCGGCGACGTAATTAGCATGCCGAATATTTCTTGGAATGTGAATTATAGCGAAATCGCTAATTCATAAGACCATTTTACATTTCTGGCCCAAGTTAGAAGCAGAGCCAATATTGCAAGATGTCGATAGTCCATAGCTCGGAAACTATAGGAGATAATGCAATTTGGCAATCGGCAACGTAATTAGCATGCCGAATATTACTTGGAATGTGAATTGGAGCGAAATCGCTAATTCATAAGACCATTTTACAATTCTGGCTCAAGTTAGAAGCAGAGCCAATATTGCAAGATGTCGATAGTCCATAGCTCGGAAACTATAAGAGATAATGCAATTTGGCAATCGGCAACGTAATTAGCATGCCAAATATTACTTGGAATGTGAATTGGAGCGAAATCGCTAATTCATAAGACCATTTTACAATTCTGGCTCAAGTTAGAAGCAGAGCCAATATTGCAAGATGTCGATAGTCCATATCTCGGAAACTATAAGAGATAATGCAATTTGGCAATCGGCAACGTAATTAGCATGCCGAATATTACTTGGAATGTGAATTGGAGCGAAATCGCTAATTCATAAGACCATTTTACATTTCTGGCCCAAGTTAGAAGCAGAGCCAATATTGCAAGATGTCGATAGTCCATATCTCGGAAACTATAAGAGATAATGCAATTTGGCAATCGGCGACGTAATTAGCATGCCGAATATTACTTGGAATGTGAATTATAGCGAAATCGCTAATTCATAAGACCATTTTACAATTCTGGCTCAAGTTAGAAGCAGAGCCAATATTGCAAGATGTCGATAGTCCATATCTCGGAAACTATAAGAGATAATACAGTTTGGCAGTCGGCAACGTAATTAGCATGCCGAATATTACTTGGAATGTGAATTGGAGCGAAATCGCTAATTCATAAGACCATTTTACATTTCTGGCCCAAGTTAGAAGCAGAGCCAATATTGCAAGATGTCGATAGTCCACATCTCGGAAACTATAAGAGATAATGCAATTTGGCAATCGGCGACGTAATTAGCATGCCGAATATTACTTGGAATGTGAATTGGAGCGAAATCGCTAATTCATAAGACCATTTTACATTTCTGGCTCAAGTTAGAAGCAGAGCCAATATTGCAAGATGTCGATAGTCCATATCTCGGAAACTATAAGAGATAATGCAATTTGGCAATCGGCAACGTAATTAGCATGCCGAATATTACTTGGAATGTGAATTGGAGCGAAATCGCTAATTCATAAGACCATTTTACATTTCTGGCCCAAGTTAGAAGCAGAGCCAATATTGCAAGATGTCGATAGTCCATAGCTCGGAAACTATAAGAGATAATGCAATTTGGCAATCGGCAACGTAATTAGCATGCCGAATATTACTTGGAATGTGAATTGGAGCGAAATCGCTAATTCATAAGACCATTTTACAATTCTGGCTCAAGTTAGAAGCAGAGCCAATATTGCAAGATGTCGATATTCCATAGCTCGGAAACTATAAGAGATAATGCAATTTGGCAATCGGCAACGTAATTAGCATGCCGAATATTACTTGGAATGTGAATTGGAGCGAAATCGCTAATTCATAAGACCATTTTACATTTCTGGCCCAAGTTAGAAGCAGAGCCTATATTGCAAGATGTCGATAGTTCATATCTCGGAAACTATAAGAGATAATGCAATTTGGCAATCGGCAACGTAATTAGCATGCCGAATATTACTTGGAATGTGAATTGGAGCGAAATCGCTAATTCATAAGACCATTTTACACATTTCTGGCTCAAGTTAGAAGCAGAGCCAATATTGCAAGATGTCGATAGTCCATATCTCGGAAACTATAAGAGATAATGCAATTTGGCAATCGGCAACGTAATTAGCATGCCGAATATTACTTGGAATGTGAATTGGAGCGAAATCGCTAATTCATAAGATCATTTTACTTTTCTGGCCCAAGTTAGAAGCAGAGCCAATATTGCAAGATGTCGATAGTCCATATCTCAGAAACTATAAGAGATAATGCAAATTGGCAATCGGCAACGTAATTAGCATGCCGAATATTACTTGGAATGTGAATTGGAGCGAAATCGCTAATTCATAAGACCATTTTACACATTTCTGGCCCAAGTTAGAAGCAGAGCCAATATTGCAAGATGTCGATAGTCCATATCTCGGAAACTATAAGAGATAATGCAATTTGGCAATCGGCAACGTAATTAGCATGCCGAATATTTCTTGGAATGTGAATTGGAGCGAAATCGCTAATTCATAAGACCATTTTACAATTCTGGCTCAAGTTAGAAGCAGAGCCAATATTGCAAGATGTCGATAGTCCATAGCTCGGAAACTATAGGAGATAATGCAATTTGGCAATCGGCAACGTAATTAGCATGCCGAATAATACTTGGAATGTGAATTGGAGCGAAATCGCTAATTCATAAGACCATTTTACAATTCTGGCTCAAGTTAGAAGCAGAGCCAATATTGCAAGATGTCGATAGTCCATAGCTCGGAAACTATAAGAGATAATGCAATTTGGCAATCGGCAACGTAATTAGCATGCCAAATATTACTTGGAATGTGAATTGGAGCGAAATCGCTAATTCATAAGACCATTTTACATTTCTGGCCCAAGTTAGAAGCAGAGCCAATATTGCAAGATGTCGATAGTCCATATCTCGGAAACTATAAGAGATAATGCAATTTGGCAATCGGCAACGTAATTAGCATGCCGAATATTACTTGGAATGTGAATTGGAGCGAAATCGCTAATTCATAAGACCATTTTACAATTCTGGCTCAAGTTAGAAGCAGAGCCAATATTGCAAGATGTCGATAGTCCATAGCTCGGAAACTATAGGAGATAATGCAATTTGGCAATCGGCAACGTAATTAGCATGCCGAATAATACTTGGAATGTGAATTGGAGCGAAATCGCTAATTCATAAGACCATTTTACAATTCTGGCTCAAGTTAGAAGCAGAGCCAATATTGCAAGATGTCGATAGTCCATAGCTCGGAAACTATAAGAGATAATGCAATTTGGCAATCGGCAACGTAATTAGCATGCCAAATATTACTTGGAATGTGAATTGGAGCGAGATCGCTAATTCATAAGACCATTTTACAATTCTGGCTCAAGTTAGAAGCAGAGCCAATATTGCAAGATGTCGATAGTCCATATCTCGGAAACTATAAGAGATAATGCAATTTGGCAATCGGCAACGTAATTAGCATGCCGAATATTACTTGGAATGTGAATTGGAGCGAAATCGCTAATTCATAAGACCATTTTACATTTCTGGCCCAAGTTAGAAGCAGAGCCAATATTGCAAGATGTCGATAGTCCATATCTCGGAAACTATAAGAGATAATGCAATTTGGCAATCGGCAACGTAATTAGCATGCCGAATATTACTTGGAATGTGAATTGGAGCGAAATCGCTAATTCATAAGACCATTTTACATTTCTGGCCCAAGTTAGAAGCAGAGCCAATATTGCAAGATGTCGATAGTCCATATCTCGGAAACTATAAGAGATAATGCAATTTGACAATCGGCGACGTAATTAGCATGCCGAATATTACTTGGAATGTGAATTATAGCGAAATCGCTAATTCATAAGACCATTTTACAATTCTGGCTCAAGTTAGAAGCAGAGCCAATATTGCAAGATGTCGATAGTCCATATCTCGGAAACTATAAGAGATAATACAATTTGGCAGTCGGAAACGTAATTAGCATGCCGAATATTACTTGGAATGTGAATTGGAGCGAAATCGCTAATTCATAAGACCATTTTACATTTCTGGCCCAAGTTAGAAGCAGAGCCAATATTGCAAGATGTCGATAGTCCACATCTCGGAAACTATAAGAGATAATGCAATTTGGCAATCGGCGACGTAATTAGCATGCCGAATATTACTTGGAATGTGAATTGGAGCGAAATCGCTAATTCATAAGACCATTTTACAATTCTGGCTCAAGTTAGAAGCAGAGCCAATATTGCAAGATGTCGATAGTCCATAGCTCGGAAACTATAAGAGATAATGCAATTTGGCAATCGGCAACGTAATTAGCATGCCAAATATTACTTGGAATGTGAATTGGAGCGAAATCGCTAATTCATAAGACCATTTTACAATTCTGGCTCAAGTTAGAAGCAGAGCCAATATTGCAAGATGTCGATAGTCCATATCTCGGAAACTATAAGAGATAATGCAATTTGGCAATCGGCAACGTAATTAGCATGCCGAATATTACTTGGAATGTGAATTGGAGCGAAATCGCTAATTCATAAGACCATTTTACATTTCTGGCCCAAGTTAGAAGCAGAGCCAATATTGCAAGATGTCGATAGTCCATATCTCGGAAACTATAAGAGATAATGCAATTTGGCAATCGGCGACGTAATTAGCATGCCGAATATTACTTGGAATGTGAATTATAGCGAAATCGCTAATTCATAAGACCATTTTACAATTCTGGCTCAAGTTAGAAGCAGAGCCAATATTGCAAGATGTCGAGAGTCCATATCTCGGAAACTATAAGAGATAATACAGTTTGGCAGTCGGCAACGTAATTAGCATGCCGAATATTACTTGGAATGTGAATTGGAGCGAAATCGCTAATTCATAAGACCATTTTACATTTCTGGCCCAAGTTAGAAGCAGAGCCAATATTGCAAGATGTCGATAGTCCATATCTCGGAAACTATAAGAGATAATGCAATTTGGCAATCGGCAACGTAATTAGCATGCCGAATATTACTTGGAATGTGAATTGGAGCGAAATCGCTAATTCATAAGATCATTTTACATTTCTGGCCCAAGTTAGAAGCAGAGCCAATATTGCAAGATGTCGATAGTCCATATCTCGGAAACTATAAGAGATAATGCAATTTGGCAATCGGCAACGTAATTAGCATGCCGAATATTACTTGGAATGTGAATTGGAGCGAAATCGCTAATTCATAAGACCATTTTACAATTCTGGCTCAAGTTAGAAGCAGAGCCAATATTGCAAGATGTCGATAGTCCATAGCTCGGAAACTATAGGAGATAATGCAATTTGGCAATCGGCAACGTAATTAGCATGCCGAATATTACTTGGAATGTGAATTGGAGCGAAATCGCTAATTCATAAGACCATTTTACAATTCTGGCTCAAGTTAGAAGCAGAGCCAATATTGCAAGATGTCGATAGTCCATAGCTCGGAAACTATAAGAGATAATGCAATTTGGCAATCGGCAACGTAATTAGCATGCCAAATATTACATGGAATGTGAATTGGAGCGAAATCTCTAATTCATAAGACCATTTTACAATTCTGGCTCAAGTTAGAAGCAGAGCCAATATTGCAAGATGTCGATAGTCCATATCTCGGAAGCTATAAGAGATAATGCAATTTGGCAATCGGCAACGCAATTAGCATGCCGAATATTACTTGGAATGTGAATTGGAGCGAAATCGCTAATTCATAAGACCATTTTACATTTCTGGCCCAAGTTAGAAGCAGAGCCAATATTGCAAGATGTCGATAGTCCATATCTCGGAAACTATAAGAGATAATGCAATTTGGCAATCGGCGACGTAATTAGCATGCCGAATATTACTTGGAATGTGAATTATAGCGAAATCGCTAATTCATAAGACCATTTTACAATTCTGGCTCAAGTTAGAAGCAGAGCCAATATTGCAAGATGTCGATAGTCCATATCTCGGACACTATAAGAGATAATACAGTTTGGCAGTCGGCAACGTAATTAGCATGCCGAATATTACTTGGAATGTGAATTGGAGCGAAATCGCTAATTCATAAGACCATTTTACATTTCTGGCCCAAGTTAGAAGCAGAGCCAATATTGCAAGATGTCGATAGTCCATAGCTCGGAAACTATAGGAGATAATGCAATTTGGCAATCGGCAACGTAATTAGCATGCCGAATATTACTTGGAATGTGAATTGGAGCGAAATCGCTAATTCATAAGACCATTTTACAATTCTGGTTCAAGTTAGAAGCAGAGCCAATATTGCAAGATGTCGATAGTCCATAGCTCGGAAACTATAAGAGATAATGCAATTTGGCAATCGGCAACGTAATTAGCATGCCAAATATTACTTGGAATGTGAATTGGAGCGAAATCGCTAATTCATAAGACCATTTTACAATTCTGGCTCAAGTTAGAAGCAGAGCCAATATTGCAAGATGTCGATAGTCCATATCTCGGAAACTATAAGAGATAATGCAATTTGGCAATCGGCAACGTAATTAGCATGCCGAATATTACTTGGAATGTGAATTGGAGCGAAATCGCTAATTCATAAGACCATTTTACATTTCTGGCCCAAGTTAGAAGCAGAGCCAATATTGCAAGATGTCGATAGTCCATATCTCGGAAACTATAAGAGATAATGCAATTTGGCAATCGGCGACGTAATTAGCATGCCGAATATTACTTGGAATGTGAATTATAGCGAAATCGCTAATTCATAAGACCATTTTACAATTCTTGCTCAAGTTAGAAGCAGAGCCAATATTGCAAGATGTCGATAGTCCATATCTCGGAAACTATAAGAGATAATACAGTTTGGCAGTCGGCAACGTAATTAGCATGCCGAATATTACTTGGAATGTGAATTGGAGCGAAATCGCTAATTCATAAGACCATTTTACATTTCTGGCCCAAGTTAGAAGCAGAGCCAATATTGCAAGATGTCGATAGTCCATAGCTCGGAAACTATAAGAGATAATGCAATTTGGCAATCGGCAACGTAATTAGCATGCCGAATATTACTTGGAATGTGAATTGGAGCGAAATCGCTAATTCATAAGACCATTTTACAATTCTGGCTCAAGTTAGAAGCAGAGCCAATATTGCAAGATGTCGATATTCCATAGCTCGGAAACTATAAGAGATAATGCAATTTGGCAATCGGCAACGTAATTAGCATGCCGAATATTACTTGGAATGTGAATTGGAGCGAAATCGCTAATTCATAAGACCATTTTACATTTCTGGCCCAAGTTAGAAGCAGAGCATATATTGCAAGATGTCGATAGTTCATATCTCGGAAACTATAAGAGATAATGCAATTTGGCAATCGGCAACGTAATTAGCATGCCGAATATTACTTGGAATGTGAATTGGAGCGAAATCGCTAATTCATAAGACCATTTTACACATTTCTGGTTCAAGTTAGAAGCAGAGCCAATATTGCAAGATGTCGATAGTCCATATCTCGGAAACTATAAGAGATAATGCAATTTGGCAATCGGCAACGTAATTAGCATGCCGAATATTACTTGGAATGTGAATTGGAGCGAAATCGCTAATTCATAAGATCATTTTACTTTTCTGGCCCAAGTTAGAAGCAGAGCCAATATTGCAAGATGTCGATAGTCCATATCTCGGAAACTATAAGAGATAATGCAAATTGGCAGTCGGCAACGTAATTAGCATGCCGAATATTACTTGGAATGTGAATTGGAGCGAAATCGCTAATTCATAAGACCATTTTACACATTTCTGGCCCAAGTTAGAAGCAGAGCCAATATTGCAAGATGTCGATAGTCCATATCTCGGAAACTATAAGAGATAATGCAATTTGGCAATCGGCAACGTAATTAGCATGCCGAATATTACTTGGAATGTGAATTGGAGCGAAATCGCTAATTCATAAGATCATTTTACATTTCTGGCCCAAGTTAGAAGCAGAGCCAATATTGCAAGATGTCGATAGTCCATATCTCGGAAACTATAATAGATAATGCAATTTGGCAATCGGCAACGTAATTAGCATGCCGAATATTACTTGGAATGTGAATTGGAGCGAAATCGCTAATTCATAAGACCATTTTACAATTCTGGCTCAAGTTAGAAGCAGAGCCAATATTGCAAGATGTCGATAGTCCATAGCTCGGAAACTATAGGAGATAATGCAATTTGGCAATCGGCAACGTAATTAGCATGCCGAATAATACTTGGAATGTGAATTGGAGCGAAATCGCTAATTCATAAGACCATTTTACAATTCTGGCTCAAGTTAGAAGCAGAGCCAATATTGCAAGATGTCGATAGTCCATAGCTCGGAAACTATAAGAGATAATGCAATTTGGCAATCGGCAACGTAATTAGCATGCCAAATATTACTTGGAATGTGAATTGGAGCGAGATCGCTAATTCATAAGACCATTTTACAATTCTGGCTCAAGTTAGAAGCAGAGCCAATATTGCAAGATGTCGATAGTCCATATCTCGGAAACTATAAGAGATAATGCAATTTGGCAATCGGCAACGTAATTAGCATGCCGAATATTACTTGGAATGTGAATTGGAGCGAAATCGCTAATTCATAAGACCATTTTACATTTCTGGCCCAAGTTAGAAGCAGAGCCAATATTGCAAGATGTCGATAGTCCATATCTCGGAAACTATAAGAGATAATGCAATTTGGCAATCGGCAACGTAATTAGCATGCCGAATATTACTTGGAATGTGAATTGGAGCGAAATCGCTAATTCATAAGACCATTTTACATTTCTGGCCCAAGTTAGAAGCAGAGCCAATATTGCAAGATGTCGATAGTCCATATCTCGGAAACTATAAGAGATAATGCAATTTGACAATCGGCGACGTAATTAGCATGCCGAATATTACTTGGAATGTGAATTATAGCGAAATCGCTAATTCATAAGACCATTTTACAATTCTGGCTCAAGTTAGAAGCAGAGCCAATATTGCAAGATGTCGATAGTCCATATCTCGGAAACTATAAGAGATAATACAATTTGGCAGTCGGAAACGTAATTAGCATGCCGAATATTACTTGGAATGTGAATTGGAGCGAAATCGCTAATTCATAAGACCATTTTACATTTCTGGCCCAAGTTAGAAGCAGAGCCAATATTGCAAGATGTCGATAGTCCACATCTCGGAAACTATAAGAGATAATGCAATTTGGCAATCGGCGACGTAATTAGCATGCCGAATATTACTTGGAATGTGAATTGGAGCGAAATCGCTAATTCATAAGACCATTTTACAATTCTGGCTCTAGTTAGAAGCAGAGCCAATATTGCAAGATGTCGATAGTCCATATCTCGGAAAATATAAGAGATAATGCAATTTGGCAATCGGCAACGTAATTAGCATGCCGAATATTACTTGGAATGTGAATTGGAGCGAAATCGCTAATTCATAAGACCATTTTACATTTCTGGCCCAAGTTAGAAGCAGAGCCAATATTGCAAGATGTCGATAGTCCATAGCTCGGAAACTATAAGAGATAATGCAATTTGGCAATCGGCAGCGTAATTAGCATGCCGAATATTACTTGGAATGTGAATTGGAGCGAAATCGCTAATTCATAAGACCATTTTACAATTCTGGCTCAAGTTAGAAGCAGAGCCAATATTGCAAGATGTCGATATTCCATAGCTCGGAAACTATAAGAGATAATGCAATTTGGCAATCGGCAACGTAATTAGCATGCCGAATATTACTTGGAATGTGAAATGGAGCGAAATCGCTAATTCATAAGACCATTTTACATTTCTGGCCCAAGTTAGAAGCAGGGCCTATATTGCAAGATGTCGATAGTTCATATCTCGGAAACTATAAGAGATAATGCAATTTGGCAATCGGCAACGTAATTAGCATGCCGAATATTACTTAGAATGTGAATTGGAGCGAAGTCGCTAATTCATAAGACCATTTTACATTTCTGGCCCAAGTTAGAAGCAGAGCCAATATTGCAAGATGTCGATAGTCCATATCTCGGAAACTATAAGGGATAATGCAATTTGGCAATCGGCAACGTAATTAGCATGCCGAATATTACTTGGAATGTGAATTGGAGCGAAATCGCTAATTCGTAAGACCATTTTACAATTCTGGCTCAAGTTGGAAGCAGAGCCAATATTGCAAAGTGTCGATAGTCCATACCTCGGAAACTATAAGATATAATGCAATTTGGCAATCGGCAACGTAATTAGCATGCCGAATATTACTTGGAATGTGAATTGGAGCGAAATCGCTAATTCATAAGACCATTTTACATTTCTGGCCCAAGTTAGAAGCAGAGCCAATATTGAAAGATGTCGATAGTCCATATCTCGGAAACTATAAGAGATAATGCAATTTGGCAATCGGCAACGTAAATAGCATGCCGAATATTACTTGGAATGTGAATTGGAGCGAAATCGCTAATTCATAAGACCATTTTACAATTCTGGCTCAAGTTAGAAGCAGAGCCAATATTGCAAGATGTCGATAGTCCATAGCTCGGAAACTATAAGAGATAATGCAATTTTTCAATCGGCAACTTAATTAGCATGCCGAATATTACTTGGAATGTGAATTGGAGCGAAATCGCTAATTCATAAGACCATTATACAATTCTGACTCAAGTTAGAAGCAGAGCCAATATTGCAAGATGTCGATAGTCCATAGCTCGGAAACTATAAGAGATAATGCAATTTGGCAATCGGCAACGTAATTAGCATGCCGAATATTACTTGGAATGTGAATTGGAGCGAAATCGCTAATTCATAAGACCATTTTACAATTCTGGCTCAAGTTAGAAGCAGAGCCAATATTGCAAGGTGTCGATAGTCCATATCTCGGAAACTATAAGAGATAATGCAATTTGGCAATCGGCAACGTAATTAGCATGCCGAATATTACTTGGAATGTGAATTGGAGCGAAATCGCTAATTCATAAGACCATTTTACATTTCTGGCCCAAGTTAGAAGCAGAGCCAATATTGCAAGATGTCGATAGTCCATATCTCGGAAACTGTAAGAGATAATGCAATTTGGCAATCGGCAACGTAATTAGCATGCCGAATATTACTTGGAATGTGAATTGGAGCGAAATCGCTAATTCATAAGACCATTTTACAATTCTGGCTCAAGTTAGAAGCAGAGCCAATATTGCAAGATGTCGATAGTCCATATCTCGGAAACTATAAGAGATAATGCAATTTGGCAATCGGCAACGTAATTAGCATGCCGAATATTACTTGGAATGTGAATTGGAGCGAAATCGCTAATTCATAAGACCATTTTACATTTCTGGCCCAAGTTAGAAGCAGGGCCAATATTGCAAGATGTCGATAGTCCACATCTCGGAAACTATAAGAGATAATGCAATTTGGCAATCGGCGACGTAATTAGCATGCCGAATATTACTTGGAATGTGAATTATAGCGAAATCGCTAATTCATAAGACCATTTTACAATTCTTGCTCAAGTTAGAAGCAGAGCCAATATTGCAAGATGTCGATAGTCCATATCTCGGAAACTATAAGAGATAATACAGTTTGGCAGTCGGCAACGTAATTAGCATGCCGAATATTACTTGGAATGTGAATTGGAGCGAAATCGCTAATTCATAAGACCATTTTACATTTCTGGCCCAAGTTAGAAGCAGAGCCAATATTGCAAGATGTCGATAGTCCATAGCTCGGAAACTATAAGAGATAATGCAATTTGGCAATCGGCAACGTAATTAGCATGCCGAATATTACTTGGAATGTGAATTGGAGCGAAATCGCTAATTCATAAGACCATTTTACAATTCTGGCTCAAGTTAGAAGCAGAGCCAATATTGCAAGATGTCGATATTCCATAGCTCGGAAACTATAAGAGATAATGCAATTTGGCAATCGGCAACGTAATTAGCATGCCGAATATTACTTGGAATGTGAATTGGAGCGAAATCGCTAATTCATAAGACCATTTTACATTTCTGGCCCAAGTTAGAAGCAGAGCATATATTGCAAGATGTCGATAGTTCATATCTCGGAAACTATAAGAGATAATGCAATTTGGCAATCGGCAACGTAATTAGCATGCCGAATATTACTTGGAATGTGAATTGGAGCGAAATCGCTAATTCATAAGACCATTTTACACATTTCTGGTTCAAGTTAGAAGCAGAGCCAATATTGCAAGATGTCGATAGTCCATATCTCGGAAACTATAAGAGATAATGCAATTTGGCAATCGGCAACGTAATTAGCATGCCGAATATTACTTGGAATGTGAATTGGAGCGAAATCGCTAATTCATAAGATCATTTTACTTTTCTGGCCCAAGTTAGAAGCAGAGCCAATATTGCAAGATGTCGATAGTCCATATCTCGGAAACTATAAGAGATAATGCAAATTGGCAGTCGGCAACGTAATTAGCATGCCGAATATTACTTGGAATGTGAATTGGAGCGAAATCGCTAATTCATAAGACCATTTTACACATTTCTGGCCCAAGTTAGAAGCAGAGCCAATATTGCAAG
The DNA here is from genome assembly GCF_030347505.1 of Rhynchophorus ferrugineus. Classification (NCBI taxonomy): domain Eukaryota; kingdom Metazoa; phylum Arthropoda; class Insecta; order Coleoptera; family Curculionidae; genus Rhynchophorus; species Rhynchophorus ferrugineus. Next base: position 144,147 of record NW_027472762.1, on the reverse strand, counting down.
ATGTCGATAGTCCATATCTCGGAAACTATAAGAGATAATGCAATTTGGCAATCGGCAACGTAATTAGCATGCCGAATATTACTTGGAATGTGAATTGGAGCGAAATCGCTAATTCATAAGATCATTTTACATTTCTGGCCCAAGTTAGAAGCAGAGCCAATATTGCAAGATGTCGATAGTCCATATCTCGGAAACTATAATAGATAATGCAATTTGGCAATCGGCAACGTAATTAGCATGCCGAATATTACTTGGAATGTGAATTGGAGCGAAATCGCTAATTCATAAGACCATTTTACAATTCTGGCTCAAGTTAGAAGCAGAGCCAATATTGCAAGATGTCGATAGTCCATAGCTCGGAAACTATAGGAGATAATGCAATTTGGCAATCGGCAACGTAATTAGCATGCCGAATAATACTTGGAATGTGAATTGGAGCGAAATCGCTAATTCATAAGACCATTTTACAATTCTGGCTCAAGTTAGAAGCAGAGCCAATATTGCAAGATGTCGATAGTCCATAGCTCGGAAACTATAAGAGATAATGCAATTTGGCAATCGGCAACGTAATTAGCATGCCAAATATTACTTGGAATGTGAATTGGAGCGAGATCGCTAATTCATAAGACCATTTTACAATTCTGGCTCAAGTTAGAAGCAGAGCCAATATTGCAAGATGTCGATAGTCCATATCTCGGAAACTATAAGAGATAATGCAATTTGGCAATCGGCAACGTAATTAGCATGCCGAATATTACTTGGAATGTGAATTGGAGCGAAATCGCTAATTCATAAGACCATTTTACATTTCTGGCCCAAGTTAGAAGCAGAGCCAATATTGCAAGATGTCGATAGTCCATATCTCGGAAACTATAAGAGATAATGCAATTTGGCAATCGGCAACGTAATTAGCATGCCGAATATTACTTGGAATGTGAATTGGAGCGAAATCGCTAATTCATAAGACCATTTTACATTTCTGGCCCAAGTTAGAAGCAGAGCCAATATTGCAAGATGTCGATAGTCCATATCTCGGAAACTATAAGAGATAATGCAATTTGACAATCGGCGACGTAATTAGCATGCCGAATATTACTTGGAATGTGAATTATAGCGAAATCGCTAATTCATAAGACCATTTTACAATTCTGGCTCAAGTTAGAAGCAGAGCCAATATTGCAAGATGTCGATAGTCCATATCTCGGAAACTATAAGAGATAATACAATTTGGCAGTCGGAAACGTAATTAGCATGCCGAATATTACTTGGAATGTGAATTGGAGCGAAATCGCTAATTCATAAGACCATTTTACATTTCTGGCCCAAGTTAGAAGCAGAGCCAATATTGCAAGATGTCGATAGTCCACATCTCGGAAACTATAAGAGATAATGCAATTTGGCAATCGGCGACGTAATTAGCATGCCGAATATTACTTGGAATGTGAATTGGAGCGAAATCGCTAATTCATAAGACCATTTTACAATTCTGGCTCTAGTTAGAAGCAGAGCCAATATTGCAAGATGTCGATAGTCCATATCTCGGAAAATATAAGAGATAATGCAATTTGGCAATCGGCAACGTAATTAGCATGCCGAATATTACTTGGAATGTGAATTGGAGCGAAATCGCTAATTCATAAGACCATTTTACATTTCTGGCCCAAGTTAGAAGCAGAGCCAATATTGCAAGATGTCGATAGTCCATAGCTCGGAAACTATAAGAGATAATGCAATTTGGCAATCGGCAGCGTAATTAGCATGCCGAATATTACTTGGAATGTGAATTGGAGCGAAATCGCTAATTCATAAGACCATTTTACAATTCTGGCTCAAGTTAGAAGCAGAGCCAATATTGCAAGATGTCGATATTCCATAGCTCGGAAACTATAAGAGATAATGCAATTTGGCAATCGGCAACGTAATTAGCATGCCGAATATTACTTGGAATGTGAAATGGAGCGAAATCGCTAATTCATAAGACCATTTTACATTTCTGGCCCAAGTTAGAAGCAGGGCCTATATTGCAAGATGTCGATAGTTCATATCTCGGAAACTATAAGAGATAATGCAATTTGGCAATCGGCAACGTAATTAGCATGCCGAATATTACTTAGAATGTGAATTGGAGCGAAGTCGCTAATTCATAAGACCATTTTACATTTCTGGCCCAAGTTAGAAGCAGAGCCAATATTGCAAGATGTCGATAGTCCATATCTCGGAAACTATAAGGGATAATGCAATTTGGCAATCGGCAACGTAATTAGCATGCCGAATATTACTTGGAATGTGAATTGGAGCGAAATCGCTAATTCGTAAGACCATTTTACAATTCTGGCTCAAGTTGGAAGCAGAGCCAATATTGCAAAGTGTCGATAGTCCATATCTCGGAAACTATAAGATATAATGCAATTTGGCAATCGGCAACGTAATTAGCATGCCGAATATTACTTGGAATGTGAATTGGAGCGAAATCGCTAATTCATAAGACCATTTTACATTTCTGGCCCAAGTTAGAAGCAGAGCCAATATTGAAAGATGTCGATAGTCCATATCTCGGAAACTATAAGAGATAATGCAATTTGGCAATCGGCAACGTAAATAGCATGCCGAATATTACTTGGAATGTGAATTGGAGCGAAATCGCTAATTCATAAGACCATTTTACAATTCTGGCTCAAGTTAGAAGCAGAGCCAATATTGCAAGATGTCGATAGTCCATAGCTCGGAAACTATAAGAGATAATGCAATTTTTCAATCGGCAACTTAATTAGCATGCCGAATATTACTTGGAATGTGAATTGGAGCGAAATCGCTAATTCATAAGACCATTATACAATTCTGACTCAAGTTAGAAGCAGAGCCAATATTGCAAGATGTCGATAGTCCATAGCTCGGAAACTATAAGAGATAATGCAATTTGGCAATCGGCAACGTAATTAGCATGCCGAATATTACTTGGAATGTGAATTGGAGCGAAATCGCTAATTCATAAGACCATTTTACAATTCTGGCTCAAGTTAGAAGCAGAGCCAATATTGCAAGGTGTCGATAGTCCATATCTCGGAAACTATAAGAGATAATGCAATTTGGCAATCGGCAACGTAATTAGCATGCCGAATATTACTTGGAATGTGAATTGGAGCGAAATCGCTAATTCATAAGACCATTTTACATTTCTGGCCCAAGTTAGAAGCAGAGCCAATATTGCAAGATGTCGATAGTCCATATCTCGGAAACTGTAAGAGATAATGCAATTTGGCAATCGGCAACGTAATTAGCATGCCGAATATTACTTGGAATGTGAATTGGAGCGAAATCGCTAATTCATAAGACCATTTTACAATTCTGGCTCAAGTTAGAAGCAGAGCCAATATTGCAAGATGTCGATAGTCCATATCTCGGAAACTATAAGAGATAATGCAATTTGGCAATCGGCAACGTAATTAGCATGCCGAATATTACTTGGAATGTGAATTGGAGCGAAATCGCTAATTCATAAGACCATTTTACATTTCTGGCCCAAGTTAGAAGCAGAGCCAATATTGCAAGATGTCGATAGTCCATATCTCGGAAACTATAAGAGATAATGCAATTTGGCAATCGGCGACGTAATTAGCATGCCGAATATTACTTGGAATGTGAATTATAGCGAAATCGCTAATTCATAAGACCATTTTACAATTCTGGCTCAAGTTAGAAGCAGAGCCAATATTGCAAGATGTCGATAGTCCATATCTCGGAAACTATAAGAGATAATACAGTTTGGCAGTCGGCAACGTAATTAGCATGCCGAATATTACTTGGAATGTGAATTGGAGCGAAATCGCTAATTCATAAGACCATTTTACATTTCTGGCCCAAGTTAGAAGCAGAGCCAATATTGCAAGATGTCGATAGTCCATAGCTCGGAAACTATAGGAGATAATGCAATTTGGCAATCGGCAACGTAATTAGCATGCCGAATATTACTTGGAATGTGAATTGGAGCGAAATCGCTAATTCATAAGACCATTTTACAATTCTGGCTCAAGTTAGAAGCAGAGCCAATATTGCAAGATGTCGATAGTCCATAGCTCGGAAACTATAAGAGATAATGCAATTTGGCAATCGGCAACGTAATTAGCATGCCAAATATTATTTGGAATGTGAATTGGAGCGAAATCGCTAATTCATAAGACCATTTTACAATTCTGGCTCAAGTTAGAAGCAGAGCCAATATTGCAAGATGTCGATAGTCCATATCTCGGAAACTATAAGAGATAAAGCAATTTGGCAATCGGCAACGTAATTAGCATGCCGAATATTACTTGGAATGTGAATTGGAGCGAAATCGCTAATTCATAAGACCATTTTACATTTGTGGCCCAAGTTAGTAGCAGAGCCAATATTGCAAGATGTCGATAGTCCATATCTCGGAAACTATAAGAGATAATGCAATTTGGCAATCGGCAACGTAATTAGCATGCCGAATATAACTTGGAATGTGAATTGGAGCGAAATCGCTAATTCATAAGACCATTTTCATTTCTGGCCCAAGTTAGAAGCAGAGCCAATATTGCAAGATGTCGATAGTCCATATCTCGGAAACTATAAGAGATAATGCAATTTGGCAATCGGCAACGTAATTAGCATGCCGAATATTACTTCGAATGTGAATTGGAGCGAAATCGCTAATTCATAAGACCATTTTACAATTCTGGCTCAAGTTAGAAGCAGAGCCAATATTGCAAGGTGTCGATAGTCCATATCTCGGAAACTATAAGAGATAATGCAATTTGGCAATCGGCAACGTAATTATCATGCCGAATATTACTTGGAATGTGAATTGGAGCGAAATCGCCAATTCATAAGACCATTTTACATTTCTGGACCAAGTTAGAAGCAGAGCCAATATTGCAAGATGACGATAGTCCATATCTCGGAAACTATAAGAGATAATGCAATTTGGCAAAAGGCAACGTAATTAGCATGCCGAATATTACTTGGAATGTGAATTGGAGCGAAATCGATGATTCATAAGACCATTTTACATTTCTGGCACAAGTTAGAAGCAGAGCCAATTTTGCAATATGTCGATAGTCCATATCTCGGAAACTATAAGAGATAATGCAATTTGGCAATCGGCAACGTAATTAGCATGCCGAATGTTACTTGGAATGTGAATTGGAGCGAAATCGCTAATTCATAAGACCATTTTACAATTCTGGCTCAAGTTAGAAGCAGAGTCAATATTGCAAGGTGTCGATAGTCCATATCTCGGAAACTATAAGAGATAATGCAATTTGGCAATCGGCAACGTAATTAGCATGCCGAATATTACTTGGAATGTGAATTGGAGCGAAATCGCTAATTCATAAGACCATTTTACAATGCTGGCTCAAGTTAGAAGCAGAGCCAATATTGCAAGATGTCGATAGTCCAAATCTCGGAAACTATAAGAGATGATGCAATTTGGCAATCGGCAACGTAATTAGCATGCCGAATATTACTTGGAATGTGAATTGGAGCGAAATCGCTAATTCATAAGACCATTTTACAATTCTGGCTCAAGTTAGAAGCAGAGCCAATATTGCAAGATGTCGATAGTCCATATCTCGGAAACTATAAGAGATAATGCAATTTGGCAATCGGCAACGCAATTAGCCTGCCGAATATTACTTGGAATGTGAATTGGAGCGAAATCGCTAATTCATAAGGCCATTTTACATTTCTGGCACAAGTTAGAAGCAGAGCCAATATTGCAAGATGTCGATAGTCCATATCTCGGAAACTATAAGAGATAATGCAATTTGGCAATCGGCAACGTAATTAGCATGCCGAATATTACTTGGAATGTGAATTGGAGCGAAATCGCTAATTCATAAGACCATTTTACACATTTCTGGCCCAAGTTAGAAGCAGAGCCAATATTGCAAGATGTCGATAGTCCATATCTCGGAAACTATAAGAGATAATGCAATTTGGCAATCGGCAACGTAATTAGCATGCCGAATATTACTTGGAATGTGAATTGGAGCGAAATCGCTAATTCATAAGACCATTTTACAATTCTGGCTCAAGTTAGAAGCAGAGCCAATATTGCAAGATGTCGATAGTCCATAGCTCGGAAACTATAGGAGATAATGCAATTTGGCAATCGGCAACGTAATTAGCATGCCGAATATTACTTGGAATGTGAATTGGAGCGAAATCGCTAATTCATAAGACCATTTTACAATTCTGGCTCAAGTTAGAAGCAGAGCCAATATTGCAAGATGTCGATAGTCCATAGCTCGGAAACTATAAGAGATAATGCAATTTGGCAATCGGCAACGTAATTAGCATGCCAAATATTACTAGGAATGTGAATTGGAGCGAAATCGCTAATTCATAAGACCATTTTACAATTCTGGCTCAAGTTAGAAGCAGAGCCAATATTGCAAGATGTCGATAGTCCATATCTCGGAAACTATAAGAGATAATGCAATTTGGCAATCGGCAACGTAATTAGCATGCCGAAAATTACTTAGAATGTGAATTGGAGCGAAATCGCTAATTCATAAGACCATTTTACATTTCTGGCCCAAGTTAGAAGCAGAGCCAATATTGCAAGATGTCGATAGTCCATATCTCGGAAACTATAAGAGATAATGCAATTTGGCAATCGGCGACGTAATTAGCATGCCGAATATTACTTGGAATGTGAATTATAGCGAAATCGCTAATTCATAAGACCATTTTACAATTCTGGCTCAAGTTAGAAGCAGAGCCAATATTGCAAGATGTCGAGAGTCCATATCTCGGAAACTATAAGAGATAATACAGTTTGGCAGTCGGCAACGTAATTAGCATGCCGAATATTACTTGGAATGTGAATTGGAGCGAAATCGCTAATTCATAAGACCATTTTCATTTCTGGCCCAAGTTAGAAGCAGAGCCAATATTGCAAGATGTCGATAGTCCATATCTCGGAAACTATAAGAGATAATGCAATTTGGCAATCGGCAACGTAATTAGCATGCCGAATGTTACTTGGAATGTGAATTGGAGCGAAATCGCTAATTCATAAGACCATTTTACAATTCTGGCTCAAGTTAGAAGCAGAGTCAATATTGCAAGGTGTCGATAGTCCATATCTCGGAAACTATAAGAGATAATGCAATTTGGCAATCGGCAACGTAATTAGCATGCCGAATATTACTTGGAATGTGAATTGGAGCGAAATCGCTAATTCATAAGACCATTTTACAATGCTGGCTCAAGTTAGAAGCAGAGCCAATATTGCAAGATGTCGATAGTCCAAATCTCGGAAACTATAAGAGATGATGCAATTTGGCAATCGGCAACGTAATTAGCATGCCGAATATTACTTGGAATGTGAATTGGAGCGAAATCGCTAATTCATAAGACCATTTTACAATTCTGGCTCAAGTTATAAGCAGAGCCAATATTGCAAGATGTCGATAGTCCATATCTCGGAAACTATAAGAGATAATGCAATTTGGCAATCGGCAACGCAATTAGCCTGCCGAATATTACTTGGAATGTGAATTGGAGCGAAATCGCTAATTCATAAGGCCATTTTACATTTCTGGCACAAGTTAGAAGCAGAGCCAATATTGCAAGATGTCGATAGTCCATATCTCGGAAACTATAAGAGATAATGCAATTTGGCAATCGGCAACGTAATTAGCATGCCGAATATTACTTGGAATGTGAATTGGAGCGAAATCGCTAATTCATAAGACCATTTTATACATTTCTGGCCCAAGTTAGAAGCAGAGCCAATATTGCAAGATGTCGATAGTCCATATCTCGGAAACTATAAGAGATAATGCAATTTGGCAATCGGCAACGTAATTAGCATGCCGAATATTACTTGGAATGTGAATTGGAGCGAAATCGCTAATTCATAAGACCATTTTACAATTCTGGCTCAAGTTAGAAGCAGAGCCAATATTGCAAGATGTCGATAGTCCATAGCTCGGAAACTATAGGAGATAATGCAATTTGGCAATCGGCAACGTAATTAGCATGCCGAATATTACTTGGAATGTGAATTGGAGCGAAATCGCTAATTCATAAGACCATTTTACAATTCTGGCTCAAGTTAGAAGCAGAGCCAATATTGCAAGATGTCGATAGTCCATAGCTCGGAAACTATAAGAGATAATGCAATTTGGCAATCGGCAACGTAATTAGCATGCCAAATATTACTAGGAATGTGAATTGGAGCGAAATCGCTAATTCATAAGACCATTTTACAATTCTGGCTCAAGTTAGAAGCAGAGCCAATATTGCAAGATGTCGATAGTCCATATCTCGGAAACTATAAGAGATAATGCAATTTGGCAATCGGCAACGTAATTAGCATGCCGAAAATTACTTAGAATGTGAATTGGAGCGAAATCGCTAATTCATAAGACCATTTTACATTTCTGGCCCAAGTTAGAAGCAGAGCCAATATTGCAAGATGTCGATAGTCCATATCTCGGAAACTATAAGAGATAATGCAATTTGGCAATCGGCGACGTAATTAGCATGCCGAATATTACTTGGAATGTGAATTATAGCGAAATCGCTAATTCATAAGACCATTTTACAATTCTGGCTCAAGTTAGAAGCAGAGCCAATATTGCAAGATGTCGAGAGTCCATATCTCGGAAACTATAAGAGATAATACAGTTTGGCAGTCGGCAACGTAATTAGCATGCCGAATATTACTTGGAATGTGAATTGGAGCGAAATCGCTAATTCATAAGACCATTTTCATTTCTGGCCCAAGTTAGAAGCAGAGCCAATATTGCAAGATGTCGATAGTCCATATCTCGGAAACTATAAGAGATAATGCAATTTGGCAATCGGCAACGTAATTAGCATGCCGAATATTACTTGGAATGTGAATTGGAGCGAAATCGCTAATTCATAAGATCATTTTACATTTCTGGCCCAAGTTAGAAGCAGAGCCAATATTGCAAGATGTCGATAGTCCATATCTCGGAAACTATAAGAGATAATGCAATTTGGCAATCGGCAACGTAATTAGCATGCCGAATATTACTTGGAATGTGAATTGGAGCGAAATCGCTAATTCATAAGACCATTTTACAATTCTGGCTCAAGTTAGAAGCAGAGCCAATATTGCAAGATGTCGATAGTCCATAGCTCGGAAACTATAGGAGATAATGCAATTTGGCAATCGGCAACGTAATTAGCATGCCGAATATTACTTGGAATGTGAATTGGAGCGAAATCGCTAATTCATAAGACCATTTTACAATTCCGGCTCAAGTTAGAAGCAGAGCCAATATTGCAAGATGTCGATAGTCCATAGCTCGGAAACTATAAGAGATAATGCAATTTGGCAATCGGCAACGTAATTAGCATGCCAAATATTACATGGAATGTGAATTGGAGCGAAATCGCTAATTCATAAGACCATTTTACAATTCTGGCTCAAGTTAGAAGCAGAGCCAATATTGCAAGATGTCGATAGTCCATATCTCGGAAGCTATAAGAGATAATGCAATTTGGCAATCGGCAACGTAATTAGCATGCCGAATATTACTTGGAATGTGAATTGGAGCGAAATCGCTAATTCATAAGACCATTTTACATTTCTGGCCCAAGTTAGAAGCAGAGCCAATATTGCAAGATGTCGATAGTCCATATCTCGGAAACTATAAGAGATAATGCAATTTGGCAATCGGCGACGTAATTAGCATGCCGAATATTTCTTGGAATGTGAATTATAGCGAAATCGCTAATTCATAAGACCATTTTACATTTCTGGCCCAAGTTAGAAGCAGAGCCAATATTGCAAGATGTCGATAGTCCATAGCTCGGAAACTATAGGAGATAATGCAATTTGGCAATCGGCAACGTAATTAGCATGCCGAATATTACTTGGAATGTGAATTGGAGCGAAATCGCTAATTCATAAGACCATTTTACAATTCTGGCTCAAGTTAGAAGCAGAGCCAATATTGCAAGATGTCGATAGTCCATAGCTCGGAAACTATAAGAGATAATGCAATTTGGCAATCGGCAACGTAATTAGCATGCCAAATATTACTTGGAATGTGAATTGGAGCGAAATCGCTAATTCATAAGACCATTTTACAATTCTGGCTCAAGTTAGAAGCAGAGCCAATATTGCAAGATGTCGATAGTCCATATCTCGGAAACTATAAGAGATAATGCAATTTGGCAATCGGCAACGTAATTAGCATGCCGAATATTACTTGGAATGTGAATTGGAGCGAAATCGCTAATTCATAAGACCATTTTACATTTCTGGCCCAAGTTAGAAGCAGAGCCAATATTGCAAGATGTCGATAGTCCATATCTCGGAAACTATAAGAGATAATGCAATTTGGCAATCGGCGACGTAATTAGCATGCCGAATATTACTTGGAATGTGAATTATAGCGAAATCGCTAATTCATAAGACCATTTTACAATTCTGGCTCAAGTTAGAAGCAGAGCCAATATTGCAAGATGTCGATAGTCCATATCTCGGAAACTATAAGAGATAATACAGTTTGGCAGTCGGCAACGTAATTAGCATGCCGAATATTACTTGGAATGTGAATTGGAGCGAAATCGCTAATTCATAAGACCATTTTACATTTCTGGCCCAAGTTAGAAGCAGAGCCAATATTGCAAGATGTCGATAGTCCACATCTCGGAAACTATAAGAGATAATGCAATTTGGCAATCGGCGACGTAATTAGCATGCCGAATATTACTTGGAATGTGAATTGGAGCGAAATCGCTAATTCATAAGACCATTTTACATTTCTGGCTCAAGTTAGAAGCAGAGCCAATATTGCAAGATGTCGATAGTCCATATCTCGGAAACTATAAGAGATAATGCAATTTGGCAATCGGCAACGTAATTAGCATGCCGAATATTACTTGGAATGTGAATTGGAGCGAAATCGCTAATTCATAAGACCATTTTACATTTCTGGCCCAAGTTAGAAGCAGAGCCAATATTGCAAGATGTCGATAGTCCATAGCTCGGAAACTATAAGAGATAATGCAATTTGGCAATCGGCAACGTAATTAGCATGCCGAATATTACTTGGAATGTGAATTGGAGCGAAATCGCTAATTCATAAGACCATTTTACAATTCTGGCTCAAGTTAGAAGCAGAGCCAATATTGCAAGATGTCGATATTCCATAGCTCGGAAACTATAAGAGATAATGCAATTTGGCAATCGGCAACGTAATTAGCATGCCGAATATTACTTGGAATGTGAATTGGAGCGAAATCGCTAATTCATAAGACCATTTTACATTTCTGGCCCAAGTTAGAAGCAGAGCCTATATTGCAAGATGTCGATAGTTCATATCTCGGAAACTATAAGAGATAATGCAATTTGGCAATCGGCAACGTAATTAGCATGCCGAATATTACTTGGAATGTGAATTGGAGCGAAATCGCTAATTCATAAGACCATTTTACACATTTCTGGCTCAAGTTAGAAGCAGAGCCAATATTGCAAGATGTCGATAGTCCATATCTCGGAAACTATAAGAGATAATGCAATTTGGCAATCGGCAACGTAATTAGCATGCCGAATATTACTTGGAATGTGAATTGGAGCGAAATCGCTAATTCATAAGATCATTTTACTTTTCTGGCCCAAGTTAGAAGCAGAGCCAATATTGCAAGATGTCGATAGTCCATATCTCAGAAACTATAAGAGATAATGCAAATTGGCAATCGGCAACGTAATTAGCATGCCGAATATTACTTGGAATGTGAATTGGAGCGAAATCGCTAATTCATAAGACCATTTTACACATTTCTGGCCCAAGTTAGAAGCAGAGCCAATATTGCAAGATGTCGATAGTCCATATCTCGGAAACTATAAGAGATAATGCAATTTGGCAATCGGCAACGTAATTAGCATGCCGAATATTTCTTGGAATGTGAATTGGAGCGAAATCGCTAATTCATAAGACCATTTTACAATTCTGGCTCAAGTTAGAAGCAGAGCCAATATTGCAAGATGTCGATAGTCCATAGCTCGGAAACTATAGGAGATAATGCAATTTGGCAATCGGCAACGTAATTAGCATGCCGAATAATACTTGGAATGTGAATTGGAGCGAAATCGCTAATTCATAAGACCATTTTACAATTCTGGCTCAAGTTAGAAGCAGAGCCAATATTGCAAGATGTCGATAGTCCATAGCTCGGAAACTATAAGAGATAATGCAATTTGGCAATCGGCAACGTAATTAGCATGCCAAATATTACTTGGAATGTGAATTGGAGCGAAATCGCTAATTCATAAGACCATTTTACATTTCTGGCCCAAGTTAGAAGCAGAGCCAATATTGCAAGATGTCGATAGTCCATATCTCGGAAACTATAAGAGATAATGCAATTTGGCAATCGGCAACGTAATTAGCATGCCGAATATTACTTGGAATGTGAATTGGAGCGAAATCGCTAATTCATAAGACCATTTTACAATTCTGGCTCAAGTTAGAAGCAGAGCCAATATTGCAAGATGTCGATAGTCCATAGCTCGGAAACTATAGGAGATAATGCAATTTGGCAATCGGCAACGTAATTAGCATGCCGAATAATACTTGGAATGTGAATTGGAGCGAAATCGCTAATTCATAAGACCATTTTACAATTCTGGCTTAAGTTAGAAGCAGAGCCAATATTGCAAGATGTCGATAGTCCATAGCTCGGAAACTATAAGAGATAATGCAATTTGGCAATCGGCAACGTAATTAGCATGCCAAATATTACTTGGAATGTGAATTGGAGCGAGATCGCTAATTCATAAGACCATTTTACAATTCTGGCTCAAGTTAGAAGCAGAGCCAATATTGCAAGATGTCGATAGTCCATATCTCGGAAACTATAAGAGATAATGCAATTTGGCAATCGGCAACGTAATTAGCATGCCGAATATTACTTGGAATGTGAATTGGAGCGAAATCGCTAATTCATAAGACCATTTTACATTTCTGGCCCAAGTTAGAAGCAGAGCCAATATTGCAAGATGTCGATAGTCCATATCTCGGAAACTATAAGAGATAATGCAATTTGGCAATCGGCAACGTAATTAGCATGCCGAATATTACTTGGAATGTGAATTGGAGCGAAATCGCTAATTCATAAGACCATTTTACATTTCTGGCCCAAGTTAGAAGCAGAGCCAATATTGCAAGATGTCGATAGTCCATATCTCGGAAACTATAAGAGATAATGCAATTTGACAATCGGCGACGTAATTAGCATGCCGAATATTACTTGGAATGTGAATTATAGCGAAATCGCTAATTCATAAGACCATTTTACAATTCTGGCTCAAGTTAGAAGCAGAGCCAATATTGCAAGATGTCGATAGTCCATATCTCGGAAACTATAAGAGATAATACAATTTGGCAGTCGGAAACGTAATTAGCATGCCGAATATTACTTGGAATGTGAATTGGAGCGAAATCGCTAATTCATAAGACCATTTTACATTTCTGGCCCAAGTTAGAAGCAGAGCCAATATTGCAAGATGTCGATAGTCCACATCTCGGAAACTATAAGAGATAATGCAATTTGGCAATCGGCGACGTAATTAGCATGCCGAATATTACTTGGAATGTGAATTGGAGCGAAATCGCTAATTCATAAGACCATTTTACAATTCTGGCTCTAGTTAGAAGCAGAGCCAATATTGCAAGATGTCGATAGTCCATATCTCGGAAAATATAAGAGATAATGCAATTTGGCAATCGGCAACGTAATTAGCATGCCGAATATTACTTGGAATGTGAATTGGAGCGAAATCGCTAATTCATAAGACCATTTTACATTTCTGGCCCAAGTTAGAAGCAGAGCCAATATTGCAAGATGTCGATAGTCCATAGCTCGGAAACTATAAGAGATAATGCAATTTGGCAATCGGCAACGTAATTAGCATGCCGAATATTACTTGGAATGTGAATTGGAGCGAAATCGCTAATTCATAAGACCATTTTACAATTCTGGCTCAAGTTAGAAGCAGAGCCAATATTGCAAGATGTCGATATTCCATAGCTCGGAAACTATAAGAGATAATGCAATTTGGCAATCGGCAACGTAATTAGCATGCCGAATATTACTTGGAATGTGAAATGGAGCGAAATCGCTAATTCATAAGACCATTTTACATTTCTGGCCCAAGTTAGAAGCAGGGCCTATATTGCAAGATGTCGATAGTTCATATCTCGGAAACTATAAGAGATAATGCAATTTGGCAATCGGCAACGTAATTAGCATGCCGAATATTACTTAGAATGTGAATTGGAGCGAAATCGCTAATTCATAAGACCATTTTACATTTCTGGCCCAAGTTAGAAGCAGAGCCAATATTGCAAGATGTCGATAGTCCATATCTCGGAAACTATAAGGGATAATGCAATTTGGCAATCGGCAACGTAATTATCATGCCGAATATTACTTGGAATGTGAATTGGAGCGAAATCGCTAATTCGTAAGACCATTTTACAATTCTGGCTCAAGTTGGAAGCAGAGCCAATATTGCAAAGTGTCGATAGTCCATATCTCGGAAACTATAAGATATAATGCAATTTGGCAATCGGCAACGTAATTAGCATGACGAATATTACTTGGAATGTGAATTGGAGCGAAATCGCTAATTCATAAGACCATTTTACATTTCTGGCCCAAGTTAGAAGCAGAGCCAATATTGAAAGATGTCGATAGTCCATATCTCGGAAACTATAAGAGATAATGCAATTTGGCAATCGGCAACGTAAATAGCATGCCGAATATTACTTGGAATGTGAATTGGAGCGAAATCGCTAATTCATAAGACCATTTTACAATTCTGGCTCAAGTTAGAAGCAGATCCAATATTGCAAGATGTCGATAGTCCATAGCTCGGAAACTATAAGAGATAATGCAATTTGGCAATCGGCAACTTAATTAGCATGCCGAATATTACTTGGAATGTGAATTGGAGCGAAATCGCTAATTCATAAGACCATTATACAATTCTGGCTCAAGTTAGAAGCAGAGCCAATATTGCAAGATGTCGATAGTCCATAGCTCGGAAACTATAAGAGATAATGCAATTTGGCAATCGGCAACGTAATTAGCATGCCGAATATTACTTGGAATGTGAATTGGAGCGAAATCGCTAATTCATAAGACCATTTTACAATTCTGGCTCAAGTTAGAAGCAGAGCCAATATTGCAAGATGTCGATAGTCCATATCTCGGAAACTATAAGAGATAATGCAATTTGGCAATCGGCAACGTAATTAGCATGCCGAATATTACTTGGAATGTGAATTGGAGCGAAATCGCTAATTCATAAGACCATTTTACATTTCTGGCCCAAGTTAGAAGCAGAGCCAATATTGCAAGATGTCGATAGTCCATATCTCGGAAACTATAAGAGATAATGCAATTTGGCAATCGGCGACGTAATTAGCATGCCGAATATTACTTGGAATGTGAATTATAGCGAAATCGCTAATTCATAAGACCATTTTACAATTCTGGCTCAAGTTAGAAGCAGAGCCAATATTGCAAGATGTCGATAGTCCATATCTCGGAAACTATAAGAGATAATACAGTTTGGCAGTCGGCAACGTAATTAGCATGCCGAATATTACTTGGAATGTGAATTGGAGCGAAATCGCTAATTCATAAGACCATTTTACATTTCTGGCCCAAGTTAGAAGCAGAGCCAATATTGCAAGATGTCGATAGTCCATAGCTCGGAAACTATAGGAGATAATGCAATTTGGCAATCGGCAACGTAATTAGCAAGCCGAATATTACTTGGAATGTGAATTGGAGCGAAATCGCTAATTCATAAGACCATTTTACAATTCTGGCTCAAGTTAGAAGCAGAGCCAATATTGCAAGATGTCGATAGTCCATATCTCGGAAACAATAAGAGATAATGCAATTTGGCAATCGGCAACGTAATTAGCATGCCGAATATTACTTGGAATGTGAATTGGAGCGAAATCGCTAATTCATAAGACCATTTTACATTTCTGGCCCAAGTTAGAAGCAGAGCCAATATTGCAAGATGTCGATAGTCCATAGCTCGGAAACTATAAGAGATAATGCAATTTGGCAATCGGCAACGTAATTAGCATGCCGAATATTACTTGGAATGTGAATTGGAGCGAAATCGCTAATTCATAAGACCATTTTACAATTCTGGCTCAAGTTAGAAGCAGAGCCAATATTGCAAGATGTCGATATTCCATAGCTCGGAAACTATAAGAGATAATGCAATTTGGCAATCGGCAACGTAATTAGCATGCCGAATATTACTTGGAATGTGAATTGGAGCGAAATCGCTAATTCATAAGACCATTTTACATTTCTGGCCCAAGTTAGAAGCAGAGCCTATATTGCAAGATGTCGATAGTTCATATCTCGGAAACTATAAGAGATAATGCAATTTGGCAATCGGCAACGTAATTAGCATGCCGAATATTACTTAGAATGTGAATTGGAGCGAAATCGCTAATTCATAAGACCATTTTACATTTCTGGCCCAAGTTAGAAGCAGAGCCAATATTGCAAGATGTCGATAGTCCATATCTCGGAAACTATAAGGGATAATGCAATTTGGCAATCGGCAACGTAATTAGCATGCCGAATATTACTTGGAATATGAATTCGAGCGAAATCGCTAATTCGTAAGACCATTTTACAACTCTGGCTCAAGTTGGAAGCAGAGCCAATATTGCAAAGTGTCGATAGTCCATATCTCGGAAACTATAAGATATAATGCAATTTGGCAATCGGCAACGTAATTAGCATGCTGAATATTACTTGGAATGTGAATTGGAGCGAAATCGCTAATTCATAAGACCATTTTACATTTCTGGCCCAAGTTATAAGCAGAGCCAATATTGAAAGATGTCGATAGTCCATATCTCGGAAACTATAAGAGATAATGCAATTTGGCAATCGGCAACGTAATTAGCATGCCGAATATTACTTGGAATGTGAATTGGAGCGAAATCGCTAATTCATAAGACCATTTTACATTTCTGGCCCAAGTTAGAAGCAGAGCCAATATTGCAAGATGTCGATAGTCCATATCTCGGAAACTATAAGAGATAATGCAATTTGGCAATCGGCAACGTAATTAGCATGCCGAATATTACTAGGAATGTGAATTGGAGCGAAATCGCTAATTCATAAGACCATTTTACAATTCTGGCTCAAGTTAGAAGCAGAGCCAATATTGCAAGATGTCGATAGTCCATATCTCGGAAACTATAAGAGATAATGCAATTTGGCAATCGGCAACGTAATTAGCATGCCGAATAATACTTGGAATGTGAATTGGAGCGAAATCGCTAATTCATAAGATCATTTTACTTTTCTGGCCCAAGTTAGAAGCAGAGCCAATATTGCAAGATGTCGATAGTCCATATCTCGGAAACTATAAGAGATAGTGCAATTTGGCAATCGGCAACGTAATTAGCATGCCGAATATTACTTGAAATGTGAATTGGAGCGAAATCGCTAATTCATAAGACCATTTTACACATTTCTGGCCCAAGTTAGAAGCAGAGCCAATATTGCAAGATGTCGATAATCCATATCTCGGAAACTATAAGAGATAATGCAATTTGGCAATCGGCAACGTAATTAGCATGCCGAATATTACTTGGAATGTGAATTGGAGCGAAATCGCTAATTCATAAGATCATTTTACATTTCTGGCCCAAGTTAGAAGCAGAGCCAATATTGCAAGATGTCGATAGTCCATATCTCGGAAACTATAAGAGATAATGCAATTTGGCAATCGGCAACGTATATTACTTGGAATGTGAATTGGAGCGAAATCGCTAATTCATAAGACCATTTTACAATTCTGGCTCAAGTTAGAAGCAGAGCCAATATTGCAAGATGTCGATAGTCCATAGCTCGGAAACTATAGGAGATAATGCAATTTGGCAATCGGCAACGTAATTAGCATGCCGAATAATACTTGGAATGTGAATTGGAGCGAAATCGCTAATTCATAAGACCATTTTACAATTCTGGCTCAAGTTAGAAGCAGAGCCAATATTGCAAGATGTCGATAGTCCATAGCTCGGAAACTATAAGAGATAATGCAATTTGGCAATCGGCAACGTAATTAGCATGCCAAATATTACTTGGAATGTGAATTGGAGCGAGATCGCTAATTCATAAGACCATTTTACAATTCTGGCTCAAGTTAGAAGCAGAGCCAATATTGCAAGATGTCGATAGTCCATATCTCGGAAACTATAAGAGATAATGCAATTTGGCAATCGGCAACGTAATTAGCATGCCGAATATTACTTGGAATGTGAATTGGAGCGAAATCGCTAATTCATAAGACCATTTTACATTTCTGGCCCAAGTTAGAAGCAGAGCCAATATTGCAAGATGTCGATAGTCCATATCTCGGAAACTATAAGAGATAATGCAATTTGGCAATCGGCAACGTAATTAGCATGCCGAATATTACTTGGAATGTGAATTGGAGCGAAATCGCTAATTCATAAGACCATTTTAGATTTCTGGCCCAAGTTAGAAGCAGAGTCAATATTGCAAGATGTCGATAGTCCATAGCTCGGAAACTATAAGAGATAATGCAATTTGGCAATCGGCAACGTAATTAGCATGCCGAATATTACTTGGAATGTGAATTGGAGCGAAATCGCTAATTCATAAGACCATTTTACAATTCTGGCTCAAGTTAGAAGCAGAGCCAATATTGCAAGATGTCGATATTCCATAGCTCGGAAACTATAAGAGATAATGCAATTTGGCAATCGGCAACGTAATTAGCATGCCGAATATTACTTGGAATGTGAAATGGAGCGAAATCGCTAATTCATAAGACCATTTTACATTTCTGGCCCAAGTTAGAAGCAGGGCCTATATTGCAAGATGTCGATAGTTCATATCTCGGAAACTATAAGAGATAATAACTTGGAATGTGAATTGGAGCGAAATCGCTAATTCATAAGACCATTTTACAATTCTGGCTCTAGTTAGAAGCAGAGCCAATATTGCAAGATGTCGATAGTCCATATCTCGGAAAATATAAGAGATAATGCAAGTTGGCAATCGGCAACGTAATTAGCATGCCGAATATTACTTGGAATGTGAATTGGAGCGAAATCGCTAACTCATAAGACCATTTTAGATTTCTGGCCCAAGTTAGAAGCAGAGCCAATATTGCAAGATGTCGATAGTCCATAGCTCGGAAACTATAAGAGATAATGCAATTTGGCAATCGGCAACGTAATTAGCATGCCGAATATTACTTGGAATGTGAATTGGAGCGAAATCGCTAATTCATAAGACCATTTTACAATTCTGGCTCAAGTTAGAAGCAGAGCCAATATTGCAAGATGTCGATATTAAATAGCTCGGAAACTATAAGAGATAATGCAATTTGGCAATCGGCAACGTAATTAGCATGCCGAATATTACTTGGAATGTGAAATGGAGCGAAATCGCTAATTCATAAGACCATTTTACATTTCTGGCCCAAGTTAGAAGCAGGGCCTATATTGCAAGATGTCGATAGTTCATATCTCGGAAACTATAAGAGATAATGCAATTTGGCAATCGGCAACGTAATTAGCATGCCGAATATTACTTAGAATGTGAATTGGAGCGAAATCGCTAATTCATAAGACCATTTTACATTTCTGGCCCAAGTTAGAAGCAGAGCCAATATTGCAAGATGTCGATAATCCATATCTCGGAAACTATAAGGGATAATGCAATTTGGCAATCGGCAACGTAATTAGCATGCCGAATATTACTTGGAATGTGAATTGGAGCGAAATCGCTAATTCGTAAGACCATTTTACAATTCTGGCTCAAGTTGGAAGCAGAGCCAATATTGCAAAGTGTCGATAGTCCATATCTCGGCAACTATAAGATATAATGCAATTTGGCAATCGGCAACGTAATTAGCATGCCGAATATTACTTGGAATGTGAATTGGAGCGAAATCGCTAATTCATAAGACCATTTTACATTTCTGGCCCAAGTTAGAAGCAGAGCCAATATTGAAAGATGTCGTTAGTCCATATCTCGGAAACTATAAGAGATAATGCAATTTGGCAATCGGCAACGTAAATAGCATGCCGAATATTACTTGGAATGTGAATTGGAGCGAAATCGCTAATTCATAAGACCATTTTACAATTCTGGCTCAAGTTAGAAGCAGAGCCAATATTGCAAGATGTCGATAGTCCATAGCTCGGAAACTATAAGAGATAATGCAATTTGGCAATCGGCAACTTAATTAGCATGCCGAATATTACTTGGAATGTGAATTGGAGCGAAATCGCTAATTCATAAGACCATTATACAATTCTGGCTCAAGTTAGAAGCAGAGCCAATATTGCAAGATGTCGATAGTCCATAGCTCGGAAACTATAAGAGATAATGCAATTTGGCAATCGGCAACGTAATTAGCATGCCGAATATTACTTGGAATGTGAATTGGAGCGAAATCGCTAATTCATAAGACCATTTTACAATTCTGGCTCAAGTTAGAAGCAGAGCCAATATTGCAAGGTGTCGATAGTCCATATCTCGGAAACTATAAGAGATAATGCAATTTGGCAATCGGCAACGTAATTAGCATGCCGAATATTACTTGGAATGTGAATTGGAGCGAAATCGCTAATTCATAAGACCATTTTACATTTCTGGCCCAAGTTAGAAGCAGAGCCAATATTGCAAGATGTCGATAGTCCATATCTCGGAAACTATAAGAGATAATGCAATTTGGCAATCGGCAACGTAATTAGCATGCCGAATATTACTTGGAATGTGAATTGGAGCGAAATCGCTAATTCATAAGACCATTTTACATTTCTGGCCCAAGTTAGAAGCAGAGCCAATATTGCTAGATGTCGATAGTCCATATCTCGGAAACTATAAGAGATAATGCAATTTGGCAATCGGCAACGTAATTAGCATGCCGAATATTACTTGGAATGTGAATTGGAGCGAAATCGCTAATTCATAAGACCATTTTACAATTCTGGCTCAAGTTAGAAGCAGAGCCAATATTGCAAGGTGTCGATAGTCCATATCTCGGAAACTATAAGAGATAATGCAATTTGGCAATCGGCAACATAATTAGCATGCCGAATATTACTTGGAATGTGAATTGGAGCGAAATCGCTAATTCATAAGACCATTTTACAATTCTGGCTCAAGTTAGAAGCAGAGCCAATATTGCAAGATGTCGATAGTCCATAGCTCGGAAACTATAAGAGATAATGCAATTTGGCAATCGGCAACGTAATTAGCATGCCGAATATTACTTGGAATGTGAATTGGAGCGAAATCGCTAATTCATAAGACCATTTTACATTTCTGGCCCAAGTTAGAAGCAGAGCCTATATTGCAAGATGTCGATAGTTCATATCTCGGAAACTATAAGAAATAATGCAATTTGGCAATCGACAACGTAATTAGCATGCCGAATATTACTTGGAATGTGAATTGGAGCGTAATCCCTAATTCATAAGACCATTTTACAATTCTGGCTCAAGTTAGAAGCAGAGCCAATATTGCAAGATGTCGATAGTCCATATCTCGGAAACTATAAGAGATAATGCAATTTGGCAATCGGCAACGTAATTAGCATGCCGAATATTACTTGGAATGTGAATTGGAGCGAAATCGTTAATTCATAAGACCGTTTTACAATTCTGGCTCAAGTTAGAAGCAGAGCCAATATTGCAAGGTGTCGATAGTCCATATCTCGGAAACTATAAGAGATAATGCAATTTGGCAATCGGCAACGTAATTAGCATGCCGCATATTACTTGGAATGTGAATTGGAGCGAAATCGCTAATTCATAAGACCATTTTACAATTCTGGCTCAAGTTAGAAGCAGAGCCAATATTGCAAGATGTCGATAGGCCATATCTCGGAAACTATAAGAGATAATGCAATTTGGCAATCGGCAACGTAATTAGCATGCCGAATATTACTTGGAATGTGAATTGGAGCGAAATCGCTAATTCATAAGACCATTTTACATTTCTGGCCCAAGTTAGAAGCAGAGCCAATATTGCAAGATGTCGATAGTCCATATCTCGGAAACTATAAGAGATAATGCAATTTGGCAATCGGCAACGTAATTAGCATGCCGAATATTACTTGGAATATGAATTGGAGCGAAATCGCTAATTCATAAGACTATTTTACATTTCTGGCACAAGTTAGAAGCAGAGCCAATATTGCAAGATGTCGATAGTCCATATCTCGGAAACTATAAGAGATAATGCAATTTGGCAATCGGCAACGTAATTAGCATGCCGAATATTACTTGGAATGTGAATTGGAGCGAAATCGCTAATTCATAAGACCGTTTTACAATTCTGGCTCAAGTTAGAAGCAGAGCCAATATTGCAAGGTGTCGATAGTCCATATCTCGGAAACTATAAGAGATAATGCAATTTGGCAATCGGCAACGTAATTAGCATGCCGAATATTACTTGGAATGTGAATTGGAGCGAAATCGTTAATTCATAAGACCGTTTTACAATTCTGGCTCAAGTTAGAAGCAGAGCCAATATTGCAAGGTGTCGATAGTCCATATCTCGGAAACTATAAGAGATAATGCAATTTGGCAATCGGCAACGTAATTAGCATGCCGAATATTACTTGGAATGTGAATTGGAGCGAAATCGTTAATTCATAAGACCGTTTTACAATTCTGGCTCAAGTTAGAAGCAGAGCCAATATTGCAAGGTGTCGATAGTCCATATCTCGGAAACTATAAGAGATAATGCAATTTGGCAATCGGCAACGTAATTAGCATGCCGAATATTACTTGGAATGTGAATTGGAGCGAAATCGCTAATTCATAAGATCATTTTACATTTCTGGCCCAAGTTAGAAGCAGAGCCAACATTGCAAGATGTCGATAGTCCATATCTCGGAAACTATAAGAGATAATGCAATTTGGCAATCGGCAACGTAATTAGCATGCCGAATATTACTTGGAATGTGAAATGGAGCGAAATCGCTAATTCATAAGATCATTTTACATTTCTGGCCCAAGTTAGAAGCAGAGCCAACATTGCAAGATGTCGATAGTCCATATCTCGGAAACTATAGGAGATAATGCAATTTGGCAATCGGCAACGTAATTAGCATGCCGAATATTACTTGGAATGTGAATTGGAGCGAAATCGCTAATTCATAAGACCATTTTACAATTCTGGCTCAAGTTAGAAGCAGAGCCAATATTGCAAGATGTCGATAGTCCATAGCTCGGAAACTATAAGAGATAATGCAATTTGGCAATCGGCAACGTAATTAGCATGCCAAATATTACTTGGAATGTGAATTGGAGCGAAATCGCTAATTCATAAGACCATTTTACAATTCTGGCTCAAGTTAGAAGCAGAGCCTATATTGCAAGATGTCGATAGTCCATATCTCGGAAACTATAAGAGATAATGCAATTTGGCAATCGGCAACGTAATTAGCATGCCGAATATTACTTGGAATGTGAATTGGAGCGAAATCGCTAATTCATAAGACCATTTTACATTTCTGGCCCAAGTTAGAAGCAGAGCCAATATTGCAAGATGTCATAGTCCATATCTCGGAAACTATAAGAGATAATGCAATTTGGCAATCGGCAACGTAATTAGCATGCCGAATATTACTTGGAATGTGAATTGGAGCGAAATCGCTAATTCATAAGACCATTTTACATTTCTGGCCCAAGTTAGAAGCAGAGCCAATATTGCAAGATGTCGATAGTCCATATCTCGGAAACTATAAGAGATAATGCAATTTGGCAATCGGCGACGTAATTAGCATGCCGAATATTACTTGGAATGTGAATTATAGCGAAATCGCTAATTCATAAGACCATTTTACAATTCTGGCTCAAGTTAGAAGCAGAGCCAATATTGCAAGATGTCGATAGTCCATATCTCGGAAACTATAAGAGATAATACAGTTTGGCAGTCGGCAACGTAATTAGCATGCCGAATATTACTTGGAATGTGAATTGGAGCGAAATCGCTAATTCATAAGACCATTTTACACATTTCTGGCCCAAGTTAGAAGCAGAGCCAATATTGCAAGATGTCGATAGTCCATATCTCGGAAACTATAAGAGATAATGCAATTTGGCAATCGGCAACGTAATTAGCATGCCGAATATTACTTGGAATGTGAATTGGAGCGAAATCGCTAATTCGTAAGATCATTTTACATTTCTGGCCCAAGTTAGAAGCAGAGCCAACATTGCAAGATGTCGATAGTCCATATCTCGGAAACTATAAGAGATAATGCAATTTGGCAATCGGCAACGTAATTAGCATGCCGAATATTACTTGGAATGTGAAATGGAGCGAAATCGCTAATTCATAAGATCATTTTACATTTCTGGCCCAAGTTAGAAGCAGAGCCAACATTGCAAGATGTCGATAGTCCATATCTCGGAAACTATAGGAGATAATGCAATTTGGCAATCGGCAACGTAATTAGCATGCCGAATATTACTTGGAATGTGAATTGGAGCGAAATCGCTAATTCATAAGACCATTTTACAATTCTGGCTCAAGTTAGAAGCAGAGCCAATATTGCAAGATGTCGATAGTCCATAGCTCGGAAACTATAAGAGATAATGCAATTTGGCAATCGGCAACGTAATTAGCATGCCAAATATTACTTGGAATGTGAATTGGAGCGAAATCGCTAATTCATAAGACCATTTTACAATTCTGGCTCAAGTTAGAAGCAGAGCCTATATTGCAAGATGTCGATAGTCCATATCTCGGAAACTATAAGAGATAATGCAATTTGGCAATCGGCAACGTAATTAGCATGCCGAATATTACTTGGAATGTGAATTGGAGCGAAATCGCTAATTCATAAGACCATTTTACATTTCTGGCCCAAGTTAGAAGCAGAGCCAATATTGCAAGATGTCATAGTCCATATCTCGGAAACTATAAGAGATAATGCAATTTGGCAATCGGCAACGTAATTAGCATGCCGAATATTACTTGGAATGTGAATTGGAGCGAAATCGCTAATTCATAAGACCATTTTACATTTCTGGCCCAAGTTAGAAGCAGAGCCAATATTGCAAGATGTCGATAGTCCATATCTCGGAAACTATAAGAGATAATGCAATTTGGCAATCGGCGACGTAATTAGCATGCCGAATATTACTTGGAATGTGAATTATAGCGAAATCGCTAATTCATAAGACCATTTTACAATTCTGGCTCAAGTTAGAAGCAGAGCCAATATTGCAAGATGTCGATAGTCCATATCTCGGAAACTATAAGAGATAATACAGTTTGGCAGTCGGCAACGTAATTAGCATGCCGAATATTACTTGGAATGTGAATTGGAGCGAAATCGCTAATTCATAAGACCATTTTACATTTCTGGCCCAAGTTAGAAGCAGAGCCAATATTGCAAGATGTCGATAGTCCACATCTCGGAAACTATAAGAGATAATGCAATTTGGCAATCGGCGACGTAATTAGCATGCCGAATATTACTTGGAATGTGAATTGGAGCGAAATCGCTAATTCATAAGACCATTTTACAATTCTGGCTCAAGTTAGAAGCAGAGCCAATATTGCAAGATGTCGATAGTCCATATCTCGGAAACTATAAGAGATAATGCAATTTGGCAATCGGCAACGTAATTAGCATGCCGAATATGACTTGGAATGTGAATTGGAGCGAAATCGCTAATTCATAAGACCATTTTACATTTCTGGCCCAAGTTAGAAGCAGAGCCAATATTGCAAGATGTCGATAGTCCATAGCTCGGAAACTATAAGAGATAATGCAATTTGGCAATCGGCAACGTAATTAGCATGCCGAATATTACTTGGAATGTGAATTGGAGCGAAATCGCTAATTCATAAGACCATTTTACAATTCTGGCTCAAGTTAGAAACAGAGCCAATATTGCAAGATGTCGATATTCCATAGCTCGGAAACTATAAGAGATAATGCAATTTGGCAATCGGCAACGTAATTAGCATGCCGAATATTACTTGGAATGTGAATTGGAGCGAAATCGCTAATTCATAAGACCATTTTACATTTCTGGCCCAAGTTAGAAGCAGAGCCTATATTGCAAGATGTCGATAGTTCATATCTCGGAAACTATAAGAGATAATGCAATTTGGCAATCGGCAACGTAATTAGCATGCCGAATATTACTTAGAATGTGAATTGGAGCGAAATCGCTAATTCATAAGACCATTTTACATTTCTGGCCCAAGTTAGAAGCAGAGCCAATATTGCAAGATGTCGATAGTCCATATCTCGGAAACTATAAGGGATAATACAATTTGGCAATCGGCAACGTAATTAGCATGCCGAATATTACTTGGAATGTGAATTGGAGCGAAATCGCTAATTCGTAAGACCATTTTACAATTCTGGCTCAAGTTGGAAGCAGAGCCAATATTGCAAAGTGTCGATAGTCCATATCTCATAAACTATAAGATATAATGCAATTTGGCAATCGGCAACGTAATTAGCATGCCGAATATTACTTGGAATGTGAATTGGAGCGAAATCGCTAATTCATAAGACCATTTTACATTTCTGGCCCAAGTTAGAAGCAGAGCCAATATTGAAAGATGTCGATAGTCCATATCTCGGAAACTATAAGAGATAATGCAATTTGGCAATCGGCAACGTAATTAGCATGCCGAATATTACTTGGAATGTGAATTGGAGCGAAATCGCTAATTCATAAGACCATTTTACAATTCTGGCTCAAGTTAGAAGCAGAGCCAATATTGCAAGATGTCGATAGTCCATAGCTCGGAAACTATAAGAGATAATGCAATTTGGCAATCGGCAACTTAATTAGCATGCCGAATATTACTTGGAATGTGAATTGGAGCGAAATCGCTAATTCATACGACCATTTTACAATTCTGGCTCAAGTTAGAAGCAGAGCCAATATTGCAAGATGTCGATAGTCCATAGCTCGGAAACTATAAGAGATAATGCAATTTGGCAATCGGCAACGTAATTAGCATGCCGAATATTACTTGGAATGTGAATTGGAGCGAAATCGCTAATTCATAAGACCATTTTACAATTCTGGCTCAAGTTAGAAGCAGAGCCAATATTGCAAGATGTCGATAGTCCATAGCTCGGAAACTATAAGAGATAATGCAATTTGGCAATCGGCAACGTAATTAGCATGCCGAATATTACTTGGAATGTGAATTGGAGCGAAATCGCTAATTCATAAGACCATTTTACAATTCTGGCTCAAGCTAGAAGCAGAGCCAATATTGCAAGGTGTCGATAGTCCATATCTCGGAAACTATAAGAGATAATGCAATTTGGCAATCGGCAACGTAATTAGCTTGCCGAATATTACTTGAAATGTGAATTGGAGCGAAATCGCTAATTCATAAGACCATTTTACATTTCTGGCCCAAGTTAGAAGCAGAGCCAATATTGCAAGATGTCGATAGTCCATATCTCGGAAACTATAAGAGATAATGCAATTTGGCAATCGGCAACGTAATTAGCATGCCGAATATTACTTGGAATGTGAATTGGGGCGAAATCGCAAATTCATAAGACCATTTTACAATTCTGGGCCAAGTTAGAAGCAGAGCCAATATTGCAAGATGTCGATAGTCCATATCTCGGAAACTATAAGAGATAATGCAATTTGGCAATCGGCAACGTAATTAGCATGCCGAATATTACTTGGAATGTGAATTGGGGCGAAATCGCTCATTCATAAGACCATTTTACATTTCTGGCCCAAGTTAGAAGCAGAGCCAATATTGCAAGATGTCGATAGTCCATATCTCGGAAACTATAAGAGATAATGCAATTTGGCAATCGGCAACGTAATTAGCATGCCGAATATTACTTGGAATGTGAAATGGAGCGAAATCGCTAATTCATAAGACCATTTTACAATTCTGACTCAAGTTAGAAGCAGAGCCAATATTGCAAGATGTCGATAGTCCATAGCTCGGAAACTATAAGAGATAATGCAATTTGGCAATCGGCAACGTAATTAGCATGCCGAATATTACTTGGAATGTGAATTGGAGCGAAATCGCTAATTCATAAGACCATTTTACAATTCTGGCTCAAGTTAGAAACAGAGCCAATATTGCAAGATGTCGATAGTCCATAGCCCGGAAACTATACGAGATAATGCAATTTGGCAATCGGCAACGTAATTAGCATGCCGAATATTACTTGGAATGTGAATTGGAGCGATATCGCTAATTCATAAGACCATTTTACAATTCTGGCTCAAGTTAGAAGCAGAGCCAATATTGCAAGATGTCGATAGTCCATATCTCGGAAGTTATAAGAGATAATGCAATTTGGCAATCGGCAACGTAATTAGAATGCCGAATATTACTTCGAATGTGAATTGGAGCGAAATCGCTAATTCATAAGACCATTTTACATTTCTGGCCCTAGTTAGAAGCAGAGCCAATATTGCAAGGTGTCGATAGTTCATATCTCGGAAACTATAAGAGATAATGCAATTGGGCAATCGGCAACGTAATTAGCATGCCGAATATTACTTGGAATGTGAATTGGAGCGAAATCGCTAATTCATAAGACCATTTTACATTTCTGGCCCAAGTTAGAAGCAGAGCCAATATTGCAAGATGTCGATAGTCCATATCTCGGAAAATATAAGAGATAATGCAATTTGGCAATCGGCAACGTAATTAGCATGCCGAATATTACTTGGAATGTGAATTGGAGCGAAATCGCTAATTCATAAGACCATTTTGCAATTCTGGCTCAAGTTAGAAGCAGAGCCAATATTGCAAGATGTCGATAGTCCATAGCTCGGAAACTATAAGAGATCATGCAATTTGGCAATCGGCAACGTAATTAGCATGCCGAATATTACTTGGAATGTGAATTGGAGCGAAATCGCTAATTCATAAGACCATTTTACATTTCTGGCCCAAGTTAGAAGGAGAGCCTATATTGCAAGATGTCGATAGTTCATATCTCGGAAACTATAAGAGATAATGCAATTTGGCAATCGGCAACGTAATTAGCATGCCGAATATTACTTAGAATGTGAATTGGAGCGAAATCGCTAATTCATAAGACCATTTTACATTTCTGGCCCAAGTTAGAAGCAGAGCCAATATTGCAAGATGTCGATAGTCCATATCTCGGAAACTATAAGAGATAATGCAATTTGGCAATCGGCAACGTAATTAGCATGCCGAATATTACTTGGTATGTGAATTGGAGCGAAATCGCTAATTCGTAAGACCATTTTACAATTCTGGCTCAAGTTAGAAGCAGAGCCAATATTGCAAGGTGTCGATAGTCCATATCTCGGAAACTATAAGAGATAATGCAATTTGGCAATCGGCAACGTAATTAGCATGCCGAATATTACTTGGAATGTGAATCGGAGCGCAATCGCTAATTCATAAGACCATTTTACATTTCTGGCCCAAGTTAGAAGCAGAGCCTATATTGCAAGATGTCGATAGTTCATATCTCGGAAACTATAAGAGATAATGCAATTTGGCAATCGGCAACGTAATTAGCATGCCGAATATTACTTGGAATGTGAATTGGAGCGAAATCGCTAATTCATAAGACCATTTTACAATTCTGGCTCAAGTTAGAAGCAGAGCCAATATTGCAAGATGTCGATAGTCCATAGCTCGGAAACTATAAGAGATAATGCAATTTGGCAATCGGCAACGTAATTAGCATGCCGAATATTACTTGGAATGTGAATTGGAGCGAAATCGCTAATTCATAAGACCATTTTACATTTCTGGCCCAAGTTAGAAGCAGAGCCAATATTGCAAGATGTCGATAGTCCATATCTCGGAAACAATAAAAGATAATGCAATTTGGCAATCGGCAACGTAATTAGCATGCCGAATATTACTTGGAATGTGAATTGGAGCGAAATCGCTAATTCATAAGACCATTTTACAATTCTGGCTCAAGTTAGAAGCAGAGCCAATATTGCAAGATGTCGATAGTCCATATCTCGGAAACTATAAGAGATAATGTAGTTTGGCAATCGGCAACGTAATTAGCATGCCGAATATTACTTGGAGTGTGAATTGGAGCGAAATCGCTAATTCATAAGACCATTTTACAATTCTGGCTCAAGTTAGAAGCAGAGCCAATATTGCAAGATGTCGATAGTCCATAGCTCGGAAACTATAAGAGATAATGCAATTTGGCAATCGGCAACGTAATTAGCATGCCGAATATTACTTGGAATGTGAATTGGAGCGAAATCGCTAATTCATAAGACCATTTTACAATTCTGGCTCAAGCTAGAAGCAGCGCCAATATTGCAAGGTGTCGATAGTCCATATCTCGGAAACTATAAGAGATAATGCAATTTGGCAATCGGCAACGTAATTAGCTTGCCGAATATTACTTGAAATGTGAATTGGAGCGAAATCGCTAATTCATAAGACCATTTTACATTTCTGGCCCAAGTTAGAAGCAGAGCCAATATTGCAAGATGTCGATAGTCCATATCTCGGAAACTATAAGAGATAATGCAATTTGGCAATCGGCAACGTAATTAGCATGCCGAATATTACTTGGAATGTGAATTGGGGCGAAATCGCAAATGCATAAGACCATTTTACAATTCTGGCCCAAGTTAGAAGCAGAGCCAATATTGCAAGATGTCGATAGTCCATATCTCGGAAACTATAAGAGATAATGCAATTTGGCAATCGGCAACGTAATTAGCATGCCGAATATTACTTGGAATGTGAATTGGGGCGAAATCGCTAATTCATAAGACCATTTTACATTTCTGGCCCAAGTTAGAAGCAGAGCCAATATTGCAAGATGTCGATAGTCCATATCTCGGAAACTATAAGAGATAATGCAATTTGGCAATCGGCAACGTAATTAGCATGCCGAATATTACTTGGAATGTGAAATGGAGCGAAATCGCTAATTCATAAGACCATTTTACAATTCTGACTCAAGTTAGAAGCAGAGCCAATATTGCAAGATGTCGATAGTCCATAGCTCGGAAACTATAAGAGATAATGCAATTTGGCAATCGGCAACGTAATTAGCATGCCGAATATTACTTGGAATGTGAATTGGAGCGAAATCGCTAATTCATAAGACCATTTTACAATTCTGGCTCAAGTTAGAAGCAGAGCCAATATTGCAAGATGTCGATAGTCCATAGCCCGGAAACTATAAGAGATAATGCAATTTGGCAATCGGCAACGTAATTAGCATGCCGAATATTACTTGGAATGTGAATCGGAGCGCAATCGCTAATTCATAAGACCATTTTACATTTCTGGCCCAAGCTAGAAGCAGAGCCTATATTGCAAGATGTCGATAGTTCATATCTCGGAAACTATAAGAGATAATGCAATTTGGCAATCGGCAACGTAATTAGCATGCCGAATATTACTTGGACTGTGAATTGGAGCGAAATCGCTAATTCATAAGACCATTTTACATTTCTGGCCCAAGTTAGAAGCAGAGCCAATATTGCAAGATGTCGATAGTCCATATCTCGGAAACTATAAGAGATAATGCAATTTGGCAATCGGCGACGTAATTAGCATGCCGAATATTACTTGGAATGTGAATTATAGCGAAATCGCTAATTCATAAGACCATTTTACAATTCTGGCTCAAGTTAGAAGCAGAGCCAATATTGCAAGATGTCGATAGTCCATATCTCGGAAACTATAAGAGATAATACAGTTTGGCAGTCGGCAACGTAATTAGCATGCCGAATATTACTTGGAATGTGAATTGGAGCGAAATCGCTAATTCATAAGACCATTTTACATTTCTGGCCCAAGTTAGAAGCAGAGCCAATATTGCAAGATGTCGATAGTCCACATCTCGGAAACTATAAGAGATAATGCAATTTGGCAATCGGCGACGTAATTAGCATGCCGAATATTACTTGGAATGTGAATTGGAGCGAAATCGCTAATTCATAAGACCATTTTACAATTCTGGCTCAAGTTAGAAGCAGAGCCAATATTGCAAGATGTCGATAGTCCATATCTCGGAAACTATAAGAGATAATGCAATTTGGCAATCGGCAACGTAATTAGCATGCCGAATATTACTTGGAATGTGAATTGGAGCGAAATCGCTAATTCATAAGACCATTTTACATTTCTGGCCCAAGTTAGAAGCAGAGCCAATATTGCAAGATGTCGATAGTCCATAGCTCGGAAACTATAAGAGATAATGCAATTTGGCAATCGGCAACGTAATTAGCATGCCGAATATTACTTGGAATGTGAATTGGAGCGAAATCGCTAATTCATAAGACCATTTTACAATTCTGGCTCAAGTTAGAAGCAGAGCCAATATTGCAAGATGTCGATATTCCATAGCTCGGAAACTATAAGAGATAATGCAATTTGGCAATCGGCAACGTAATTAGCATGCCGAATATTACTTGGAATGTGAATTGGAGCGAAATCGCTAATTCATAAGACCATTTTACATTTCTGGCCCAAGTTAGAAGCAGAGCCTATATTGCAAGATGTCGATAGTTCATATCTCGGAAACTATAAGAGATAATGCAATTTGGCAATCGGCAACGTAATTAGCATGCCGAATATTACTTAGAATGTGAATTGGAGCGAAATCGCTAATTCATAAGACCATTTTACATTTCTGGCCCAAGTTAGAAGCAGAGCCAATATTGCAAGATGTCGATAGTCCATATCTCGGAAACTATAAGGGATAATACAATTTGGCAATCGGCAACGTAATTAGCATGCCGAATATTACTTGGAATGTGAATTGGAGCGAAATCGCTAATTCGTAAGACCATTTTACAATTCTGGCTCAAGTTGGAAGCAGAGCCAATATTGCAAAGTGTCGATAGTCCATATCTCATAAACTATAAGATATAATGCAATTTGGCAATCGGCAACGTAATTAGCATGCCGAATATTACTTGGAATGTGAATTGGAGCGAAATCGCTAATTCATAAGACCATTTTACATTTCTGGCCCAAGTTAGAAGCAGAGCCAATATTGAAAGATGTCGATAGTCCATATCTCGGAAACTATAAGAGATAATGCAATTTGGCAATCGGCAACGTAATTAGCATGCCGAATATTACTTGGAATGTGAATTGGAGCGAAATCGCTAATTCATAAGACCATTTTACAATTCTGGCTCAAGTTAGAAGCAGAGCCAATATTGCAAGATGTCGATAGTCCATAGCTCGGAAACTATAAGAGATAATGCAATTTGGCAATCGGTAACTTAATTAGCATGCCGAATATTACTTGGAATGTGAATTGGAGCGAAATCGCTAATTCATACGACCATTTTACAATTCTGGCTCAAGTTAGAAGCAGAGCCAATATTGCAAGATGTCGATAGTCCATAGCTCGGAAACTATAAGAGATAATGCAATTTGGCAATCGGCAACGTAATTAGCATGCCGAATATTACTTGGAATGTGAATTGGAGCGAAATCGCTAATTCATAAGACCATTTTACAATTCTGGCTCAAGTTAGAAGCAGAGCCAATATTGCAAGATGTCGATAGTCCATAGCTCGGAAACTATAAGAGATAATGCAATTTGGCAATCGGCAACGTAATTAGCATGCCGAATATTACTTGGAATGTGAATTGGAGCGAAATCGCTAATTCATAAGACCATTTTACAATTCTGGCTCAAGCTAGAAGCAGAGCCAATATTGCAAGGTGTCGATAGTCCATATCTCGGAAACTATAAGAGATAATGCAATTTGGCAATTGGCAACGTAATTAGCTTGCCGAATATTACTTGAAATGTGAATTGGAGCGAAATCGCTAATTCATAAGACCATTTTACATTTCTGGCCCAAGTTAGAAGCAGAGCCAATATTGCAAGATGTCGATAGTCCATATCTCGGAAACTATAAGAGATAATGCAATTTGGCAATCGGCAACGTAATTAGCATGCCGAATATTACTTGGAATGTGAATTGGGGCGAAATCGCAAATTCATAAGACCATTTTACAATTCTGGGCCAAGTTAGAAGCAGAGCCAATATTGCAAGATGTCGATAGTCCATATCTCGGAAACTATAAGAGATAATGCAATTTGGCAATCGGCAACGTAATTAGCATGCCGAATATTACTTGGAATGTGAATTGGGGCGAAATCGCTAATTCATAAGACCATTTTACATTTCTGGCCCAAGTTAGAAGCAGAGCCAATATTGCAAGATGTCGATAGTCCATATCTCGGAAACTATAAGAGATAATGCAATTTGGCAATCGGCAACGTAATTAGCATGCCGAATATTACTTGGAATGTGAAATGGAGCGAAATCGCTAATTCATAAGACCATTTTACAATTCTGACTCAAGTTAGAAGCAGAGCCAATATTGCAAGATGTCGATAGTCCATAGCTCGGAAACTATAAGAGATAATGCAATTTGGCAATCGGCAACGTAATTAGCATGCCGAATATTACTTGGAATGTGAATTGGAGCGAAATCGCTAATTCATAAGACCATTTTACAATTCTGGCTCAAGTTAGAAGCAGAGCCAATATTGCAAGATGTCGATAGTCCATAGCCCGGAAACTATACGAGATAATGCAATTTGGCAATCGGCAACGTAATTAGCATGCCGAATATTACTTGGAATGTGAATTGGAGCGATATCGCTAATTCATAAGACCATTTTACAATTCTGGCTCAAGTTAGAAGCAGAGCCAATATTGCAAGATGTCGATAGTCCATATCTCGGAAGTTATAAGAGATAATGCAATTTGGCAATCGGCAACGTAATTAGAATGCCGAATATTACTTCGAATGTGAATTGGAGCGAAATCGCTAATTCATAAGACCATTTTACATTTCTGGCCCTAGTTAGAAGCAGAGCCAATATTGCAAGGTGTCGATAGTTCATATCTCGGAAACTATAAGAGATAATGCAATTTGGCAATCGGCAACGTAATTAGCATGCCGAATATTACTTGGAATGTGAATTGGAGCGAAATCGCTAATTCATAAGACCATTTTACATTTCTGGCCCAAGTTAGAAGCAGAGCCAATATTGCAAGATGTCGATAGTCCATATCTCGGAAACTATAAGAGATAATGCAATTTGGCAATCGGCAACGTAATTAGCATGCCGAATATTACTTGGAATGTGAATTGGAGCGAAATCGCTAATTCATAAGACCATTTTGCAATTCTGGCTCAAGTTAGAAGCAGAGCCAATATTGCAAGATGTCGATAGTCCATAGCTCGGAAACTATAAGAGATCATGCAATTTGGCAATCGGCAACGTAATTAGCATGCCGAATATTACTTGGAATGTGAATTGGAGCGAAATCGCTAATTCATAAAACCATTTTACATTTCTGGCCCAAGTTAGAAGCAGAGCCTATATTGCAAGATGTCGATAGTTCATATCTCGGAAACTATAAGAGATAATGCAATTTGGCAATCGGCAACGTAATTAGCATGCCGAATATTACTTAGAATGTGAATTGGAGCGAAATCGCTAATTCATAAGACCATTTTACATTTCTGGCCCAAGTTAGAAGCAGAGCCAATATTGCAAGATGTCGATAGTCCATATCTCGGAAACTATAAGAGATAATGCAATTTGGCAATCGGCAACGTAATTAGCATGCCGAATATTACTTGGTATGTGAATTGGAGCGAAATCGCTAATTCGTAAGACCATTTTACAATTCTGGCTCAAGTTAGAAGCAGAGCCAATATTGCAAGGTGTCGATAGTCCATATCTCGGAAACTATAAGAGATAATGCAATTTGGCAATCGGCAACGTAATTAGCATGCCGAATATTACTTGGAATGTGAATCGGAGCGCAATCGCTAATTCATAAGACCATTTTACATTTCTGGCCCAAGTTAGAAGCAGAGCCTATATTGCAAGATGTCGATAGTTCATATCTCGGAAACTATAAGAGATAATGCAATTTGGCAATCGGCAACGTAATTAGCATGCCGAATATTACTTGGAATGTGAATTGGAGCGAAATCGCTAATTCATAAGACCATTTTACAATTCTGGCTCAAGTTAGAAGCAGAGCCAATATTGCAAGATGTCGATAGTCCATAGCTCGGAAACTATAAGAGATAATGCAATTTGGCAATCGGCAACGTAATTAGCATGCCGAATATTACTTGGAATGTGAATTGGAGCGAAATCGCTAATTCATAAGACCATTTTACATTTCTGGCCCAAGTTAGAAGCAGAGCCAATATTGCAAGATGTCGATAGTCCATATCTCGGAAACAATAAAAGATAATGCAATTTGGCAATCGGCAACGTAATTAGCATGCCGAATATTACTTGGAATGTGAATTGGAGCGAAATCGCTAATTCATAAGACCATTTTACAATTCTGGCTCAAGTTAGAAGCAGAGCCAATATTGCAAGATGTCGATAGTCCATATCTCGGAAACTATAAGAGATAATGCAATTTGGCAATCGGCAACGTAATTAGCATGCCGAATATTACTTGGAATGTGAATTGGAGCGAAATCGCTAATTCATAAGACCATTTTACAATTCTGGCTCAAGCTAGAAGCAGAGCCAATATTGCAAGGTGTCGATAGTCCATATCTCGGAAACTATAAGAGATAATGCAATTTGGCAATCGGCAACGTAATTAGCTTGCCGAATATTACTTGAAATGTGAATTGGAGCGAAATCGCTAATTCATAAGACCATTTTACATTTCTGGCCCAAGTTAGAAGCAGAGCCAATATTGCAAGATGTCGATAGTCCATATCTCGGAAACTATAAGAGATAATGCAATTTGGCAATCGGCAACGTAATTAGCATGCCGAATATTACTTGGAATGTGAATTGGGGCGAAATCGCAAATTCATAAGACCATTTTACAATTCTGGCCCAAGTTAGAAGCAGAGCCAATATTGCAAGATGTCGATAGTCCATATCTCGGAAACTATAAGAGATAATGCAATTTGGCAATCGGCAACGTAATTAGCATGCCGAATATTACTTGGAATGTGAATTGGGGCGAAATCGCTAATTCATAAGACCATTTTACATTTCTGGCCCAAGTTAGAAGCAGAGCCAATATTGCAAGATGTCGATAGTCCATATCTCGGAAACTATAAGAGATAATGCAATTTGGCAATCGGCAACGTAATTAGCATGCCGAATATTACTTGGAATGTGAAATGGAGCGAAATCGCTAATTCATAAGACCATTTTACAATTCTGACTCAAGTTAGAAGCAGAGCCAATATTGCAAGATGTCGATAGTCCATAGCTCGGAAACTATAAGAGATAATGCAATTTGGCCATCGGCAACGTAATTAGCATGCCGAATATTACTTGGAATGTGAATTGGAGCGAAATCGCTAATTCATAAGACCATTTTACAATTCTGGCTCAAGTTAGAAGCAGAGCCAATATTGCAAGATGTCGATAGTCCATAGCCCGGAAACTATAAGAGATAATGCAATTTGGCAATCGGCAACGTAATTAGCATGCCGAATATTACTTGGAATGTGAATCGGAGCGCAATCGCTAATTCATAAGACCATTTTACATTTCTGGCCCAAGCTAGAAGCAGAGCCTATATTGCAAGATGTCGATAGTTCATATCTCGGAAACTATAAGAGATAATGCAATTTGGCAATCGGCAACGTAATTAGCATGCCGAATATTACTTAGAATGTGAATTGGAGCGAAATCGCTAATTCATAAGACCATTTTACATTTCTGGCCAAAGTTAGAAGCAGAGCCAATATTGCAAGATGTCGATAGTCCATATCTCGGAAACTATAAGAGATAATGCAATTTGGCAATCGGCAACGTAATTAGCATGCCGAATATTACTTGGAATGTGAATTGGAGCGAAATCGCTAATTCGTAAGACCATTTTACAATTCTGGCTCAAGTTAGAAGCAGAGCCAATATTGCAAGGTGTCG
This sequence comes from Rhynchophorus ferrugineus, assembly GCF_030347505.1. Classification (NCBI taxonomy): domain Eukaryota; kingdom Metazoa; phylum Arthropoda; class Insecta; order Coleoptera; family Curculionidae; genus Rhynchophorus; species Rhynchophorus ferrugineus. Next base: position 106,163 of record NW_027472762.1, on the reverse strand, counting down.
ATAGTCCATATCTCGGAAACTATAAGAGATAATGCAATTTGGCAATCGGCAACGTAATTAGCATGCCGAATATTACTTGGAATGTGAATGGGAGCGAAATCGCTAATTCATAAGACCATTTTACAATTCTGGCTCAAGTTAGAAGCAGAGCCAATATTGCAAGATGTCGATAGTCCATAGCTCGGAAACTATAAGAGATAATGCAATTTGGCAATCGGCAACGTAATTAGCATGCCTAATATTACTTGGAATGTGAATTGGAGCGAAATCGCTAATTCATAAGACCATTTTACAATTCTGGCTCAAGTTAGAAGCAGAGCCAATATTGCAAGATGTCGATAGTCCATATCTCGGAAACTATAAGAGATAATGCAATTTGGCAATCGGCAACGTAATTAGCATGCCGATTGTTACTTGGAATGTGAATTGGAGCGATATCGCTAATTCATAAGACCATTTTACAATTCTGGCTCAAGTTAGAAGCAGAGCCAATATTGCAAGATGTCGATAGTCCATAGCTCGGAAACTATAAGAGATAATGCTATTTGGCAATCATCAACGTAATTAGCATGCCTAATATTACTTGGAATGTGAATTGGAGCGAAATCGCTAATTCATAAGACCATTTTACAATTCTGGCTCAAGTTAGAAGCAGAGCCAATACTGCAAGATGTCGATAGTCCATATCTCGGAAACTATAAGAGATAATGCAATTTGGCAATCGGCAACGTAATTAGCATGCCGAATGTTACTTGGAATGTGAATTGGAGCGATATCGCTAATTCATAAGACCATTTTACAATTTTGGCTCAAGTTAGAAGCAGAGCCAATATTGCAAGATGTCGATAGTCCATATCTCGGAAACTATAAGAGATAATGCAATTTGGCAATCGGCAACGTAATTAGCATGCCGAATATTACTTGGAATGTGAATTGGAGCGAAATCGCTAATTCGTAAGACCATTTTACAATTCTGGCTCAAGTTAGAAGCAGAGCCAATATTGCAAGGTGTCGATAGTCCATATCTCGGAAACTATAAGAGATAATGCAATTTGGCAATCGGCAACGTAATTAGCATGCCGAATATTACTTGGAATGTGAATGGGAGCGAAATCGCTAATTCATAAGACCATTTTACAATTTTGGCCAAAGTTAGAAGCAGAGCCAATATTGCAAGATGTCGATAGTCCATATCTCGGAAACTATAAGAGATAATGCAATTTGGCAATCGGCAACGTAATTAGCATGCCGAATATTACTTGGAATGTGAATTGGAGCGAAATCGCTAATTCGTAAGACCATTTTACAATTCTGGCTCAAGTTAGAAGCAGAGCCAATATTGCAAGGTGTCGATAGTCCATATCTCGGAAACTATAAGAGATAATGCAATTTGGCAATCGGCAACGTAATTAGCATGCCGAATATTACTTGGAATGTGAATGGGAGCGAAATCGCTAATTCATAAGACCATTTTACAATTCTGGCTCAAGTTAGAAGCAGAGCCAATATTGCAAGATGTCGATAGTCCATAGCTCGGAAACTATAAGAGATAATGCAATTTGGCAATCGGCAACGTAATTAGCATGCCTAATATTACTTGGAATGTGAATTGGAGCGAAATCGCTAATTCATAAGACCATTTTACAATTCTGGCTCAAGTTAGAAGCAGAGCCAATATTGCAAGATGTCGATAGTCCATATCTCGGAAACTATAAGAGATAATGCAATTTGGCAATCGGCAACGTAATTAGCATGCCGATTGTTACTTGGAATGTGAATTGGAGCGATATCGCTAATTCATAAGACCATTTTACAATTCTGGCTCAAGTTAGAAGCAGAGCCAATATTGCAAGATGTCGATAGTCCATAGCTCGGAAACTATAAGAGATAATGCAATTTGGCAATCATCAACGTAATTAGCATGCCTAATATTACTTGGAATGTGAATTGGAGCGAAATCGCTAATTCATAAGACCATTTTACAATTCTGGCTCAAGTTAGAAGCAGAGCCAATACTGCAAGATGTCGATAGTCCATATCTCGGAAACTATAAGAGATAATGCAATTTGGCAATCGGCAACGTAATTAGCATGCCGAATATTACTTGGAATGTGAATTGGAGCGAAATCGCTAATTCATAAGACCATTTTACACATTTCTGGTTCAAGTTAGAAGCAGAGCCAATATTGCAAGATGTCGATAGTCCATATCTCGGAAACTATAAGAGATAATGCAATTTGGCAATCGGCAACGTAATTAGCATGCCGAATATTACTTGGAATGTGAATTGGAGCGAAATCGCTAATTCATAAGATCATTTTACTTTTCTGGCCCAAGTTAGAAGCAGAGCCAATATTGCAAGATGTCGATAGTCCATATCTCGGAAACTATAAGAGATAATGCAAATTGGCAGTCGGCAACGTAATTAGCATGCCGAATATTACTTGGAATGTGAATTGGAGCGAAATCGCTAATTCATAAGACCATTTTACACATTTCTGGCCCAAGTTAGAAGCAGAGCCAATATTGCAAGATGTCGATAGTCCATATCTCGGAAACTATAAGAGATAATGCAATTTGGCAATCGGCAACGTAATTAGCATGCCGAATATTACTTGGAATGTGAATTGGAGCGAAATCGCTAATTCATAAGATCATTTTACATTTCTGGCCCAAGTTAGAAGCAGAGCCAATATTGCAAGATGTCGATAGTCCATATCTCGGAAACTATAATAGATAATGCAATTTGGCAATCGGCAACGTAATTAGCATGCCGAATATTACTTGGAATGTGAATTGGAGCGAAATCGCTAATTCATAAGACCATTTTACAATTCTGGCTCAAGTTAGAAGCAGAGCCAATATTGCAAGATGTCGATAGTCCATAGCTCGGAAACTATAGGAGATAATGCAATTTGGCAATCGGCAACGTAATTAGCATGCCGAATAATACTTGGAATGTGAATTGGAGCGAAATCGCTAATTCATAAGACCATTTTACAATTCTGGCTCAAGTTAGAAGCAGAGCCAATATTGCAAGATGTCGATAGTCCATAGCTCGGAAACTATAAGAGATAATGCAATTTGGCAATCGGCAACGTAATTAGCATGCCAAATATTACTTGGAATGTGAATTGGAGCGAGATCGCTAATTCATAAGACCATTTTACAATTCTGGCTCAAGTTAGAAGCAGAGCCAATATTGCAAGATGTCGATAGTCCATATCTCGGAAACTATAAGAGATAATGCAATTTGGCAATCGGCAACGTAATTAGCATGCCGAATATTACTTGGAATGTGAATTGGAGCGAAATCGCTAATTCATAAGACCATTTTACATTTCTGGCCCAAGTTAGAAGCAGAGCCAATATTGCAAGATGTCGATAGTCCATATCTCGGAAACTATAAGAGATAATGCAATTTGGCAATCGGCAACGTAATTAGCATGCCGAATATTACTTGGAATGTGAATTGGAGCGAAATCGCTAATTCATAAGACCATTTTACATTTCTGGCCCAAGTTAGAAGCAGAGCCAATATTGCAAGATGTCGATAGTCCATATCTCGGAAACTATAAGAGATAATGCAATTTGACAATCGGCGACGTAATTAGCATGCCGAATATTACTTGGAATGTGAATTATAGCGAAATCGCTAATTCATAAGACCATTTTACAATTCTGGCTCAAGTTAGAAGCAGAGCCAATATTGCAAGATGTCGATAGTCCATATCTCGGAAACTATAAGAGATAATACAATTTGGCAGTCGGAAACGTAATTAGCATGCCGAATATTACTTGGAATGTGAATTGGAGCGAAATCGCTAATTCATAAGACCATTTTACATTTCTGGCCCAAGTTAGAAGCAGAGCCAATATTGCAAGATGTCGATAGTCCACATCTCGGAAACTATAAGAGATAATGCAATTTGGCAATCGGCGACGTAATTAGCATGCCGAATATTACTTGGAATGTGAATTGGAGCGAAATCGCTAATTCATAAGACCATTTTACAATTCTGGCTCTAGTTAGAAGCAGAGCCAATATTGCAAGATGTCGATAGTCCATATCTCGGAAAATATAAGAGATAATGCAATTTGGCAATCGGCAACGTAATTAGCATGCCGAATATTACTTGGAATGTGAATTGGAGCGAAATCGCTAATTCATAAGACCATTTTACATTTCTGGCCCAAGTTAGAAGCAGAGCCAATATTGCAAGATGTCGATAGTCCATAGCTCGGAAACTATAAGAGATAATGCAATTTGGCAATCGGCAGCGTAATTAGCATGCCGAATATTACTTGGAATGTGAATTGGAGCGAAATCGCTAATTCATAAGACCATTTTACAATTCTGGCTCAAGTTAGAAGCAGAGCCAATATTGCAAGATGTCGATATTCCATAGCTCGGAAACTATAAGAGATAATGCAATTTGGCAATCGGCAACGTAATTAGCATGCCGAATATTACTTGGAATGTGAAATGGAGCGAAATCGCTAATTCATAAGACCATTTTACATTTCTGGCCCAAGTTAGAAGCAGGGCCTATATTGCAAGATGTCGATAGTTCATATCTCGGAAACTATAAGAGATAATGCAATTTGGCAATCGGCAACGTAATTAGCATGCCGAATATTACTTAGAATGTGAATTGGAGCGAAGTCGCTAATTCATAAGACCATTTTACATTTCTGGCCCAAGTTAGAAGCAGAGCCAATATTGCAAGATGTCGATAGTCCATATCTCGGAAACTATAAGGGATAATGCAATTTGGCAATCGGCAACGTAATTAGCATGCCGAATATTACTTGGAATGTGAATTGGAGCGAAATCGCTAATTCGTAAGACCATTTTACAATTCTGGCTCAAGTTGGAAGCAGAGCCAATATTGCAAAGTGTCGATAGTCCATACCTCGGAAACTATAAGATATAATGCAATTTGGCAATCGGCAACGTAATTAGCATGCCGAATATTACTTGGAATGTGAATTGGAGCGAAATCGCTAATTCATAAGACCATTTTACATTTCTGGCCCAAGTTAGAAGCAGAGCCAATATTGAAAGATGTCGATAGTCCATATCTCGGAAACTATAAGAGATAATGCAATTTGGCAATCGGCAACGTAAATAGCATGCCGAATATTACTTGGAATGTGAATTGGAGCGAAATCGCTAATTCATAAGACCATTTTACAATTCTGGCTCAAGTTAGAAGCAGAGCCAATATTGCAAGATGTCGATAGTCCATAGCTCGGAAACTATAAGAGATAATGCAATTTTTCAATCGGCAACTTAATTAGCATGCCGAATATTACTTGGAATGTGAATTGGAGCGAAATCGCTAATTCATAAGACCATTATACAATTCTGACTCAAGTTAGAAGCAGAGCCAATATTGCAAGATGTCGATAGTCCATAGCTCGGAAACTATAAGAGATAATGCAATTTGGCAATCGGCAACGTAATTAGCATGCCGAATATTACTTGGAATGTGAATTGGAGCGAAATCGCTAATTCATAAGACCATTTTACAATTCTGGCTCAAGTTAGAAGCAGAGCCAATATTGCAAGGTGTCGATAGTCCATATCTCGGAAACTATAAGAGATAATGCAATTTGGCAATCGGCAACGTAATTAGCATGCCGAATATTACTTGGAATGTGAATTGGAGCGAAATCGCTAATTCATAAGACCATTTTACATTTCTGGCCCAAGTTAGAAGCAGAGCCAATATTGCAAGATGTCGATAGTCCATATCTCGGAAACTGTAAGAGATAATGCAATTTGGCAATCGGCAACGTAATTAGCATGCCGAATATTACTTGGAATGTGAATTGGAGCGAAATCGCTAATTCATAAGACCATTTTACAATTCTGGCTCAAGTTAGAAGCAGAGCCAATATTGCAAGATGTCGATAGTCCATATCTCGGAAACTATAAGAGATAATGCAATTTGGCAATCGGCAACGTAATTAGCATGCCGAATATTACTTGGAATGTGAATTGGAGCGAAATCGCTAATTCATAAGACCATTTTACATTTCTGGCCCAAGTTAGAAGCAGGGCCAATATTGCAAGATGTCGATAGTCCACATCTCGGAAACTATAAGAGATAATGCAATTTGGCAATCGGCGACGTAATTAGCATGCCGAATATTACTTGGAATGTGAATTATAGCGAAATCGCTAATTCATAAGACCATTTTACAATTCTTGCTCAAGTTAGAAGCAGAGCCAATATTGCAAGATGTCGATAGTCCATATCTCGGAAACTATAAGAGATAATACAGTTTGGCAGTCGGCAACGTAATTAGCATGCCGAATATTACTTGGAATGTGAATTGGAGCGAAATCGCTAATTCATAAGACCATTTTACATTTCTGGCCCAAGTTAGAAGCAGAGCCAATATTGCAAGATGTCGATAGTCCATAGCTCGGAAACTATAAGAGATAATGCAATTTGGCAATCGGCAACGTAATTAGCATGCCGAATATTACTTGGAATGTGAATTGGAGCGAAATCGCTAATTCATAAGACCATTTTACAATTCTGGCTCAAGTTAGAAGCAGAGCCAATATTGCAAGATGTCGATATTCCATAGCTCGGAAACTATAAGAGATAATGCAATTTGGCAATCGGCAACGTAATTAGCATGCCGAATATTACTTGGAATGTGAATTGGAGCGAAATCGCTAATTCATAAGACCATTTTACATTTCTGGCCCAAGTTAGAAGCAGAGCATATATTGCAAGATGTCGATAGTTCATATCTCGGAAACTATAAGAGATAATGCAATTTGGCAATCGGCAACGTAATTAGCATGCCGAATATTACTTGGAATGTGAATTGGAGCGAAATCGCTAATTCATAAGACCATTTTACACATTTCTGGTTCAAGTTAGAAGCAGAGCCAATATTGCAAGATGTCGATAGTCCATATCTCGGAAACTATAAGAGATAATGCAATTTGGCAATCGGCAACGTAATTAGCATGCCGAATATTACTTGGAATGTGAATTGGAGCGAAATCGCTAATTCATAAGATCATTTTACTTTTCTGGCCCAAGTTAGAAGCAGAGCCAATATTGCAAGATGTCGATAGTCCATATCTCGGAAACTATAAGAGATAATGCAAATTGGCAGTCGGCAACGTAATTAGCATGCCGAATATTACTTGGAATGTGAATTGGAGCGAAATCGCTAATTCATAAGACCATTTTACACATTTCTGGCCCAAGTTAGAAGCAGAGCCAATATTGCAAGATGTCGATAGTCCATATCTCGGAAACTATAAGAGATAATGCAATTTGGCAATCGGCAACGTAATTAGCATGCCGAATATTACTTGGAATGTGAATTGGAGCGAAATCGCTAATTCATAAGATCATTTTACATTTCTGGCCCAAGTTAGAAGCAGAGCCAATATTGCAAGATGTCGATAGTCCATATCTCGGAAACTATAATAGATAATGCAATTTGGCAATCGGCAACGTAATTAGCATGCCGAATATTACTTGGAATGTGAATTGGAGCGAAATCGCTAATTCATAAGACCATTTTACAATTCTGGCTCAAGTTAGAAGCAGAGCCAATATTGCAAGATGTCGATAGTCCATAGCTCGGAAACTATAGGAGATAATGCAATTTGGCAATCGGCAACGTAATTAGCATGCCGAATAATACTTGGAATGTGAATTGGAGCGAAATCGCTAATTCATAAGACCATTTTACAATTCTGGCTCAAGTTAGAAGCAGAGCCAATATTGCAAGATGTCGATAGTCCATAGCTCGGAAACTATAAGAGATAATGCAATTTGGCAATCGGCAACGTAATTAGCATGCCAAATATTACTTGGAATGTGAATTGGAGCGAGATCGCTAATTCATAAGACCATTTTACAATTCTGGCTCAAGTTAGAAGCAGAGCCAATATTGCAAGATGTCGATAGTCCATATCTCGGAAACTATAAGAGATAATGCAATTTGGCAATCGGCAACGTAATTAGCATGCCGAATATTACTTGGAATGTGAATTGGAGCGAAATCGCTAATTCATAAGACCATTTTACATTTCTGGCCCAAGTTAGAAGCAGAGCCAATATTGCAAGATGTCGATAGTCCATATCTCGGAAACTATAAGAGATAATGCAATTTGGCAATCGGCAACGTAATTAGCATGCCGAATATTACTTGGAATGTGAATTGGAGCGAAATCGCTAATTCATAAGACCATTTTACATTTCTGGCCCAAGTTAGAAGCAGAGCCAATATTGCAAGATGTCGATAGTCCATATCTCGGAAACTATAAGAGATAATGCAATTTGACAATCGGCGACGTAATTAGCATGCCGAATATTACTTGGAATGTGAATTATAGCGAAATCGCTAATTCATAAGACCATTTTACAATTCTGGCTCAAGTTAGAAGCAGAGCCAATATTGCAAGATGTCGATAGTCCATATCTCGGAAACTATAAGAGATAATACAATTTGGCAGTCGGAAACGTAATTAGCATGCCGAATATTACTTGGAATGTGAATTGGAGCGAAATCGCTAATTCATAAGACCATTTTACATTTCTGGCCCAAGTTAGAAGCAGAGCCAATATTGCAAGATGTCGATAGTCCACATCTCGGAAACTATAAGAGATAATGCAATTTGGCAATCGGCGACGTAATTAGCATGCCGAATATTACTTGGAATGTGAATTGGAGCGAAATCGCTAATTCATAAGACCATTTTACAATTCTGGCTCTAGTTAGAAGCAGAGCCAATATTGCAAGATGTCGATAGTCCATATCTCGGAAAATATAAGAGATAATGCAATTTGGCAATCGGCAACGTAATTAGCATGCCGAATATTACTTGGAATGTGAATTGGAGCGAAATCGCTAATTCATAAGACCATTTTACATTTCTGGCCCAAGTTAGAAGCAGAGCCAATATTGCAAGATGTCGATAGTCCATAGCTCGGAAACTATAAGAGATAATGCAATTTGGCAATCGGCAGCGTAATTAGCATGCCGAATATTACTTGGAATGTGAATTGGAGCGAAATCGCTAATTCATAAGACCATTTTACAATTCTGGCTCAAGTTAGAAGCAGAGCCAATATTGCAAGATGTCGATATTCCATAGCTCGGAAACTATAAGAGATAATGCAATTTGGCAATCGGCAACGTAATTAGCATGCCGAATATTACTTGGAATGTGAAATGGAGCGAAATCGCTAATTCATAAGACCATTTTACATTTCTGGCCCAAGTTAGAAGCAGGGCCTATATTGCAAGATGTCGATAGTTCATATCTCGGAAACTATAAGAGATAATGCAATTTGGCAATCGGCAACGTAATTAGCATGCCGAATATTACTTAGAATGTGAATTGGAGCGAAGTCGCTAATTCATAAGACCATTTTACATTTCTGGCCCAAGTTAGAAGCAGAGCCAATATTGCAAGATGTCGATAGTCCATATCTCGGAAACTATAAGGGATAATGCAATTTGGCAATCGGCAACGTAATTAGCATGCCGAATATTACTTGGAATGTGAATTGGAGCGAAATCGCTAATTCGTAAGACCATTTTACAATTCTGGCTCAAGTTGGAAGCAGAGCCAATATTGCAAAGTGTCGATAGTCCATATCTCGGAAACTATAAGATATAATGCAATTTGGCAATCGGCAACGTAATTAGCATGCCGAATATTACTTGGAATGTGAATTGGAGCGAAATCGCTAATTCATAAGACCATTTTACATTTCTGGCCCAAGTTAGAAGCAGAGCCAATATTGAAAGATGTCGATAGTCCATATCTCGGAAACTATAAGAGATAATGCAATTTGGCAATCGGCAACGTAAATAGCATGCCGAATATTACTTGGAATGTGAATTGGAGCGAAATCGCTAATTCATAAGACCATTTTACAATTCTGGCTCAAGTTAGAAGCAGAGCCAATATTGCAAGATGTCGATAGTCCATAGCTCGGAAACTATAAGAGATAATGCAATTTTTCAATCGGCAACTTAATTAGCATGCCGAATATTACTTGGAATGTGAATTGGAGCGAAATCGCTAATTCATAAGACCATTATACAATTCTGACTCAAGTTAGAAGCAGAGCCAATATTGCAAGATGTCGATAGTCCATAGCTCGGAAACTATAAGAGATAATGCAATTTGGCAATCGGCAACGTAATTAGCATGCCGAATATTACTTGGAATGTGAATTGGAGCGAAATCGCTAATTCATAAGACCATTTTACAATTCTGGCTCAAGTTAGAAGCAGAGCCAATATTGCAAGGTGTCGATAGTCCATATCTCGGAAACTATAAGAGATAATGCAATTTGGCAATCGGCAACGTAATTAGCATGCCGAATATTACTTGGAATGTGAATTGGAGCGAAATCGCTAATTCATAAGACCATTTTACATTTCTGGCCCAAGTTAGAAGCAGAGCCAATATTGCAAGATGTCGATAGTCCATATCTCGGAAACTGTAAGAGATAATGCAATTTGGCAATCGGCAACGTAATTAGCATGCCGAATATTACTTGGAATGTGAATTGGAGCGAAATCGCTAATTCATAAGACCATTTTACAATTCTGGCTCAAGTTAGAAGCAGAGCCAATATTGCAAGATGTCGATAGTCCATATCTCGGAAACTATAAGAGATAATGCAATTTGGCAATCGGCAACGTAATTAGCATGCCGAATATTACTTGGAATGTGAATTGGAGCGAAATCGCTAATTCATAAGACCATTTTACATTTCTGGCCCAAGTTAGAAGCAGAGCCAATATTGCAAGATGTCGATAGTCCATATCTCGGAAACTATAAGAGATAATGCAATTTGGCAATCGGCGACGTAATTAGCATGCCGAATATTACTTGGAATGTGAATTATAGCGAAATCGCTAATTCATAAGACCATTTTACAATTCTGGCTCAAGTTAGAAGCAGAGCCAATATTGCAAGATGTCGATAGTCCATATCTCGGAAACTATAAGAGATAATACAGTTTGGCAGTCGGCAACGTAATTAGCATGCCGAATATTACTTGGAATGTGAATTGGAGCGAAATCGCTAATTCATAAGACCATTTTACATTTCTGGCCCAAGTTAGAAGCAGAGCCAATATTGCAAGATGTCGATAGTCCATAGCTCGGAAACTATAGGAGATAATGCAATTTGGCAATCGGCAACGTAATTAGCATGCCGAATATTACTTGGAATGTGAATTGGAGCGAAATCGCTAATTCATAAGACCATTTTACAATTCTGGCTCAAGTTAGAAGCAGAGCCAATATTGCAAGATGTCGATAGTCCATAGCTCGGAAACTATAAGAGATAATGCAATTTGGCAATCGGCAACGTAATTAGCATGCCAAATATTATTTGGAATGTGAATTGGAGCGAAATCGCTAATTCATAAGACCATTTTACAATTCTGGCTCAAGTTAGAAGCAGAGCCAATATTGCAAGATGTCGATAGTCCATATCTCGGAAACTATAAGAGATAAAGCAATTTGGCAATCGGCAACGTAATTAGCATGCCGAATATTACTTGGAATGTGAATTGGAGCGAAATCGCTAATTCATAAGACCATTTTACATTTGTGGCCCAAGTTAGTAGCAGAGCCAATATTGCAAGATGTCGATAGTCCATATCTCGGAAACTATAAGAGATAATGCAATTTGGCAATCGGCAACGTAATTAGCATGCCGAATATAACTTGGAATGTGAATTGGAGCGAAATCGCTAATTCATAAGACCATTTTCATTTCTGGCCCAAGTTAGAAGCAGAGCCAATATTGCAAGATGTCGATAGTCCATATCTCGGAAACTATAAGAGATAATGCAATTTGGCAATCGGCAACGTAATTAGCATGCCGAATATTACTTCGAATGTGAATTGGAGCGAAATCGCTAATTCATAAGACCATTTTACAATTCTGGCTCAAGTTAGAAGCAGAGCCAATATTGCAAGGTGTCGATAGTCCATATCTCGGAAACTATAAGAGATAATGCAATTTGGCAATCGGCAACGTAATTATCATGCCGAATATTACTTGGAATGTGAATTGGAGCGAAATCGCCAATTCATAAGACCATTTTACATTTCTGGACCAAGTTAGAAGCAGAGCCAATATTGCAAGATGACGATAGTCCATATCTCGGAAACTATAAGAGATAATGCAATTTGGCAAAAGGCAACGTAATTAGCATGCCGAATATTACTTGGAATGTGAATTGGAGCGAAATCGATGATTCATAAGACCATTTTACATTTCTGGCACAAGTTAGAAGCAGAGCCAATTTTGCAATATGTCGATAGTCCATATCTCGGAAACTATAAGAGATAATGCAATTTGGCAATCGGCAACGTAATTAGCATGCCGAATGTTACTTGGAATGTGAATTGGAGCGAAATCGCTAATTCATAAGACCATTTTACAATTCTGGCTCAAGTTAGAAGCAGAGTCAATATTGCAAGGTGTCGATAGTCCATATCTCGGAAACTATAAGAGATAATGCAATTTGGCAATCGGCAACGTAATTAGCATGCCGAATATTACTTGGAATGTGAATTGGAGCGAAATCGCTAATTCATAAGACCATTTTACAATGCTGGCTCAAGTTAGAAGCAGAGCCAATATTGCAAGATGTCGATAGTCCAAATCTCGGAAACTATAAGAGATGATGCAATTTGGCAATCGGCAACGTAATTAGCATGCCGAATATTACTTGGAATGTGAATTGGAGCGAAATCGCTAATTCATAAGACCATTTTACAATTCTGGCTCAAGTTAGAAGCAGAGCCAATATTGCAAGATGTCGATAGTCCATATCTCGGAAACTATAAGAGATAATGCAATTTGGCAATCGGCAACGCAATTAGCCTGCCGAATATTACTTGGAATGTGAATTGGAGCGAAATCGCTAATTCATAAGGCCATTTTACATTTCTGGCACAAGTTAGAAGCAGAGCCAATATTGCAAGATGTCGATAGTCCATATCTCGGAAACTATAAGAGATAATGCAATTTGGCAATCGGCAACGTAATTAGCATGCCGAATATTACTTGGAATGTGAATTGGAGCGAAATCGCTAATTCATAAGACCATTTTACACATTTCTGGCCCAAGTTAGAAGCAGAGCCAATATTGCAAGATGTCGATAGTCCATATCTCGGAAACTATAAGAGATAATGCAATTTGGCAATCGGCAACGTAATTAGCATGCCGAATATTACTTGGAATGTGAATTGGAGCGAAATCGCTAATTCATAAGACCATTTTACAATTCTGGCTCAAGTTAGAAGCAGAGCCAATATTGCAAGATGTCGATAGTCCATAGCTCGGAAACTATAGGAGATAATGCAATTTGGCAATCGGCAACGTAATTAGCATGCCGAATATTACTTGGAATGTGAATTGGAGCGAAATCGCTAATTCATAAGACCATTTTACAATTCTGGCTCAAGTTAGAAGCAGAGCCAATATTGCAAGATGTCGATAGTCCATAGCTCGGAAACTATAAGAGATAATGCAATTTGGCAATCGGCAACGTAATTAGCATGCCAAATATTACTAGGAATGTGAATTGGAGCGAAATCGCTAATTCATAAGACCATTTTACAATTCTGGCTCAAGTTAGAAGCAGAGCCAATATTGCAAGATGTCGATAGTCCATATCTCGGAAACTATAAGAGATAATGCAATTTGGCAATCGGCAACGTAATTAGCATGCCGAAAATTACTTAGAATGTGAATTGGAGCGAAATCGCTAATTCATAAGACCATTTTACATTTCTGGCCCAAGTTAGAAGCAGAGCCAATATTGCAAGATGTCGATAGTCCATATCTCGGAAACTATAAGAGATAATGCAATTTGGCAATCGGCGACGTAATTAGCATGCCGAATATTACTTGGAATGTGAATTATAGCGAAATCGCTAATTCATAAGACCATTTTACAATTCTGGCTCAAGTTAGAAGCAGAGCCAATATTGCAAGATGTCGAGAGTCCATATCTCGGAAACTATAAGAGATAATACAGTTTGGCAGTCGGCAACGTAATTAGCATGCCGAATATTACTTGGAATGTGAATTGGAGCGAAATCGCTAATTCATAAGACCATTTTCATTTCTGGCCCAAGTTAGAAGCAGAGCCAATATTGCAAGATGTCGATAGTCCATATCTCGGAAACTATAAGAGATAATGCAATTTGGCAATCGGCAACGTAATTAGCATGCCGAATGTTACTTGGAATGTGAATTGGAGCGAAATCGCTAATTCATAAGACCATTTTACAATTCTGGCTCAAGTTAGAAGCAGAGTCAATATTGCAAGGTGTCGATAGTCCATATCTCGGAAACTATAAGAGATAATGCAATTTGGCAATCGGCAACGTAATTAGCATGCCGAATATTACTTGGAATGTGAATTGGAGCGAAATCGCTAATTCATAAGACCATTTTACAATGCTGGCTCAAGTTAGAAGCAGAGCCAATATTGCAAGATGTCGATAGTCCAAATCTCGGAAACTATAAGAGATGATGCAATTTGGCAATCGGCAACGTAATTAGCATGCCGAATATTACTTGGAATGTGAATTGGAGCGAAATCGCTAATTCATAAGACCATTTTACAATTCTGGCTCAAGTTATAAGCAGAGCCAATATTGCAAGATGTCGATAGTCCATATCTCGGAAACTATAAGAGATAATGCAATTTGGCAATCGGCAACGCAATTAGCCTGCCGAATATTACTTGGAATGTGAATTGGAGCGAAATCGCTAATTCATAAGGCCATTTTACATTTCTGGCACAAGTTAGAAGCAGAGCCAATATTGCAAGATGTCGATAGTCCATATCTCGGAAACTATAAGAGATAATGCAATTTGGCAATCGGCAACGTAATTAGCATGCCGAATATTACTTGGAATGTGAATTGGAGCGAAATCGCTAATTCATAAGACCATTTTATACATTTCTGGCCCAAGTTAGAAGCAGAGCCAATATTGCAAGATGTCGATAGTCCATATCTCGGAAACTATAAGAGATAATGCAATTTGGCAATCGGCAACGTAATTAGCATGCCGAATATTACTTGGAATGTGAATTGGAGCGAAATCGCTAATTCATAAGACCATTTTACAATTCTGGCTCAAGTTAGAAGCAGAGCCAATATTGCAAGATGTCGATAGTCCATAGCTCGGAAACTATAGGAGATAATGCAATTTGGCAATCGGCAACGTAATTAGCATGCCGAATATTACTTGGAATGTGAATTGGAGCGAAATCGCTAATTCATAAGACCATTTTACAATTCTGGCTCAAGTTAGAAGCAGAGCCAATATTGCAAGATGTCGATAGTCCATAGCTCGGAAACTATAAGAGATAATGCAATTTGGCAATCGGCAACGTAATTAGCATGCCAAATATTACTAGGAATGTGAATTGGAGCGAAATCGCTAATTCATAAGACCATTTTACAATTCTGGCTCAAGTTAGAAGCAGAGCCAATATTGCAAGATGTCGATAGTCCATATCTCGGAAACTATAAGAGATAATGCAATTTGGCAATCGGCAACGTAATTAGCATGCCGAAAATTACTTAGAATGTGAATTGGAGCGAAATCGCTAATTCATAAGACCATTTTACATTTCTGGCCCAAGTTAGAAGCAGAGCCAATATTGCAAGATGTCGATAGTCCATATCTCGGAAACTATAAGAGATAATGCAATTTGGCAATCGGCGACGTAATTAGCATGCCGAATATTACTTGGAATGTGAATTATAGCGAAATCGCTAATTCATAAGACCATTTTACAATTCTGGCTCAAGTTAGAAGCAGAGCCAATATTGCAAGATGTCGAGAGTCCATATCTCGGAAACTATAAGAGATAATACAGTTTGGCAGTCGGCAACGTAATTAGCATGCCGAATATTACTTGGAATGTGAATTGGAGCGAAATCGCTAATTCATAAGACCATTTTCATTTCTGGCCCAAGTTAGAAGCAGAGCCAATATTGCAAGATGTCGATAGTCCATATCTCGGAAACTATAAGAGATAATGCAATTTGGCAATCGGCAACGTAATTAGCATGCCGAATATTACTTGGAATGTGAATTGGAGCGAAATCGCTAATTCATAAGATCATTTTACATTTCTGGCCCAAGTTAGAAGCAGAGCCAATATTGCAAGATGTCGATAGTCCATATCTCGGAAACTATAAGAGATAATGCAATTTGGCAATCGGCAACGTAATTAGCATGCCGAATATTACTTGGAATGTGAATTGGAGCGAAATCGCTAATTCATAAGACCATTTTACAATTCTGGCTCAAGTTAGAAGCAGAGCCAATATTGCAAGATGTCGATAGTCCATAGCTCGGAAACTATAGGAGATAATGCAATTTGGCAATCGGCAACGTAATTAGCATGCCGAATATTACTTGGAATGTGAATTGGAGCGAAATCGCTAATTCATAAGACCATTTTACAATTCCGGCTCAAGTTAGAAGCAGAGCCAATATTGCAAGATGTCGATAGTCCATAGCTCGGAAACTATAAGAGATAATGCAATTTGGCAATCGGCAACGTAATTAGCATGCCAAATATTACATGGAATGTGAATTGGAGCGAAATCGCTAATTCATAAGACCATTTTACAATTCTGGCTCAAGTTAGAAGCAGAGCCAATATTGCAAGATGTCGATAGTCCATATCTCGGAAGCTATAAGAGATAATGCAATTTGGCAATCGGCAACGTAATTAGCATGCCGAATATTACTTGGAATGTGAATTGGAGCGAAATCGCTAATTCATAAGACCATTTTACATTTCTGGCCCAAGTTAGAAGCAGAGCCAATATTGCAAGATGTCGATAGTCCATATCTCGGAAACTATAAGAGATAATGCAATTTGGCAATCGGCGACGTAATTAGCATGCCGAATATTTCTTGGAATGTGAATTATAGCGAAATCGCTAATTCATAAGACCATTTTACATTTCTGGCCCAAGTTAGAAGCAGAGCCAATATTGCAAGATGTCGATAGTCCATAGCTCGGAAACTATAGGAGATAATGCAATTTGGCAATCGGCAACGTAATTAGCATGCCGAATATTACTTGGAATGTGAATTGGAGCGAAATCGCTAATTCATAAGACCATTTTACAATTCTGGCTCAAGTTAGAAGCAGAGCCAATATTGCAAGATGTCGATAGTCCATAGCTCGGAAACTATAAGAGATAATGCAATTTGGCAATCGGCAACGTAATTAGCATGCCAAATATTACTTGGAATGTGAATTGGAGCGAAATCGCTAATTCATAAGACCATTTTACAATTCTGGCTCAAGTTAGAAGCAGAGCCAATATTGCAAGATGTCGATAGTCCATATCTCGGAAACTATAAGAGATAATGCAATTTGGCAATCGGCAACGTAATTAGCATGCCGAATATTACTTGGAATGTGAATTGGAGCGAAATCGCTAATTCATAAGACCATTTTACATTTCTGGCCCAAGTTAGAAGCAGAGCCAATATTGCAAGATGTCGATAGTCCATATCTCGGAAACTATAAGAGATAATGCAATTTGGCAATCGGCGACGTAATTAGCATGCCGAATATTACTTGGAATGTGAATTATAGCGAAATCGCTAATTCATAAGACCATTTTACAATTCTGGCTCAAGTTAGAAGCAGAGCCAATATTGCAAGATGTCGATAGTCCATATCTCGGAAACTATAAGAGATAATACAGTTTGGCAGTCGGCAACGTAATTAGCATGCCGAATATTACTTGGAATGTGAATTGGAGCGAAATCGCTAATTCATAAGACCATTTTACATTTCTGGCCCAAGTTAGAAGCAGAGCCAATATTGCAAGATGTCGATAGTCCACATCTCGGAAACTATAAGAGATAATGCAATTTGGCAATCGGCGACGTAATTAGCATGCCGAATATTACTTGGAATGTGAATTGGAGCGAAATCGCTAATTCATAAGACCATTTTACATTTCTGGCTCAAGTTAGAAGCAGAGCCAATATTGCAAGATGTCGATAGTCCATATCTCGGAAACTATAAGAGATAATGCAATTTGGCAATCGGCAACGTAATTAGCATGCCGAATATTACTTGGAATGTGAATTGGAGCGAAATCGCTAATTCATAAGACCATTTTACATTTCTGGCCCAAGTTAGAAGCAGAGCCAATATTGCAAGATGTCGATAGTCCATAGCTCGGAAACTATAAGAGATAATGCAATTTGGCAATCGGCAACGTAATTAGCATGCCGAATATTACTTGGAATGTGAATTGGAGCGAAATCGCTAATTCATAAGACCATTTTACAATTCTGGCTCAAGTTAGAAGCAGAGCCAATATTGCAAGATGTCGATATTCCATAGCTCGGAAACTATAAGAGATAATGCAATTTGGCAATCGGCAACGTAATTAGCATGCCGAATATTACTTGGAATGTGAATTGGAGCGAAATCGCTAATTCATAAGACCATTTTACATTTCTGGCCCAAGTTAGAAGCAGAGCCTATATTGCAAGATGTCGATAGTTCATATCTCGGAAACTATAAGAGATAATGCAATTTGGCAATCGGCAACGTAATTAGCATGCCGAATATTACTTGGAATGTGAATTGGAGCGAAATCGCTAATTCATAAGACCATTTTACACATTTCTGGCTCAAGTTAGAAGCAGAGCCAATATTGCAAGATGTCGATAGTCCATATCTCGGAAACTATAAGAGATAATGCAATTTGGCAATCGGCAACGTAATTAGCATGCCGAATATTACTTGGAATGTGAATTGGAGCGAAATCGCTAATTCATAAGATCATTTTACTTTTCTGGCCCAAGTTAGAAGCAGAGCCAATATTGCAAGATGTCGATAGTCCATATCTCAGAAACTATAAGAGATAATGCAAATTGGCAATCGGCAACGTAATTAGCATGCCGAATATTACTTGGAATGTGAATTGGAGCGAAATCGCTAATTCATAAGACCATTTTACACATTTCTGGCCCAAGTTAGAAGCAGAGCCAATATTGCAAGATGTCGATAGTCCATATCTCGGAAACTATAAGAGATAATGCAATTTGGCAATCGGCAACGTAATTAGCATGCCGAATATTTCTTGGAATGTGAATTGGAGCGAAATCGCTAATTCATAAGACCATTTTACAATTCTGGCTCAAGTTAGAAGCAGAGCCAATATTGCAAGATGTCGATAGTCCATAGCTCGGAAACTATAGGAGATAATGCAATTTGGCAATCGGCAACGTAATTAGCATGCCGAATAATACTTGGAATGTGAATTGGAGCGAAATCGCTAATTCATAAGACCATTTTACAATTCTGGCTCAAGTTAGAAGCAGAGCCAATATTGCAAGATGTCGATAGTCCATAGCTCGGAAACTATAAGAGATAATGCAATTTGGCAATCGGCAACGTAATTAGCATGCCAAATATTACTTGGAATGTGAATTGGAGCGAAATCGCTAATTCATAAGACCATTTTACATTTCTGGCCCAAGTTAGAAGCAGAGCCAATATTGCAAGATGTCGATAGTCCATATCTCGGAAACTATAAGAGATAATGCAATTTGGCAATCGGCAACGTAATTAGCATGCCGAATATTACTTGGAATGTGAATTGGAGCGAAATCGCTAATTCATAAGACCATTTTACAATTCTGGCTCAAGTTAGAAGCAGAGCCAATATTGCAAGATGTCGATAGTCCATAGCTCGGAAACTATAGGAGATAATGCAATTTGGCAATCGGCAACGTAATTAGCATGCCGAATAATACTTGGAATGTGAATTGGAGCGAAATCGCTAATTCATAAGACCATTTTACAATTCTGGCTTAAGTTAGAAGCAGAGCCAATATTGCAAGATGTCGATAGTCCATAGCTCGGAAACTATAAGAGATAATGCAATTTGGCAATCGGCAACGTAATTAGCATGCCAAATATTACTTGGAATGTGAATTGGAGCGAGATCGCTAATTCATAAGACCATTTTACAATTCTGGCTCAAGTTAGAAGCAGAGCCAATATTGCAAGATGTCGATAGTCCATATCTCGGAAACTATAAGAGATAATGCAATTTGGCAATCGGCAACGTAATTAGCATGCCGAATATTACTTGGAATGTGAATTGGAGCGAAATCGCTAATTCATAAGACCATTTTACATTTCTGGCCCAAGTTAGAAGCAGAGCCAATATTGCAAGATGTCGATAGTCCATATCTCGGAAACTATAAGAGATAATGCAATTTGGCAATCGGCAACGTAATTAGCATGCCGAATATTACTTGGAATGTGAATTGGAGCGAAATCGCTAATTCATAAGACCATTTTACATTTCTGGCCCAAGTTAGAAGCAGAGCCAATATTGCAAGATGTCGATAGTCCATATCTCGGAAACTATAAGAGATAATGCAATTTGACAATCGGCGACGTAATTAGCATGCCGAATATTACTTGGAATGTGAATTATAGCGAAATCGCTAATTCATAAGACCATTTTACAATTCTGGCTCAAGTTAGAAGCAGAGCCAATATTGCAAGATGTCGATAGTCCATATCTCGGAAACTATAAGAGATAATACAATTTGGCAGTCGGAAACGTAATTAGCATGCCGAATATTACTTGGAATGTGAATTGGAGCGAAATCGCTAATTCATAAGACCATTTTACATTTCTGGCCCAAGTTAGAAGCAGAGCCAATATTGCAAGATGTCGATAGTCCACATCTCGGAAACTATAAGAGATAATGCAATTTGGCAATCGGCGACGTAATTAGCATGCCGAATATTACTTGGAATGTGAATTGGAGCGAAATCGCTAATTCATAAGACCATTTTACAATTCTGGCTCTAGTTAGAAGCAGAGCCAATATTGCAAGATGTCGATAGTCCATATCTCGGAAAATATAAGAGATAATGCAATTTGGCAATCGGCAACGTAATTAGCATGCCGAATATTACTTGGAATGTGAATTGGAGCGAAATCGCTAATTCATAAGACCATTTTACATTTCTGGCCCAAGTTAGAAGCAGAGCCAATATTGCAAGATGTCGATAGTCCATAGCTCGGAAACTATAAGAGATAATGCAATTTGGCAATCGGCAACGTAATTAGCATGCCGAATATTACTTGGAATGTGAATTGGAGCGAAATCGCTAATTCATAAGACCATTTTACAATTCTGGCTCAAGTTAGAAGCAGAGCCAATATTGCAAGATGTCGATATTCCATAGCTCGGAAACTATAAGAGATAATGCAATTTGGCAATCGGCAACGTAATTAGCATGCCGAATATTACTTGGAATGTGAAATGGAGCGAAATCGCTAATTCATAAGACCATTTTACATTTCTGGCCCAAGTTAGAAGCAGGGCCTATATTGCAAGATGTCGATAGTTCATATCTCGGAAACTATAAGAGATAATGCAATTTGGCAATCGGCAACGTAATTAGCATGCCGAATATTACTTAGAATGTGAATTGGAGCGAAATCGCTAATTCATAAGACCATTTTACATTTCTGGCCCAAGTTAGAAGCAGAGCCAATATTGCAAGATGTCGATAGTCCATATCTCGGAAACTATAAGGGATAATGCAATTTGGCAATCGGCAACGTAATTATCATGCCGAATATTACTTGGAATGTGAATTGGAGCGAAATCGCTAATTCGTAAGACCATTTTACAATTCTGGCTCAAGTTGGAAGCAGAGCCAATATTGCAAAGTGTCGATAGTCCATATCTCGGAAACTATAAGATATAATGCAATTTGGCAATCGGCAACGTAATTAGCATGACGAATATTACTTGGAATGTGAATTGGAGCGAAATCGCTAATTCATAAGACCATTTTACATTTCTGGCCCAAGTTAGAAGCAGAGCCAATATTGAAAGATGTCGATAGTCCATATCTCGGAAACTATAAGAGATAATGCAATTTGGCAATCGGCAACGTAAATAGCATGCCGAATATTACTTGGAATGTGAATTGGAGCGAAATCGCTAATTCATAAGACCATTTTACAATTCTGGCTCAAGTTAGAAGCAGATCCAATATTGCAAGATGTCGATAGTCCATAGCTCGGAAACTATAAGAGATAATGCAATTTGGCAATCGGCAACTTAATTAGCATGCCGAATATTACTTGGAATGTGAATTGGAGCGAAATCGCTAATTCATAAGACCATTATACAATTCTGGCTCAAGTTAGAAGCAGAGCCAATATTGCAAGATGTCGATAGTCCATAGCTCGGAAACTATAAGAGATAATGCAATTTGGCAATCGGCAACGTAATTAGCATGCCGAATATTACTTGGAATGTGAATTGGAGCGAAATCGCTAATTCATAAGACCATTTTACAATTCTGGCTCAAGTTAGAAGCAGAGCCAATATTGCAAGATGTCGATAGTCCATATCTCGGAAACTATAAGAGATAATGCAATTTGGCAATCGGCAACGTAATTAGCATGCCGAATATTACTTGGAATGTGAATTGGAGCGAAATCGCTAATTCATAAGACCATTTTACATTTCTGGCCCAAGTTAGAAGCAGAGCCAATATTGCAAGATGTCGATAGTCCATATCTCGGAAACTATAAGAGATAATGCAATTTGGCAATCGGCGACGTAATTAGCATGCCGAATATTACTTGGAATGTGAATTATAGCGAAATCGCTAATTCATAAGACCATTTTACAATTCTGGCTCAAGTTAGAAGCAGAGCCAATATTGCAAGATGTCGATAGTCCATATCTCGGAAACTATAAGAGATAATACAGTTTGGCAGTCGGCAACGTAATTAGCATGCCGAATATTACTTGGAATGTGAATTGGAGCGAAATCGCTAATTCATAAGACCATTTTACATTTCTGGCCCAAGTTAGAAGCAGAGCCAATATTGCAAGATGTCGATAGTCCATAGCTCGGAAACTATAGGAGATAATGCAATTTGGCAATCGGCAACGTAATTAGCAAGCCGAATATTACTTGGAATGTGAATTGGAGCGAAATCGCTAATTCATAAGACCATTTTACAATTCTGGCTCAAGTTAGAAGCAGAGCCAATATTGCAAGATGTCGATAGTCCATATCTCGGAAACAATAAGAGATAATGCAATTTGGCAATCGGCAACGTAATTAGCATGCCGAATATTACTTGGAATGTGAATTGGAGCGAAATCGCTAATTCATAAGACCATTTTACATTTCTGGCCCAAGTTAGAAGCAGAGCCAATATTGCAAGATGTCGATAGTCCATAGCTCGGAAACTATAAGAGATAATGCAATTTGGCAATCGGCAACGTAATTAGCATGCCGAATATTACTTGGAATGTGAATTGGAGCGAAATCGCTAATTCATAAGACCATTTTACAATTCTGGCTCAAGTTAGAAGCAGAGCCAATATTGCAAGATGTCGATATTCCATAGCTCGGAAACTATAAGAGATAATGCAATTTGGCAATCGGCAACGTAATTAGCATGCCGAATATTACTTGGAATGTGAATTGGAGCGAAATCGCTAATTCATAAGACCATTTTACATTTCTGGCCCAAGTTAGAAGCAGAGCCTATATTGCAAGATGTCGATAGTTCATATCTCGGAAACTATAAGAGATAATGCAATTTGGCAATCGGCAACGTAATTAGCATGCCGAATATTACTTAGAATGTGAATTGGAGCGAAATCGCTAATTCATAAGACCATTTTACATTTCTGGCCCAAGTTAGAAGCAGAGCCAATATTGCAAGATGTCGATAGTCCATATCTCGGAAACTATAAGGGATAATGCAATTTGGCAATCGGCAACGTAATTAGCATGCCGAATATTACTTGGAATATGAATTCGAGCGAAATCGCTAATTCGTAAGACCATTTTACAACTCTGGCTCAAGTTGGAAGCAGAGCCAATATTGCAAAGTGTCGATAGTCCATATCTCGGAAACTATAAGATATAATGCAATTTGGCAATCGGCAACGTAATTAGCATGCTGAATATTACTTGGAATGTGAATTGGAGCGAAATCGCTAATTCATAAGACCATTTTACATTTCTGGCCCAAGTTATAAGCAGAGCCAATATTGAAAGATGTCGATAGTCCATATCTCGGAAACTATAAGAGATAATGCAATTTGGCAATCGGCAACGTAATTAGCATGCCGAATATTACTTGGAATGTGAATTGGAGCGAAATCGCTAATTCATAAGACCATTTTACATTTCTGGCCCAAGTTAGAAGCAGAGCCAATATTGCAAGATGTCGATAGTCCATATCTCGGAAACTATAAGAGATAATGCAATTTGGCAATCGGCAACGTAATTAGCATGCCGAATATTACTAGGAATGTGAATTGGAGCGAAATCGCTAATTCATAAGACCATTTTACAATTCTGGCTCAAGTTAGAAGCAGAGCCAATATTGCAAGATGTCGATAGTCCATATCTCGGAAACTATAAGAGATAATGCAATTTGGCAATCGGCAACGTAATTAGCATGCCGAATAATACTTGGAATGTGAATTGGAGCGAAATCGCTAATTCATAAGATCATTTTACTTTTCTGGCCCAAGTTAGAAGCAGAGCCAATATTGCAAGATGTCGATAGTCCATATCTCGGAAACTATAAGAGATAGTGCAATTTGGCAATCGGCAACGTAATTAGCATGCCGAATATTACTTGAAATGTGAATTGGAGCGAAATCGCTAATTCATAAGACCATTTTACACATTTCTGGCCCAAGTTAGAAGCAGAGCCAATATTGCAAGATGTCGATAATCCATATCTCGGAAACTATAAGAGATAATGCAATTTGGCAATCGGCAACGTAATTAGCATGCCGAATATTACTTGGAATGTGAATTGGAGCGAAATCGCTAATTCATAAGATCATTTTACATTTCTGGCCCAAGTTAGAAGCAGAGCCAATATTGCAAGATGTCGATAGTCCATATCTCGGAAACTATAAGAGATAATGCAATTTGGCAATCGGCAACGTATATTACTTGGAATGTGAATTGGAGCGAAATCGCTAATTCATAAGACCATTTTACAATTCTGGCTCAAGTTAGAAGCAGAGCCAATATTGCAAGATGTCGATAGTCCATAGCTCGGAAACTATAGGAGATAATGCAATTTGGCAATCGGCAACGTAATTAGCATGCCGAATAATACTTGGAATGTGAATTGGAGCGAAATCGCTAATTCATAAGACCATTTTACAATTCTGGCTCAAGTTAGAAGCAGAGCCAATATTGCAAGATGTCGATAGTCCATAGCTCGGAAACTATAAGAGATAATGCAATTTGGCAATCGGCAACGTAATTAGCATGCCAAATATTACTTGGAATGTGAATTGGAGCGAGATCGCTAATTCATAAGACCATTTTACAATTCTGGCTCAAGTTAGAAGCAGAGCCAATATTGCAAGATGTCGATAGTCCATATCTCGGAAACTATAAGAGATAATGCAATTTGGCAATCGGCAACGTAATTAGCATGCCGAATATTACTTGGAATGTGAATTGGAGCGAAATCGCTAATTCATAAGACCATTTTACATTTCTGGCCCAAGTTAGAAGCAGAGCCAATATTGCAAGATGTCGATAGTCCATATCTCGGAAACTATAAGAGATAATGCAATTTGGCAATCGGCAACGTAATTAGCATGCCGAATATTACTTGGAATGTGAATTGGAGCGAAATCGCTAATTCATAAGACCATTTTAGATTTCTGGCCCAAGTTAGAAGCAGAGTCAATATTGCAAGATGTCGATAGTCCATAGCTCGGAAACTATAAGAGATAATGCAATTTGGCAATCGGCAACGTAATTAGCATGCCGAATATTACTTGGAATGTGAATTGGAGCGAAATCGCTAATTCATAAGACCATTTTACAATTCTGGCTCAAGTTAGAAGCAGAGCCAATATTGCAAGATGTCGATATTCCATAGCTCGGAAACTATAAGAGATAATGCAATTTGGCAATCGGCAACGTAATTAGCATGCCGAATATTACTTGGAATGTGAAATGGAGCGAAATCGCTAATTCATAAGACCATTTTACATTTCTGGCCCAAGTTAGAAGCAGGGCCTATATTGCAAGATGTCGATAGTTCATATCTCGGAAACTATAAGAGATAATAACTTGGAATGTGAATTGGAGCGAAATCGCTAATTCATAAGACCATTTTACAATTCTGGCTCTAGTTAGAAGCAGAGCCAATATTGCAAGATGTCGATAGTCCATATCTCGGAAAATATAAGAGATAATGCAAGTTGGCAATCGGCAACGTAATTAGCATGCCGAATATTACTTGGAATGTGAATTGGAGCGAAATCGCTAACTCATAAGACCATTTTAGATTTCTGGCCCAAGTTAGAAGCAGAGCCAATATTGCAAGATGTCGATAGTCCATAGCTCGGAAACTATAAGAGATAATGCAATTTGGCAATCGGCAACGTAATTAGCATGCCGAATATTACTTGGAATGTGAATTGGAGCGAAATCGCTAATTCATAAGACCATTTTACAATTCTGGCTCAAGTTAGAAGCAGAGCCAATATTGCAAGATGTCGATATTAAATAGCTCGGAAACTATAAGAGATAATGCAATTTGGCAATCGGCAACGTAATTAGCATGCCGAATATTACTTGGAATGTGAAATGGAGCGAAATCGCTAATTCATAAGACCATTTTACATTTCTGGCCCAAGTTAGAAGCAGGGCCTATATTGCAAGATGTCGATAGTTCATATCTCGGAAACTATAAGAGATAATGCAATTTGGCAATCGGCAACGTAATTAGCATGCCGAATATTACTTAGAATGTGAATTGGAGCGAAATCGCTAATTCATAAGACCATTTTACATTTCTGGCCCAAGTTAGAAGCAGAGCCAATATTGCAAGATGTCGATAATCCATATCTCGGAAACTATAAGGGATAATGCAATTTGGCAATCGGCAACGTAATTAGCATGCCGAATATTACTTGGAATGTGAATTGGAGCGAAATCGCTAATTCGTAAGACCATTTTACAATTCTGGCTCAAGTTGGAAGCAGAGCCAATATTGCAAAGTGTCGATAGTCCATATCTCGGCAACTATAAGATATAATGCAATTTGGCAATCGGCAACGTAATTAGCATGCCGAATATTACTTGGAATGTGAATTGGAGCGAAATCGCTAATTCATAAGACCATTTTACATTTCT
This sequence comes from Rhynchophorus ferrugineus, assembly GCF_030347505.1. Taxonomy (NCBI): domain Eukaryota; kingdom Metazoa; phylum Arthropoda; class Insecta; order Coleoptera; family Curculionidae; genus Rhynchophorus; species Rhynchophorus ferrugineus. The sequence goes on along the minus strand of NW_027472762.1, from coordinate 78,863 downwards.
GGCCCAAGTTAGAAGCAGAGCCAATATTGAAAGATGTCGTTAGTCCATATCTCGGAAACTATAAGAGATAATGCAATTTGGCAATCGGCAACGTAAATAGCATGCCGAATATTACTTGGAATGTGAATTGGAGCGAAATCGCTAATTCATAAGACCATTTTACAATTCTGGCTCAAGTTAGAAGCAGAGCCAATATTGCAAGATGTCGATAGTCCATAGCTCGGAAACTATAAGAGATAATGCAATTTGGCAATCGGCAACTTAATTAGCATGCCGAATATTACTTGGAATGTGAATTGGAGCGAAATCGCTAATTCATAAGACCATTATACAATTCTGGCTCAAGTTAGAAGCAGAGCCAATATTGCAAGATGTCGATAGTCCATAGCTCGGAAACTATAAGAGATAATGCAATTTGGCAATCGGCAACGTAATTAGCATGCCGAATATTACTTGGAATGTGAATTGGAGCGAAATCGCTAATTCATAAGACCATTTTACAATTCTGGCTCAAGTTAGAAGCAGAGCCAATATTGCAAGGTGTCGATAGTCCATATCTCGGAAACTATAAGAGATAATGCAATTTGGCAATCGGCAACGTAATTAGCATGCCGAATATTACTTGGAATGTGAATTGGAGCGAAATCGCTAATTCATAAGACCATTTTACATTTCTGGCCCAAGTTAGAAGCAGAGCCAATATTGCAAGATGTCGATAGTCCATATCTCGGAAACTATAAGAGATAATGCAATTTGGCAATCGGCAACGTAATTAGCATGCCGAATATTACTTGGAATGTGAATTGGAGCGAAATCGCTAATTCATAAGACCATTTTACATTTCTGGCCCAAGTTAGAAGCAGAGCCAATATTGCTAGATGTCGATAGTCCATATCTCGGAAACTATAAGAGATAATGCAATTTGGCAATCGGCAACGTAATTAGCATGCCGAATATTACTTGGAATGTGAATTGGAGCGAAATCGCTAATTCATAAGACCATTTTACAATTCTGGCTCAAGTTAGAAGCAGAGCCAATATTGCAAGGTGTCGATAGTCCATATCTCGGAAACTATAAGAGATAATGCAATTTGGCAATCGGCAACATAATTAGCATGCCGAATATTACTTGGAATGTGAATTGGAGCGAAATCGCTAATTCATAAGACCATTTTACAATTCTGGCTCAAGTTAGAAGCAGAGCCAATATTGCAAGATGTCGATAGTCCATAGCTCGGAAACTATAAGAGATAATGCAATTTGGCAATCGGCAACGTAATTAGCATGCCGAATATTACTTGGAATGTGAATTGGAGCGAAATCGCTAATTCATAAGACCATTTTACATTTCTGGCCCAAGTTAGAAGCAGAGCCTATATTGCAAGATGTCGATAGTTCATATCTCGGAAACTATAAGAAATAATGCAATTTGGCAATCGACAACGTAATTAGCATGCCGAATATTACTTGGAATGTGAATTGGAGCGTAATCCCTAATTCATAAGACCATTTTACAATTCTGGCTCAAGTTAGAAGCAGAGCCAATATTGCAAGATGTCGATAGTCCATATCTCGGAAACTATAAGAGATAATGCAATTTGGCAATCGGCAACGTAATTAGCATGCCGAATATTACTTGGAATGTGAATTGGAGCGAAATCGTTAATTCATAAGACCGTTTTACAATTCTGGCTCAAGTTAGAAGCAGAGCCAATATTGCAAGGTGTCGATAGTCCATATCTCGGAAACTATAAGAGATAATGCAATTTGGCAATCGGCAACGTAATTAGCATGCCGCATATTACTTGGAATGTGAATTGGAGCGAAATCGCTAATTCATAAGACCATTTTACAATTCTGGCTCAAGTTAGAAGCAGAGCCAATATTGCAAGATGTCGATAGGCCATATCTCGGAAACTATAAGAGATAATGCAATTTGGCAATCGGCAACGTAATTAGCATGCCGAATATTACTTGGAATGTGAATTGGAGCGAAATCGCTAATTCATAAGACCATTTTACATTTCTGGCCCAAGTTAGAAGCAGAGCCAATATTGCAAGATGTCGATAGTCCATATCTCGGAAACTATAAGAGATAATGCAATTTGGCAATCGGCAACGTAATTAGCATGCCGAATATTACTTGGAATATGAATTGGAGCGAAATCGCTAATTCATAAGACTATTTTACATTTCTGGCACAAGTTAGAAGCAGAGCCAATATTGCAAGATGTCGATAGTCCATATCTCGGAAACTATAAGAGATAATGCAATTTGGCAATCGGCAACGTAATTAGCATGCCGAATATTACTTGGAATGTGAATTGGAGCGAAATCGCTAATTCATAAGACCGTTTTACAATTCTGGCTCAAGTTAGAAGCAGAGCCAATATTGCAAGGTGTCGATAGTCCATATCTCGGAAACTATAAGAGATAATGCAATTTGGCAATCGGCAACGTAATTAGCATGCCGAATATTACTTGGAATGTGAATTGGAGCGAAATCGTTAATTCATAAGACCGTTTTACAATTCTGGCTCAAGTTAGAAGCAGAGCCAATATTGCAAGGTGTCGATAGTCCATATCTCGGAAACTATAAGAGATAATGCAATTTGGCAATCGGCAACGTAATTAGCATGCCGAATATTACTTGGAATGTGAATTGGAGCGAAATCGTTAATTCATAAGACCGTTTTACAATTCTGGCTCAAGTTAGAAGCAGAGCCAATATTGCAAGGTGTCGATAGTCCATATCTCGGAAACTATAAGAGATAATGCAATTTGGCAATCGGCAACGTAATTAGCATGCCGAATATTACTTGGAATGTGAATTGGAGCGAAATCGCTAATTCATAAGATCATTTTACATTTCTGGCCCAAGTTAGAAGCAGAGCCAACATTGCAAGATGTCGATAGTCCATATCTCGGAAACTATAAGAGATAATGCAATTTGGCAATCGGCAACGTAATTAGCATGCCGAATATTACTTGGAATGTGAAATGGAGCGAAATCGCTAATTCATAAGATCATTTTACATTTCTGGCCCAAGTTAGAAGCAGAGCCAACATTGCAAGATGTCGATAGTCCATATCTCGGAAACTATAGGAGATAATGCAATTTGGCAATCGGCAACGTAATTAGCATGCCGAATATTACTTGGAATGTGAATTGGAGCGAAATCGCTAATTCATAAGACCATTTTACAATTCTGGCTCAAGTTAGAAGCAGAGCCAATATTGCAAGATGTCGATAGTCCATAGCTCGGAAACTATAAGAGATAATGCAATTTGGCAATCGGCAACGTAATTAGCATGCCAAATATTACTTGGAATGTGAATTGGAGCGAAATCGCTAATTCATAAGACCATTTTACAATTCTGGCTCAAGTTAGAAGCAGAGCCTATATTGCAAGATGTCGATAGTCCATATCTCGGAAACTATAAGAGATAATGCAATTTGGCAATCGGCAACGTAATTAGCATGCCGAATATTACTTGGAATGTGAATTGGAGCGAAATCGCTAATTCATAAGACCATTTTACATTTCTGGCCCAAGTTAGAAGCAGAGCCAATATTGCAAGATGTCATAGTCCATATCTCGGAAACTATAAGAGATAATGCAATTTGGCAATCGGCAACGTAATTAGCATGCCGAATATTACTTGGAATGTGAATTGGAGCGAAATCGCTAATTCATAAGACCATTTTACATTTCTGGCCCAAGTTAGAAGCAGAGCCAATATTGCAAGATGTCGATAGTCCATATCTCGGAAACTATAAGAGATAATGCAATTTGGCAATCGGCGACGTAATTAGCATGCCGAATATTACTTGGAATGTGAATTATAGCGAAATCGCTAATTCATAAGACCATTTTACAATTCTGGCTCAAGTTAGAAGCAGAGCCAATATTGCAAGATGTCGATAGTCCATATCTCGGAAACTATAAGAGATAATACAGTTTGGCAGTCGGCAACGTAATTAGCATGCCGAATATTACTTGGAATGTGAATTGGAGCGAAATCGCTAATTCATAAGACCATTTTACACATTTCTGGCCCAAGTTAGAAGCAGAGCCAATATTGCAAGATGTCGATAGTCCATATCTCGGAAACTATAAGAGATAATGCAATTTGGCAATCGGCAACGTAATTAGCATGCCGAATATTACTTGGAATGTGAATTGGAGCGAAATCGCTAATTCGTAAGATCATTTTACATTTCTGGCCCAAGTTAGAAGCAGAGCCAACATTGCAAGATGTCGATAGTCCATATCTCGGAAACTATAAGAGATAATGCAATTTGGCAATCGGCAACGTAATTAGCATGCCGAATATTACTTGGAATGTGAAATGGAGCGAAATCGCTAATTCATAAGATCATTTTACATTTCTGGCCCAAGTTAGAAGCAGAGCCAACATTGCAAGATGTCGATAGTCCATATCTCGGAAACTATAGGAGATAATGCAATTTGGCAATCGGCAACGTAATTAGCATGCCGAATATTACTTGGAATGTGAATTGGAGCGAAATCGCTAATTCATAAGACCATTTTACAATTCTGGCTCAAGTTAGAAGCAGAGCCAATATTGCAAGATGTCGATAGTCCATAGCTCGGAAACTATAAGAGATAATGCAATTTGGCAATCGGCAACGTAATTAGCATGCCAAATATTACTTGGAATGTGAATTGGAGCGAAATCGCTAATTCATAAGACCATTTTACAATTCTGGCTCAAGTTAGAAGCAGAGCCTATATTGCAAGATGTCGATAGTCCATATCTCGGAAACTATAAGAGATAATGCAATTTGGCAATCGGCAACGTAATTAGCATGCCGAATATTACTTGGAATGTGAATTGGAGCGAAATCGCTAATTCATAAGACCATTTTACATTTCTGGCCCAAGTTAGAAGCAGAGCCAATATTGCAAGATGTCATAGTCCATATCTCGGAAACTATAAGAGATAATGCAATTTGGCAATCGGCAACGTAATTAGCATGCCGAATATTACTTGGAATGTGAATTGGAGCGAAATCGCTAATTCATAAGACCATTTTACATTTCTGGCCCAAGTTAGAAGCAGAGCCAATATTGCAAGATGTCGATAGTCCATATCTCGGAAACTATAAGAGATAATGCAATTTGGCAATCGGCGACGTAATTAGCATGCCGAATATTACTTGGAATGTGAATTATAGCGAAATCGCTAATTCATAAGACCATTTTACAATTCTGGCTCAAGTTAGAAGCAGAGCCAATATTGCAAGATGTCGATAGTCCATATCTCGGAAACTATAAGAGATAATACAGTTTGGCAGTCGGCAACGTAATTAGCATGCCGAATATTACTTGGAATGTGAATTGGAGCGAAATCGCTAATTCATAAGACCATTTTACATTTCTGGCCCAAGTTAGAAGCAGAGCCAATATTGCAAGATGTCGATAGTCCACATCTCGGAAACTATAAGAGATAATGCAATTTGGCAATCGGCGACGTAATTAGCATGCCGAATATTACTTGGAATGTGAATTGGAGCGAAATCGCTAATTCATAAGACCATTTTACAATTCTGGCTCAAGTTAGAAGCAGAGCCAATATTGCAAGATGTCGATAGTCCATATCTCGGAAACTATAAGAGATAATGCAATTTGGCAATCGGCAACGTAATTAGCATGCCGAATATGACTTGGAATGTGAATTGGAGCGAAATCGCTAATTCATAAGACCATTTTACATTTCTGGCCCAAGTTAGAAGCAGAGCCAATATTGCAAGATGTCGATAGTCCATAGCTCGGAAACTATAAGAGATAATGCAATTTGGCAATCGGCAACGTAATTAGCATGCCGAATATTACTTGGAATGTGAATTGGAGCGAAATCGCTAATTCATAAGACCATTTTACAATTCTGGCTCAAGTTAGAAACAGAGCCAATATTGCAAGATGTCGATATTCCATAGCTCGGAAACTATAAGAGATAATGCAATTTGGCAATCGGCAACGTAATTAGCATGCCGAATATTACTTGGAATGTGAATTGGAGCGAAATCGCTAATTCATAAGACCATTTTACATTTCTGGCCCAAGTTAGAAGCAGAGCCTATATTGCAAGATGTCGATAGTTCATATCTCGGAAACTATAAGAGATAATGCAATTTGGCAATCGGCAACGTAATTAGCATGCCGAATATTACTTAGAATGTGAATTGGAGCGAAATCGCTAATTCATAAGACCATTTTACATTTCTGGCCCAAGTTAGAAGCAGAGCCAATATTGCAAGATGTCGATAGTCCATATCTCGGAAACTATAAGGGATAATACAATTTGGCAATCGGCAACGTAATTAGCATGCCGAATATTACTTGGAATGTGAATTGGAGCGAAATCGCTAATTCGTAAGACCATTTTACAATTCTGGCTCAAGTTGGAAGCAGAGCCAATATTGCAAAGTGTCGATAGTCCATATCTCATAAACTATAAGATATAATGCAATTTGGCAATCGGCAACGTAATTAGCATGCCGAATATTACTTGGAATGTGAATTGGAGCGAAATCGCTAATTCATAAGACCATTTTACATTTCTGGCCCAAGTTAGAAGCAGAGCCAATATTGAAAGATGTCGATAGTCCATATCTCGGAAACTATAAGAGATAATGCAATTTGGCAATCGGCAACGTAATTAGCATGCCGAATATTACTTGGAATGTGAATTGGAGCGAAATCGCTAATTCATAAGACCATTTTACAATTCTGGCTCAAGTTAGAAGCAGAGCCAATATTGCAAGATGTCGATAGTCCATAGCTCGGAAACTATAAGAGATAATGCAATTTGGCAATCGGCAACTTAATTAGCATGCCGAATATTACTTGGAATGTGAATTGGAGCGAAATCGCTAATTCATACGACCATTTTACAATTCTGGCTCAAGTTAGAAGCAGAGCCAATATTGCAAGATGTCGATAGTCCATAGCTCGGAAACTATAAGAGATAATGCAATTTGGCAATCGGCAACGTAATTAGCATGCCGAATATTACTTGGAATGTGAATTGGAGCGAAATCGCTAATTCATAAGACCATTTTACAATTCTGGCTCAAGTTAGAAGCAGAGCCAATATTGCAAGATGTCGATAGTCCATAGCTCGGAAACTATAAGAGATAATGCAATTTGGCAATCGGCAACGTAATTAGCATGCCGAATATTACTTGGAATGTGAATTGGAGCGAAATCGCTAATTCATAAGACCATTTTACAATTCTGGCTCAAGCTAGAAGCAGAGCCAATATTGCAAGGTGTCGATAGTCCATATCTCGGAAACTATAAGAGATAATGCAATTTGGCAATCGGCAACGTAATTAGCTTGCCGAATATTACTTGAAATGTGAATTGGAGCGAAATCGCTAATTCATAAGACCATTTTACATTTCTGGCCCAAGTTAGAAGCAGAGCCAATATTGCAAGATGTCGATAGTCCATATCTCGGAAACTATAAGAGATAATGCAATTTGGCAATCGGCAACGTAATTAGCATGCCGAATATTACTTGGAATGTGAATTGGGGCGAAATCGCAAATTCATAAGACCATTTTACAATTCTGGGCCAAGTTAGAAGCAGAGCCAATATTGCAAGATGTCGATAGTCCATATCTCGGAAACTATAAGAGATAATGCAATTTGGCAATCGGCAACGTAATTAGCATGCCGAATATTACTTGGAATGTGAATTGGGGCGAAATCGCTCATTCATAAGACCATTTTACATTTCTGGCCCAAGTTAGAAGCAGAGCCAATATTGCAAGATGTCGATAGTCCATATCTCGGAAACTATAAGAGATAATGCAATTTGGCAATCGGCAACGTAATTAGCATGCCGAATATTACTTGGAATGTGAAATGGAGCGAAATCGCTAATTCATAAGACCATTTTACAATTCTGACTCAAGTTAGAAGCAGAGCCAATATTGCAAGATGTCGATAGTCCATAGCTCGGAAACTATAAGAGATAATGCAATTTGGCAATCGGCAACGTAATTAGCATGCCGAATATTACTTGGAATGTGAATTGGAGCGAAATCGCTAATTCATAAGACCATTTTACAATTCTGGCTCAAGTTAGAAACAGAGCCAATATTGCAAGATGTCGATAGTCCATAGCCCGGAAACTATACGAGATAATGCAATTTGGCAATCGGCAACGTAATTAGCATGCCGAATATTACTTGGAATGTGAATTGGAGCGATATCGCTAATTCATAAGACCATTTTACAATTCTGGCTCAAGTTAGAAGCAGAGCCAATATTGCAAGATGTCGATAGTCCATATCTCGGAAGTTATAAGAGATAATGCAATTTGGCAATCGGCAACGTAATTAGAATGCCGAATATTACTTCGAATGTGAATTGGAGCGAAATCGCTAATTCATAAGACCATTTTACATTTCTGGCCCTAGTTAGAAGCAGAGCCAATATTGCAAGGTGTCGATAGTTCATATCTCGGAAACTATAAGAGATAATGCAATTGGGCAATCGGCAACGTAATTAGCATGCCGAATATTACTTGGAATGTGAATTGGAGCGAAATCGCTAATTCATAAGACCATTTTACATTTCTGGCCCAAGTTAGAAGCAGAGCCAATATTGCAAGATGTCGATAGTCCATATCTCGGAAAATATAAGAGATAATGCAATTTGGCAATCGGCAACGTAATTAGCATGCCGAATATTACTTGGAATGTGAATTGGAGCGAAATCGCTAATTCATAAGACCATTTTGCAATTCTGGCTCAAGTTAGAAGCAGAGCCAATATTGCAAGATGTCGATAGTCCATAGCTCGGAAACTATAAGAGATCATGCAATTTGGCAATCGGCAACGTAATTAGCATGCCGAATATTACTTGGAATGTGAATTGGAGCGAAATCGCTAATTCATAAGACCATTTTACATTTCTGGCCCAAGTTAGAAGGAGAGCCTATATTGCAAGATGTCGATAGTTCATATCTCGGAAACTATAAGAGATAATGCAATTTGGCAATCGGCAACGTAATTAGCATGCCGAATATTACTTAGAATGTGAATTGGAGCGAAATCGCTAATTCATAAGACCATTTTACATTTCTGGCCCAAGTTAGAAGCAGAGCCAATATTGCAAGATGTCGATAGTCCATATCTCGGAAACTATAAGAGATAATGCAATTTGGCAATCGGCAACGTAATTAGCATGCCGAATATTACTTGGTATGTGAATTGGAGCGAAATCGCTAATTCGTAAGACCATTTTACAATTCTGGCTCAAGTTAGAAGCAGAGCCAATATTGCAAGGTGTCGATAGTCCATATCTCGGAAACTATAAGAGATAATGCAATTTGGCAATCGGCAACGTAATTAGCATGCCGAATATTACTTGGAATGTGAATCGGAGCGCAATCGCTAATTCATAAGACCATTTTACATTTCTGGCCCAAGTTAGAAGCAGAGCCTATATTGCAAGATGTCGATAGTTCATATCTCGGAAACTATAAGAGATAATGCAATTTGGCAATCGGCAACGTAATTAGCATGCCGAATATTACTTGGAATGTGAATTGGAGCGAAATCGCTAATTCATAAGACCATTTTACAATTCTGGCTCAAGTTAGAAGCAGAGCCAATATTGCAAGATGTCGATAGTCCATAGCTCGGAAACTATAAGAGATAATGCAATTTGGCAATCGGCAACGTAATTAGCATGCCGAATATTACTTGGAATGTGAATTGGAGCGAAATCGCTAATTCATAAGACCATTTTACATTTCTGGCCCAAGTTAGAAGCAGAGCCAATATTGCAAGATGTCGATAGTCCATATCTCGGAAACAATAAAAGATAATGCAATTTGGCAATCGGCAACGTAATTAGCATGCCGAATATTACTTGGAATGTGAATTGGAGCGAAATCGCTAATTCATAAGACCATTTTACAATTCTGGCTCAAGTTAGAAGCAGAGCCAATATTGCAAGATGTCGATAGTCCATATCTCGGAAACTATAAGAGATAATGTAGTTTGGCAATCGGCAACGTAATTAGCATGCCGAATATTACTTGGAGTGTGAATTGGAGCGAAATCGCTAATTCATAAGACCATTTTACAATTCTGGCTCAAGTTAGAAGCAGAGCCAATATTGCAAGATGTCGATAGTCCATAGCTCGGAAACTATAAGAGATAATGCAATTTGGCAATCGGCAACGTAATTAGCATGCCGAATATTACTTGGAATGTGAATTGGAGCGAAATCGCTAATTCATAAGACCATTTTACAATTCTGGCTCAAGCTAGAAGCAGCGCCAATATTGCAAGGTGTCGATAGTCCATATCTCGGAAACTATAAGAGATAATGCAATTTGGCAATCGGCAACGTAATTAGCTTGCCGAATATTACTTGAAATGTGAATTGGAGCGAAATCGCTAATTCATAAGACCATTTTACATTTCTGGCCCAAGTTAGAAGCAGAGCCAATATTGCAAGATGTCGATAGTCCATATCTCGGAAACTATAAGAGATAATGCAATTTGGCAATCGGCAACGTAATTAGCATGCCGAATATTACTTGGAATGTGAATTGGGGCGAAATCGCAAATGCATAAGACCATTTTACAATTCTGGCCCAAGTTAGAAGCAGAGCCAATATTGCAAGATGTCGATAGTCCATATCTCGGAAACTATAAGAGATAATGCAATTTGGCAATCGGCAACGTAATTAGCATGCCGAATATTACTTGGAATGTGAATTGGGGCGAAATCGCTAATTCATAAGACCATTTTACATTTCTGGCCCAAGTTAGAAGCAGAGCCAATATTGCAAGATGTCGATAGTCCATATCTCGGAAACTATAAGAGATAATGCAATTTGGCAATCGGCAACGTAATTAGCATGCCGAATATTACTTGGAATGTGAAATGGAGCGAAATCGCTAATTCATAAGACCATTTTACAATTCTGACTCAAGTTAGAAGCAGAGCCAATATTGCAAGATGTCGATAGTCCATAGCTCGGAAACTATAAGAGATAATGCAATTTGGCAATCGGCAACGTAATTAGCATGCCGAATATTACTTGGAATGTGAATTGGAGCGAAATCGCTAATTCATAAGACCATTTTACAATTCTGGCTCAAGTTAGAAGCAGAGCCAATATTGCAAGATGTCGATAGTCCATAGCCCGGAAACTATAAGAGATAATGCAATTTGGCAATCGGCAACGTAATTAGCATGCCGAATATTACTTGGAATGTGAATCGGAGCGCAATCGCTAATTCATAAGACCATTTTACATTTCTGGCCCAAGCTAGAAGCAGAGCCTATATTGCAAGATGTCGATAGTTCATATCTCGGAAACTATAAGAGATAATGCAATTTGGCAATCGGCAACGTAATTAGCATGCCGAATATTACTTGGACTGTGAATTGGAGCGAAATCGCTAATTCATAAGACCATTTTACATTTCTGGCCCAAGTTAGAAGCAGAGCCAATATTGCAAGATGTCGATAGTCCATATCTCGGAAACTATAAGAGATAATGCAATTTGGCAATCGGCGACGTAATTAGCATGCCGAATATTACTTGGAATGTGAATTATAGCGAAATCGCTAATTCATAAGACCATTTTACAATTCTGGCTCAAGTTAGAAGCAGAGCCAATATTGCAAGATGTCGATAGTCCATATCTCGGAAACTATAAGAGATAATACAGTTTGGCAGTCGGCAACGTAATTAGCATGCCGAATATTACTTGGAATGTGAATTGGAGCGAAATCGCTAATTCATAAGACCATTTTACATTTCTGGCCCAAGTTAGAAGCAGAGCCAATATTGCAAGATGTCGATAGTCCACATCTCGGAAACTATAAGAGATAATGCAATTTGGCAATCGGCGACGTAATTAGCATGCCGAATATTACTTGGAATGTGAATTGGAGCGAAATCGCTAATTCATAAGACCATTTTACAATTCTGGCTCAAGTTAGAAGCAGAGCCAATATTGCAAGATGTCGATAGTCCATATCTCGGAAACTATAAGAGATAATGCAATTTGGCAATCGGCAACGTAATTAGCATGCCGAATATTACTTGGAATGTGAATTGGAGCGAAATCGCTAATTCATAAGACCATTTTACATTTCTGGCCCAAGTTAGAAGCAGAGCCAATATTGCAAGATGTCGATAGTCCATAGCTCGGAAACTATAAGAGATAATGCAATTTGGCAATCGGCAACGTAATTAGCATGCCGAATATTACTTGGAATGTGAATTGGAGCGAAATCGCTAATTCATAAGACCATTTTACAATTCTGGCTCAAGTTAGAAGCAGAGCCAATATTGCAAGATGTCGATATTCCATAGCTCGGAAACTATAAGAGATAATGCAATTTGGCAATCGGCAACGTAATTAGCATGCCGAATATTACTTGGAATGTGAATTGGAGCGAAATCGCTAATTCATAAGACCATTTTACATTTCTGGCCCAAGTTAGAAGCAGAGCCTATATTGCAAGATGTCGATAGTTCATATCTCGGAAACTATAAGAGATAATGCAATTTGGCAATCGGCAACGTAATTAGCATGCCGAATATTACTTAGAATGTGAATTGGAGCGAAATCGCTAATTCATAAGACCATTTTACATTTCTGGCCCAAGTTAGAAGCAGAGCCAATATTGCAAGATGTCGATAGTCCATATCTCGGAAACTATAAGGGATAATACAATTTGGCAATCGGCAACGTAATTAGCATGCCGAATATTACTTGGAATGTGAATTGGAGCGAAATCGCTAATTCGTAAGACCATTTTACAATTCTGGCTCAAGTTGGAAGCAGAGCCAATATTGCAAAGTGTCGATAGTCCATATCTCATAAACTATAAGATATAATGCAATTTGGCAATCGGCAACGTAATTAGCATGCCGAATATTACTTGGAATGTGAATTGGAGCGAAATCGCTAATTCATAAGACCATTTTACATTTCTGGCCCAAGTTAGAAGCAGAGCCAATATTGAAAGATGTCGATAGTCCATATCTCGGAAACTATAAGAGATAATGCAATTTGGCAATCGGCAACGTAATTAGCATGCCGAATATTACTTGGAATGTGAATTGGAGCGAAATCGCTAATTCATAAGACCATTTTACAATTCTGGCTCAAGTTAGAAGCAGAGCCAATATTGCAAGATGTCGATAGTCCATAGCTCGGAAACTATAAGAGATAATGCAATTTGGCAATCGGTAACTTAATTAGCATGCCGAATATTACTTGGAATGTGAATTGGAGCGAAATCGCTAATTCATACGACCATTTTACAATTCTGGCTCAAGTTAGAAGCAGAGCCAATATTGCAAGATGTCGATAGTCCATAGCTCGGAAACTATAAGAGATAATGCAATTTGGCAATCGGCAACGTAATTAGCATGCCGAATATTACTTGGAATGTGAATTGGAGCGAAATCGCTAATTCATAAGACCATTTTACAATTCTGGCTCAAGTTAGAAGCAGAGCCAATATTGCAAGATGTCGATAGTCCATAGCTCGGAAACTATAAGAGATAATGCAATTTGGCAATCGGCAACGTAATTAGCATGCCGAATATTACTTGGAATGTGAATTGGAGCGAAATCGCTAATTCATAAGACCATTTTACAATTCTGGCTCAAGCTAGAAGCAGAGCCAATATTGCAAGGTGTCGATAGTCCATATCTCGGAAACTATAAGAGATAATGCAATTTGGCAATTGGCAACGTAATTAGCTTGCCGAATATTACTTGAAATGTGAATTGGAGCGAAATCGCTAATTCATAAGACCATTTTACATTTCTGGCCCAAGTTAGAAGCAGAGCCAATATTGCAAGATGTCGATAGTCCATATCTCGGAAACTATAAGAGATAATGCAATTTGGCAATCGGCAACGTAATTAGCATGCCGAATATTACTTGGAATGTGAATTGGGGCGAAATCGCAAATTCATAAGACCATTTTACAATTCTGGGCCAAGTTAGAAGCAGAGCCAATATTGCAAGATGTCGATAGTCCATATCTCGGAAACTATAAGAGATAATGCAATTTGGCAATCGGCAACGTAATTAGCATGCCGAATATTACTTGGAATGTGAATTGGGGCGAAATCGCTAATTCATAAGACCATTTTACATTTCTGGCCCAAGTTAGAAGCAGAGCCAATATTGCAAGATGTCGATAGTCCATATCTCGGAAACTATAAGAGATAATGCAATTTGGCAATCGGCAACGTAATTAGCATGCCGAATATTACTTGGAATGTGAAATGGAGCGAAATCGCTAATTCATAAGACCATTTTACAATTCTGACTCAAGTTAGAAGCAGAGCCAATATTGCAAGATGTCGATAGTCCATAGCTCGGAAACTATAAGAGATAATGCAATTTGGCAATCGGCAACGTAATTAGCATGCCGAATATTACTTGGAATGTGAATTGGAGCGAAATCGCTAATTCATAAGACCATTTTACAATTCTGGCTCAAGTTAGAAGCAGAGCCAATATTGCAAGATGTCGATAGTCCATAGCCCGGAAACTATACGAGATAATGCAATTTGGCAATCGGCAACGTAATTAGCATGCCGAATATTACTTGGAATGTGAATTGGAGCGATATCGCTAATTCATAAGACCATTTTACAATTCTGGCTCAAGTTAGAAGCAGAGCCAATATTGCAAGATGTCGATAGTCCATATCTCGGAAGTTATAAGAGATAATGCAATTTGGCAATCGGCAACGTAATTAGAATGCCGAATATTACTTCGAATGTGAATTGGAGCGAAATCGCTAATTCATAAGACCATTTTACATTTCTGGCCCTAGTTAGAAGCAGAGCCAATATTGCAAGGTGTCGATAGTTCATATCTCGGAAACTATAAGAGATAATGCAATTTGGCAATCGGCAACGTAATTAGCATGCCGAATATTACTTGGAATGTGAATTGGAGCGAAATCGCTAATTCATAAGACCATTTTACATTTCTGGCCCAAGTTAGAAGCAGAGCCAATATTGCAAGATGTCGATAGTCCATATCTCGGAAACTATAAGAGATAATGCAATTTGGCAATCGGCAACGTAATTAGCATGCCGAATATTACTTGGAATGTGAATTGGAGCGAAATCGCTAATTCATAAGACCATTTTGCAATTCTGGCTCAAGTTAGAAGCAGAGCCAATATTGCAAGATGTCGATAGTCCATAGCTCGGAAACTATAAGAGATCATGCAATTTGGCAATCGGCAACGTAATTAGCATGCCGAATATTACTTGGAATGTGAATTGGAGCGAAATCGCTAATTCATAAAACCATTTTACATTTCTGGCCCAAGTTAGAAGCAGAGCCTATATTGCAAGATGTCGATAGTTCATATCTCGGAAACTATAAGAGATAATGCAATTTGGCAATCGGCAACGTAATTAGCATGCCGAATATTACTTAGAATGTGAATTGGAGCGAAATCGCTAATTCATAAGACCATTTTACATTTCTGGCCCAAGTTAGAAGCAGAGCCAATATTGCAAGATGTCGATAGTCCATATCTCGGAAACTATAAGAGATAATGCAATTTGGCAATCGGCAACGTAATTAGCATGCCGAATATTACTTGGTATGTGAATTGGAGCGAAATCGCTAATTCGTAAGACCATTTTACAATTCTGGCTCAAGTTAGAAGCAGAGCCAATATTGCAAGGTGTCGATAGTCCATATCTCGGAAACTATAAGAGATAATGCAATTTGGCAATCGGCAACGTAATTAGCATGCCGAATATTACTTGGAATGTGAATCGGAGCGCAATCGCTAATTCATAAGACCATTTTACATTTCTGGCCCAAGTTAGAAGCAGAGCCTATATTGCAAGATGTCGATAGTTCATATCTCGGAAACTATAAGAGATAATGCAATTTGGCAATCGGCAACGTAATTAGCATGCCGAATATTACTTGGAATGTGAATTGGAGCGAAATCGCTAATTCATAAGACCATTTTACAATTCTGGCTCAAGTTAGAAGCAGAGCCAATATTGCAAGATGTCGATAGTCCATAGCTCGGAAACTATAAGAGATAATGCAATTTGGCAATCGGCAACGTAATTAGCATGCCGAATATTACTTGGAATGTGAATTGGAGCGAAATCGCTAATTCATAAGACCATTTTACATTTCTGGCCCAAGTTAGAAGCAGAGCCAATATTGCAAGATGTCGATAGTCCATATCTCGGAAACAATAAAAGATAATGCAATTTGGCAATCGGCAACGTAATTAGCATGCCGAATATTACTTGGAATGTGAATTGGAGCGAAATCGCTAATTCATAAGACCATTTTACAATTCTGGCTCAAGTTAGAAGCAGAGCCAATATTGCAAGATGTCGATAGTCCATATCTCGGAAACTATAAGAGATAATGCAATTTGGCAATCGGCAACGTAATTAGCATGCCGAATATTACTTGGAATGTGAATTGGAGCGAAATCGCTAATTCATAAGACCATTTTACAATTCTGGCTCAAGCTAGAAGCAGAGCCAATATTGCAAGGTGTCGATAGTCCATATCTCGGAAACTATAAGAGATAATGCAATTTGGCAATCGGCAACGTAATTAGCTTGCCGAATATTACTTGAAATGTGAATTGGAGCGAAATCGCTAATTCATAAGACCATTTTACATTTCTGGCCCAAGTTAGAAGCAGAGCCAATATTGCAAGATGTCGATAGTCCATATCTCGGAAACTATAAGAGATAATGCAATTTGGCAATCGGCAACGTAATTAGCATGCCGAATATTACTTGGAATGTGAATTGGGGCGAAATCGCAAATTCATAAGACCATTTTACAATTCTGGCCCAAGTTAGAAGCAGAGCCAATATTGCAAGATGTCGATAGTCCATATCTCGGAAACTATAAGAGATAATGCAATTTGGCAATCGGCAACGTAATTAGCATGCCGAATATTACTTGGAATGTGAATTGGGGCGAAATCGCTAATTCATAAGACCATTTTACATTTCTGGCCCAAGTTAGAAGCAGAGCCAATATTGCAAGATGTCGATAGTCCATATCTCGGAAACTATAAGAGATAATGCAATTTGGCAATCGGCAACGTAATTAGCATGCCGAATATTACTTGGAATGTGAAATGGAGCGAAATCGCTAATTCATAAGACCATTTTACAATTCTGACTCAAGTTAGAAGCAGAGCCAATATTGCAAGATGTCGATAGTCCATAGCTCGGAAACTATAAGAGATAATGCAATTTGGCCATCGGCAACGTAATTAGCATGCCGAATATTACATGGAATGTGAATTGGAGCGAAATCGCTAATTCATAAGACCATTTTACAATTCTGGCTCAAGTTAGAAGCAGAGCCAATATTGCAAGATGTCGATAGTCCATAGCCCGGAAACTATAAGAGATAATGCAATTTGGCAATCGGCAACGTAATTAGCATGCCGAATATTACTTGGAATGTGAATCGGAGCGCAATCGCTAATTCATAAGACCATTTTACATTTCTGGCCCAAGCTAGAAGCAGAGCCTATATTGCAAGATGTCGATAGTTCATATCTCGGAAACTATAAGAGATAATGCAATTTGGCAATCGGCAACGTAATTAGCATGCCGAATATTACTTAGAATGTGAATTGGAGCGAAATCGCTAATTCATAAGACCATTTTACATTTCTGGCCAAAGTTAGAAGCAGAGCCAATATTGCAAGATGTCGATAGTCCATATCTCGGAAACTATAAGAGATAATGCAATTTGGCAATCGGCAACGTAATTAGCATGCCGAATATTACTTGGAATGTGAATTGGAGCGAAATCGCTAATTCGTAAGACCATTTTACAATTCTGGCTCAAGTTAGAAGCAGAGCCAATATTGCAAGGTGTCGATAGTCCATATCTCGGAAACTATAAGAGATAATGCAATTTGGCAATCGGCAACGTAATTAGCATGCCGAATATTACTTGGAATGTGAATGGGAGCGAAATCGCTAATTCATAAGACCATTTTACAATTCTGGCTCAAGTTAGAAGCAGAGCCAATATTGCAAGATGTCGATAGTCCATAGCTCGGAAACTATAAGAGATAATGCAATTTGGCAATCGGCAACGTAATTAGCATGCCTAATATTACTTGGAATGTGAATTGGAGCGAAATCGCTAATTCATAAGACCATTTTACAATTCTGGCTCAAGTTAGAAGCAGAGCCAATATTGCAAGATGTCGATAGTCCATATCTCGGAAACTATAAGAGATAATGCAATTTGGCAATCGGCAACGTAATTAGCATGCCGATTGTTACTTGGAATGTGAATTGGAGCGATATCGCTAATTCATAAGACCATTTTACAATTCTGGCTCAAGTTAGAAGCAGAGCCAATATTGCAAGATGTCGATAGTCCATAGCTCGGAAACTATAAGAGATAATGCAATTTGGCAATCATCAACGTAATTAGCATGCCTAATATTACTTGGAATGTGAATTGGAGCGAAATCGCTAATTCATAAGACCATTTTACAATTCTGGCTCAAGTTAGAAGCAGAGCCAATACTGCAAGATGTCGATAGTCCATATCTCGGAAACTATAAGAGATAATGCAATTTGGCAATCGGCAACGTAATTAGCATGCCGAATGTTACTTGGAATGTGAATTGGAGCGATATCGCTAATTCATAAGACCATTTTACAATTTTGGCTCAAGTTAGAAGCAGAGCCAATATTGCAAGATGTCGAAAGTCCATATCTCGGAAACTATAAGAGATAATGCAATTTGGCAATCGGCAACGTAATTAGCATGCCGAATATTACTTGGTATGTGAATTGGAGCGAAATCGCTAATTCGTAAGACCATTTTACAATTTTGGCTCAAGTTAGAAGCAGAGCCAATATTGCAAGGTGTCGATAGTCCATATCTCGGAAACTATAAGAGATAATGCAATTTGGCAATCGGCAACGTAATTAGCATGCCGAATATTACTTGGAATGTGAATCGGAGCGCAATCGCTAATTCATAAGACCATTTTACATTTCTGGCCCAAGTTAGAAGCAGAGCCTATATTGCAAGATGTCGATAGTTCATATCTCGGAAACTATAAGAGATAATGCAATTTGGCAATCGGCAACGTAATTAGCATGCCGAATATTACTTGGAATGTGAATTGGAGCGAAATCGCTAATTCATAAGACCATTTTACAATTCTGGCTCAAGTTAGAAGCAGAGCCAATATTGCAAGATGTCGATAGTCCATAGCTCGGAAACTATAAGAGATAATGCAATTTGGCAATCGGCAACGTAATTAGCATGCCGAATATTACTTGGAATGTGAATTGGAGCGAAATCGCTAATTCATAAGACCATTTTACATTTCTGGCCCAAGTTAGAAGCAGAGGTTCGTCCATCGATCCAATATTGCAAGATGACGATAGTCCATATCTCGGAAACTATAAGAGATAATGCAATTTGGCAACCGGCAACGTAATTAGCATGCCGAATATTACTTGGAATGTGAATTGGAGCGAAATCGCTAATTCATAAGACCATTTTACAATTCTGGCTCAAGTTAGAAGCAGAGCCAATATTGCAAGATGTCGATAGTCCATATCTCGGAAACTATAAGAGATAATGCAATTTGGCAATCGGCAACGTAATTAGCATGCCGAATATTACTTGGAATGTGAATTGGAGCGAAATCGCTAATTCATAAGACCATTTTACAATTCTGGCTCAAGCTAGAAGCAGAGCCAATATTGCAAGGTGTCGATAGTCCATATCTCGGAAACTATAAGAGATAATGCAATTTGGCAATCGGCAACGTAATTAGCTTGCCGAATATTACTTGAAATGTGAATTGGAGCGAAATCGCTAATTCATAAGACCATTTTACATTTCTGGCCCAAGTTAGAAGCAGAGCCAATATTGCAAGATGTCGATAGTCCATATCTCGGAAACTATAAGAGATAATGCAATTTGGCAATCGGCAACGTAATTAGCATGCCGAATATTACTTGGAATGTGAATTGGGGCGAAATCGCAAATTCATAAGACCATTTTACATTTCTGGCCCAAGTTAGAAGCAGAGCCAATATTGCAAGATGTCGATAGTCCATATCTCGGAAACAATAAAAGATAATGCAATTTGGCAATCGGCAACGTAATTAGCATGCCGAATATTACTTGGAATGTGAATTGGAGCGAAATCGCTAATTCATAAGACCATTTTACAATTCTGGCTCAAGTTAGAAGCAGAGCCAATATTGCAAGATGTCGATAGTCCATATCTCGGAAACTATAAGAGATAATGCAATTTGGCAATCGGCAACGTAATTAGCATGCCGAATATTACTTGGAATGTGAATTGGAGCGAAATCGCTAATTCATAAGACCATTTTACAATTCTGGCTCAAGCTAGAAGCAGAGCCAATATTGCAAGGTGTCGATAGTCCATATCTCGGAAACTATAAGAGATAATGCAATTTGGCAATCGGCAACGTAATTAGCTTGCCGAATATTACTTGAAATGTGAATTGGAGCGAAATCGCTAATTCATAAGACCATTTTACATTTCTGGCCCAAGTTAGAAGCAGAGCCAATATTGCAAGATGTCGATAGTCCATATCTCGGAAACTATAAGAGATAATGCAATTTGGCAATCGGCAACGTAATTAGCATGCCGAATATTACTTGGAATGTGAATTGGGGCGAAATCGCAAATTCATAAGACCATTTTACAATTCTGGCCCAAGTTAGAAGCAGAGCCAATATTGCAAGATGTCGATAGTCCATATCTCGGAAACTATAAGAGATAATGCAATTTGGCAATCGGCAACGTAATTAGCATGCCGAATATTACTTGGAATGTGAATTGGGGCGAAATCGCTAATTCATAAGACCATTTTACATTTCTGGCCCAAGTTAGAAGCAGAGCCAATATTGCAAGATGTCGATAGTCCATATCTCGGAAACTATAAGAGATAATGCAATTTGGCAATCGGCAACGTAATTAGCATGCCGAATATTACTTGGAATGTGAAATGGAGCGAAATCGCTAATTCATAAGACCATTTTACAATTCTGACTCAAGTTAGAAGCAGAGCCAATATTGCAAGATGTCGATAGTCCATAGCTCGGAAACTATAAGAGATAATGCAATTTGGCCATCGGCAACGTAATTAGCATGCCGAATATTACTTGGAATGTGAATTGGAGCGAAATCGCTAATTCATAAGACCATTTTACAATTCTGGCTCAAGTTAGAAGCAGAGCCAATATTGCAAGATGTCGATAGTCCATAGCCCGGAAACTATAAGAGATAATGCAATTTGGCAATCGGCAACGTAATTAGCATGCCGAATATTACTTGGAATGTGAATCGGAGCGCAATCGCTAATTCATAAGACCATTTTACATTTCTGGCCCAAGCTAGAAGCAGAGCCTATATTGCAAGATGTCGATAGTTCATATCTCGGAAACTATAAGAGATAATGCAATTTGGCAATCGGCAACGTAATTAGCATGCCGAATATTACTTAGAATGTGAATTGGAGCGAAATCGCTAATTCATAAGACCATTTTACATTTCTGGCCAAAGTTAGAAGCAGAGCCAATATTGCAAGATGTCGATAGTCCATATCTCGGAAACTATAAGAGATAATGCAATTTGGCAATCGGCAACGTAATTAGCATGCCGAATATTACTTGGAATGTGAATTGGAGCGAAATCGCTAATTCGTA
Organism: Rhynchophorus ferrugineus; assembly: GCF_030347505.1. Lineage (NCBI taxonomy): Eukaryota > Metazoa > Arthropoda > Insecta > Coleoptera > Curculionidae > Rhynchophorus > Rhynchophorus ferrugineus. The sequence continues at coordinate 57,066 of NW_027472762.1, read as the reverse complement.
AGACCATTTTACAATTCTGGCTCAAGTTAGAAGCAGAGCCAATATTGCAAGGTGTCGATAGTCCATATCTCGGAAACTATAAGAGATAATGCAATTTGGCAATCGGCAACGTAATTAGCATGCCGAATATTACTTGGAATGTGAATGGGAGCGAAATCGCTAATTCATAAGACCATTTTACAATTCTGGCTCAAGTTAGAAGCAGAGCCAATATTGCAAGATGTCGATAGTCCATAGCTCGGAAACTATAAGAGATAATGCAATTTGGCAATCGGCAACGTAATTAGCATGCCTAATATTACTTGGAATGTGAATTGGAGCGAAATCGCTAATTCATAAGACCATTTTACAATTCTGGCTCAAGTTAGAAGCAGAGCCAATATTGCAAGATGTCGATAGTCCATATCTCGGAAACTATAAGAGATAATGCAATTTGGCAATCGGCAACGTAATTAGCATGCCGATTGTTACTTGGAATGTGAATTGGAGCGATATCGCTAATTCATAAGACCATTTTACAATTCTGGCTCAAGTTAGAAGCAGAGCCAATATTGCAAGATGTCGATAGTCCATAGCTCGGAAACTATAAGAGATAATGCTATTTGGCAATCATCAACGTAATTAGCATGCCTAATATTACTTGGAATGTGAATTGGAGCGAAATCGCTAATTCATAAGACCATTTTACAATTCTGGCTCAAGTTAGAAGCAGAGCCAATACTGCAAGATGTCGATAGTCCATATCTCGGAAACTATAAGAGATAATGCAATTTGGCAATCGGCAACGTAATTAGCATGCCGAATGTTACTTGGAATGTGAATTGGAGCGATATCGCTAATTCATAAGACCATTTTACAATTTTGGCTCAAGTTAGAAGCAGAGCCAATATTGCAAGATGTCGAAAGTCCATATCTCGGAAACTATAAGAGATAATGCAATTTGGCAATCGGCAACGTAATTAGCATGCCGAATATTACTTGGTATGTGAATTGGAGCGAAATCGCTAATTCGTAAGACCATTTTACAATTTTGGCTCAAGTTAGAAGCAGAGCCAATATTGCAAGGTGTCGATAGTCCATATCTCGGAAACTATAAGAGATAATGCAATTTGGCAATCGGCAACGTAATTAGCATGCCGAATATTACTTGGAATGTGAATCGGAGCGCAATCGCTAATTCATAAGACCATTTTACATTTCTGGCCCAAGTTAGAAGCAGAGCCTATATTGCAAGATGTCGATAGTTCATATCTCGGAAACTATAAGAGATAATGCAATTTGGCAATCGGCAACGTAATTAGCATGCCGAATATTACTTGGAATGTGAATTGGAGCGAAATCGCTAATTCATAAGACCATTTTACAATTCTGGCTCAAGTTAGAAGCAGAGCCAATATTGCAAGATGTCGATAGTCCATAGCTCGGAAACTATAAGAGATAATGCAATTTGGCAATCGGCAACGTAATTAGCATGCCGAATATTACTTGGAATGTGAATTGGAGCGAAATCGCTAATTCATAAGACCATTTTACATTTCTGGCCCAAGTTAGAAGCAGAGCCAATATTGCAAGATGTCGATAGTCCATATCTCGGAAACTATAAGAGATAATGCAATTTGGCAATCGGCAACGTAATTAGCATGCCGAATATTACTTGGAATGTGAATTGGAGCGAAATCGCTAATTCATAAGACCATTTTACAATTCTGGCTCAAGTTAGAAGCAGAGCCAATATTGCAAGATGTCGATAGTCCATATCTCGGAAACTATAAGAGATAATGCAATTTGGCAATCGGCAACGTAATTAGCATGCCGAATATTACTTGGAATGTGAATTGGAGCGAAATCGCTAATTCATAAGACCATTTTACAATTCTGGCTCAAGCTAGAAGCAGAGCCAATATTGCAAGGTGTCGATAGTCCATATCTCGGAAACTATAAGAGATAATGCAATTTGGCAATCGGCAACGTAATTAGCTTGCCGAATATTACTTGAAATGTGAATTGGAGCGAAATCGCTAATTCATAAGACCATTTTACATTTCTGGCCCAAGTTAGAAGCAGAGCCAATATTGCAAGATGTCGATAGTCCATATCTCGGAAACTATAAGAGATAATGCAATTTGGCAATCGGCAACGTAATTAGCATGCCGAATATTACTTGGAATGTGAATTGGGGCGAAATCGCAAATTCATAAAACCATTTTACAATTCTGGCCCAAGTTAGAAGCAGAGCCAATATTGCAAGATGTCGATAGTCCATATCTCGGAAACTATAAGAGATAATGCAATTTGGCAATCGGCAACGTAATTAGCTTGCCGAATATTACTTGGAATGTGAATTGGAGCGAAATCGCTAATTCATAAGACCATTTTACAATTCTGGCTCAAGCTAGAAGCAGAGCCAATATTGCAAGGTGTCGATAGTCCATATCTCGGAAACTATAAGAGATAATGCAATTTGGCAATCGGCAACGTAATTAGCATGCCGAATATTACTTGGAATGTGAATTGGGGCGAAATCGCAAATTCATAAGACCATTTTACAATTCTGGCCCAAGTTAGAAGCAGAGCCAATATTGCAAGATGTCGATAGTCCATATCTCGGAAACTATAAGAGATAATGCAATTTGGCAATCGGCAACGTAATTAGCATGCCGAATATTACTTGGAATGTGAATTGGGGCGAAATCGCTAATTCATAAGACCATTTTACATTTCTGGCCCAAGTTAGAAGCAGAGCCAATATTGCAAGATGTCGATAGTCCATATCTCGGAAACTATAAGAGATAATGCAATTTGGCAATCGGCAACGTAATTAGCATGCCGAATATTACTTGGAATGTGAAATGGAGCGAAATCGCTAATTCATAAGACCATTTTACAATTCTGGCTCAAGTTAGAAGCAGAGCCAATATTGCAAGATGTCGATAGTCCATAGCTCGGAAACTCTAAGAGATAATGCAATTTGGCAATCGGCAACGTAATTAGCATACCGAATATTACTTGGAATGTGAATTGGAGCGAAATCGCTAATTCATAAGACCATTTTACAATTCTGGCTCAAGTTAGAAGCAGAGCCAATATTGCAAGATGTCGATAGTCCATAGCTCGGAATCTATAAGAGATAATGCAATTTGGCAATCGGCAACGTAATTAGCATGCCGAATATTACTTGGAATGTGAATCGGAGCGCAATCGCTAATTCATAAGACCATTTTACATTTCTGGCCCAAGTTAGAAGCAGAGCCTATATTGCAAGATGTCGATAGTTCATATCTCGGAAACTATAAGAGATAATGCAATTTGGCAATCGGCAACGTAATTAGCATGCCGAATATTACTTAGAATGTGAATTGGAGCGAAATCGCTAATTCATAAGACCATTTTACATTTCTGGCCAAAGTTAGAAGCAGAGCCAATATTGCAAGATGTCGATAGTCCATATCTCGGAAACTATAAGAGATAATGCAATTTGGCAATCGGCAACGTAATTAGCATGCCGAATATTACTTGGAATGTGAATTGGAGCGAAATCGCTAATTCGTAAGACCATTTTACAATTCTGGCTCAAGTTAGAAGCAGAGCCAATATTGCAAGGTGTCGATAGTCCATATCTCGGAAACTATAAGAGATAATGCAATTTGGCAATCGGCAACGTAATTAGCATGCCGAATATTACTTGGAATGTGAATTGGAGCGAAATCGCTAATTCATAAGACCATTTTGTAATTCTGGCTCAAGTTAGAAGCAGAGCCAATATTGCAAGATGTCGATAGTCCATAGCTCGGAAACTATAAGAGATAATGCAATTTGGCAATCGGCAACGTAATTAGCATGCCGAATATTACTTGGAATGTGAATTGGAGCGAAATCGCTAATTCATAAGACCATTTTACATTTCTGGCCCAAGTTAGAAGCAGAGCCAATATTGCAAGATGTCGATAGTCCATATCTCGGAAACTATAAGAGATAATGCAATTTGGCAATCGGCAACGTAATTAGCATGCCGAATATTACTTGGTATGTGAATTGGAGCGAAATCGCTAATTCGTAAGACCATTTTACAATTCTGGCTCAAGTTAGAAGCAGAGCCAATATTGCAAGGTGTCGATAGTCCATATCTCGGAAACTATAAGAGATAATGCAATTTGGCAATCGGCAACGTAATTAGCATGCCGAATATTACTTGGAATGTGAATTGGAGCGAAATCGCTAATTCATAAGACCATTTTACATTTCTGGCCCAAGTTAGAAGCAGAGCCAATATTGCAAGATGTCGATAGTCCATATCTCGGAAACTATAAGAGATAATGCAATTTGGCAATCGGCAACGTAATTAGCATGCCGAATATTACTTGGAATGTGAATTGGAGCGAAATCGCTAATTCATAAGACCATTTTACAATTCTGGCTCAAGTTAGAAGCAGAGCCAATATTGCAAGATGTCGATAGTCCATAGCTCGGAAACTATAAGAGATAATGCAATTTGGCAATCGGCAACGTAATTAGCATGCCGAATATTACTTGGAATGTGAATTGGAGCGAAATCGCTAATTCATAAGACCATTTTACAATTCTGGCTCAAGCTAGAAGCAGAGCCAATATTGCAAGGTGTCGATAGTCCATATCTCGGAAACTATAAGAGATAATGCAATTTGGCAATCGGCAACGTAATTAGCTTGCCGAATATTACTTGAAATGTGAATTGGAGCGAAATCGCTAATTCATAAGACCATTTTACATTTCTGGCCCAAGTTAGAAGCAGAGCCAATATTGCAAGATGTCGATAGTCCATATCTCGGAAACTATAAGAGATAATGCAATTTGGCAATCGGCAACGTAATTAGCATGCCGAATATTACTTGGAATGTGAATTGGGGCGAAATCGCAAATTCATAAGACCATTTTACAATTCTGGCCCAAGTTAGAAGCAGAGCCAATATTGCAAGATGTCGATAGTCCATATCTCGGAAACTATAAGAGATAATGCAATTTGGCAATCGGCAACGTAATTAGCATGCCGAATATTACTTGGAATGTGAATTGGGGCGAAATCGCTAATTCATAAGACCATTTTACATTTCTGGCCCAAGTTAGAAGCAGAGCCAATATTGCAAGATGTCGATAGTCCATATCTCGGAAACTATAAGAGATAATGCAATTTGGCAATCGGCAACGTAATTAGCATGCCGAATATTACTTGGAATGTGAAATGGAGCGAAATCGCTAATTCATAAGACCATTTTACAATTCTGACTCAAGTTAGAAGCAGAGCCAATATTGCAAGATGTCGATAGTCCATAGCTCGGAAACTATAAGAGATAATGCAATTTGGCCATCGGCAACGTAATTAGCATGCCGAATATTACTTGGAATGTGAATTGGAGCGAAATCGCTAATTCATAAGACCATTTTACAATTCTGGCTCAAGTTAGAAGCAGAGCCAATATTGCAAGATGTCGATAGTCCATAGCCCGGAAACTATAAGAGATAATGCAATTTGGCAATCGGCAACGTAATTAGCATGCCGAATATTACTTGGAATGTGAATCGGAGCGCAATCGCTAATTCATAAGACCATTTTACATTTCTGGCCCAAGCTAGAAGCAGAGCCTATATTGCAAGATGTCGATAGTTCATATCTCGGAAACTATAAGAGATAATGCAATTTGGCAATCGGCAACGTAATTAGCATGCCGAATATTACTTTGAATGTGAATTGGAGCGAAATCGCTAATTCATAAGACCATTTTACATTTCTGGCCAAAGTTAGAAGCAGAGCCAATATTGCAAGATGTCGATAGTCCATATCTCGGAAACTATAAGAGATAATGCAATTTGGCAATCGGCAACGTAATTAGCATGCCGAATATTACTTGGAATGTGAATTGGAGCGAAATCGCTAATTCGTAAGACCATTTTACAATTCTGGCTCAAGTTAGAAGCAGAGCCAATATTGCAAGGTGTCGATAGTCCATATCTCGGAAACTATAAGAGATAATGCAATTTGGCAATCGGCAACGTAATTAGCATGCCGAATATTACTTGGAATGTGAATGGGAGCGAAATCGCTAATTCATAAGACCATTTTACAATTCTGGCTCAAGTTAGAAGCAGAGCCAATATTGCAAGATGTCGATAGTCCATAGCTCGGAAACTATAAGAGATAATGCAATTTGGCAATCGGCAACGTAATTAGCATGCCTAATATTACTTGGATTGTGAATTGGAGCGAAATCGCTAATTCATAAGACCATTTTACAATTCTGGCTCAAGTTAGAAGCAGAGCCAATATTGCAAGATGTCGATAGTCCATATCTCGGAAACTATAAGAGATAATGCAATTTGGCAATCGGCAACGTAATTAGCATGCCGATTGTTACTTGGAATGTGAATTGGAGCGATATCGCTAATTCATAAGACCATTTTACAATTCTGGCTCAAGTTAGAAGCAGAGCCAATATTGCAAGATGTCGATAGTCCATAGCTCGGAAACTATAAGAGATAATGCAATTTGGCAATCGGCAACGTAATTAGCATGCCTAATATTACTTGGAATGTGAATTGGAGCGAAATCGCTAATTCATAAGACCATTTTACAATTCTGGCTCAAGTTAGAAGCAGAGCCAATACTGCAAGATGTCGATAGTCCATATCTCGGAAACTATAAGAGATAATGCAATTTGGCAATCGGCAACGTAATTAGCATGCCGAATGTTACTTGGAATGTGAATTGGAGCGATATCGCTAATTCATAAGACCATTTTACAATTTTGGCTCAAGTTAGAAGCAGAGCCAATATTGCAAGATGTCGAAAGTCCATATCTCGGAAACTATAAGAGATAATGCAATTTGGCAATCGGCAACGTAATTAGCATGCCGAATATTACTTGGTATGTGAATTGGAGCGAAATCGCTAATTCGTAAGACCATTTTACAATTTTGGCCCAAGTTAGAAGCAGAGCCAATATTGCAAGGTGTCGATAGTCCATATCTCGGAAACTATAAGAGATAATGCAATTTGGCAATCGGCAACGTAATTAGCATGCCGAATATTACTTGGAATGTGAATCGGAGCGCAATCGCTAATTCATAAGACCATTTTACATTTCTGGCCCAAGTTAGAAGCAGAGCCTATATTGCAAGATGTCGATAGTTCATATCTCGGAAACTATAAGAGATAATGCAATTTGGCAATCGGCAACGTAATTAGCATGCCGAATATTACTTGGAATGTGAATTGGAGCGAAATCGCTAATTCATAAGACCATTTTACATTTCTGGCCCAAGTTAGAAGCAGAGCCAATATTGCAAGATGTCGATAGTCCATATCTCGGAAACTATAAGAGATAATGCAATTTGGCAATCGGCAACGTAATTAGCATGCCGAATATTACTTGGAATGTGAATTGGAGCGAAATCGCTAATTCATAAGACCATTTTACAATTCTGGCTCAAGTTAGAAGCAGAGCCAATATTGCAAGATGTCGATAGTCCATATATCGGAAACTATAAGAGATAATGCAATTTGGCAATCGGCAACGTAATTAGCATGCCGAATATTACTTGGAATGTGAATTGGAGCGAAATCGCTAATTCATAAGACCATTTTACAATTCTGGCTCAAGTTAGAAGCAGAGCCAATATTGCAAGATGTCGATAGTCCATAGCTCGGAAACTGTAAGAGATAATGCAATTTGGCAATCGGCAACGTAATTAGCATGCCGAATATTACTTGGAATGTGAATTGGAGCGAAATCGCTAATTCATAAGACCATTTTACAATTCTGGCTCAAGCTAGAAGCAGAGCCAATATTGCAAGGTGTCGATAGTCCATATCTCGGAAACTATAAGAGATAATGCAATTTGGCAATCGGCAACGTAATTAGCTTGCCGAATATTACTTGAAATGTGAATTGGAGCGAAATCGCTAATTCATAAGACCATTTTACATTTCTGGCCCAAGTTAGAAGCAGAGCCAATATTGCAAGATGTCGATAGTCCATATCTCGGAAACTATAAGAGATAATGCAATTTGGCAATCGGCAACGTAATTAGCATGCCGAATATTACTTGGAATGTGAATTGGGGCGAAATCGCAAATTCATAAGACCATTTTACAATTCTGGCCCAAGTTAGAAGCAGAGCCAATATTGCAAGATGTCGATAGTCCATATCTCGGAAACTATAAGAGATAATGCAATTTGGCAATCGGCAACGTAATTAGCTTGCCGAATATTACTTGGAATGTGAATTGGAGCGAAATCGCTAATTCATAAGACCATTTTACAATTCTGGCTCAAGCTAGAAGCAGAGCCAATATTGCAAGGTGTCGATAGTCCATATCTCGGAAACTATAAGAGATAATGCAATTTGGCAATCGGCAACGTAATTAGCATGCCGAATATTACTTGGAATGTGAATTGGGGCGAAATCGCAAATTCATAAGACCATTTTACAATTCTGGCCCAAGTTAGAAGCAGAGCCAATATTGCAAGATGTCGATAGTCCATATCTCGGAAACTATAAGAGATAATGCAATTTGGCAATCGGCAACGTAATTAGCATGCCGAATATTACTTGGAATGTGAATTGGGGCGAAATCGCTAATTCATAAGACCATTTTACATTTCTGGCCCAAGTTAGAAGCAGAGCCAATATTGCAAGATGTCGATAGTCCATATCTCGGAAACTATAAGAGATAATGCAATTTGGCAATCGGCAACGTAATTAGCATGCCGAATATTACTTGGAATGTGAAATGGAGCGAAATCGCTAATTCATAAGACCATTTTACAATTCTGGCTCAAGTTAGAAGCAGAGCCAATATTGCAAGATGTCGATAGTCCATAGCTCGGAAACTCTAAGAGATAATGCAATTTGGCAATCGGCAACGTAATTAGCATACCGAATATTACTTGGAATGTGAATTGGAGCGAAATCGCTAATTCATAAGACCATTTTACAATTCTGGCTCAAGTTAGAAGCAGAGCCAATATTGCAAGATGTCGATAGTCCATAGCTCGGAATCTATAAGAGATAATGCAATTTGGCAATCGGCAACGTAATTAGCATGCCAAATATTACTTGGAATGTGAATCGGAGCGCAATCGCTAATTCATAAGACCATTTTACATTTCTGGCCCAAGTTAGAAGCAGAGCCTATATTGCAAGATGTCGATAGTTCATATCTCGGAAACTATAAGAGATAATGCAATTTGGCAATCGGCAACGTAATTAGCATGCCGAATATTACTTAGAATGTGAATTGGAGCGAAATCGCTAATTCATAAGACCATTTTACATTTCTGGCCAAAGTTAGAAGCAGAGCCAATATTGCAAGATGTCGATAGTCCATATCTCGGAAACTATAAGAGATAATGCAATTTGGCAATCGGCAACGTAATTAGCATGCCGAATATTACTTGGAATGTGAATTGGAGCGAAATCGCTAATTCGTAAGACCATTTTACAATTCTGGCTCAAGTTAGAAGCAGAGCCAATATTGCAAGGTGTCGATAGTCCATATCTCGGAAACTATAAGAGATAATGCAATTTGGCAATCGGCAACGTAATTAGCATGCCGAATATTACTTGGAATGTGAATTGGAGCGAAATCGCTAATTCATAAGACCATTTTGCAATTCTGGCTCAAGTTAGAAGCAGAGCCAATATTGAAAGATGTCGATAGTCCATAGCTCGGAAACTATAAGAGATAATGCAATTTGGCAATCGGCAACGTAATTAGCATGCCGAATATTACTTGGAATGTGAATTGGAGCGAAATCGCTAATTCATAAGACCATTTTACATTTCTGGCCCAAGTTAGAAGCAGAGCCAATATTGCAAGATGTCGATAGTCCATATCTCGGAAACTATAAGAGATAATGCAATTTGGCAATCGGCAACGTAATTAGCATGCCGAATATTACTTGGTATGTGAATTGGAGCGAAATCGCTAATTCGTAAGACCATTTTACAATTCTGGCTCAAGTTAGAAGCAGAGCCAATATTGCAAGGTGTCGATAGTCCATATCTCGGAAACTATAAGAGATAATGCAATTTGGCAATCGGCAACGTAATTAGCATGCCGAATATTACTTGGAATGTGAATTGGAGCGAAATCGCTAATTCATAAGACCATTTTACATTTCTGGCCCAAGTTAGAAGCAGAGCCAATATTGCAAGATGTCGATAGTCCATATCTCGGAAACTATAAGAGATAATGCAATTTGGCAATCGGCAACGTAATTAGCATGCCGAATATTACTTGGAATGTGAATTGGAGCGAAATCGCTAATTCATAAGACCATTTTACAATTCTGGCTCAAGTTAGAAGCAGAGCCAATATTGCAAGATGTCGATAGTCCATAGCTCGGAAACTATAAGAGATAATGCAATTTGGCAATCGGCAACGTAATTAGCATGCCGAATATTACTTGGAATGTGAATTGGAGCGAAATCGCTAATTCATAAGACCATTTTACAATTCTGGCACAAGTTAGAAGCAGAGCCAATATTGCAAGATGTCGATAGTCCATATCTCGGAAACTATAAGAGATAATGCAATTTGGCAATCGGCAACGTAATTAGCATGCCGAATATTACTTGGAATGTGAAATGGAGCGAAATCGCTAATTCATAAGACCATTTTACAATTCTGGCTCAAGTTAGAAGCAGAGCCAATATTGCAAGATGTCGATAGTCTATAGCTCGGAAACTATAAGAGATAATGCAATTTGGCAATCGGCAACGTAATTAGCATGCCGAATATTACTTGGAATGTGAATTGGAGCGAAATCGCTAATTCATAAGACCATTTTACAATTCTGGCTCAAGTTAGAAGCAGAGCCAATATTGCAAGATGTCGATAGTCCATAGCTCGGAAACTATAAGAGATAATGCAATTTGGCAATCGGCAACGTAATTAGCATGCCGAATATTACTTGGAATGTGAATCGGAGCGCAATCGCTAATTCATAAGACCATTTTACATTTCTGGCCCAAGTTAGAAGCAGAGCCTATATTGCAAGATGTCGATAGTCCATATCTCGGAAACTATAAGAGATAATGCAATTTGGCAATCGGCAACGTAATTAGCATGCCGAATATTACTTAGAATGTGAATTGGAGCGAAATCGCTAATTCATAAGACCATTTTACATTTCTGGCCAAAGTTAGAAGCAGAGCCAATATTGCAAGATGTCGATAGTCCATATCTCGGAAACTATAAGAGATAATGCAATTTGGCAATCGGCAACGTAATTAGCATGCCGAATATTACTTAGAATGTGAATTGGAGCGCAATCGCTAATTCATAAGACCATTTTACATTTCTGGCCCAAGTTAGAAGCAGAGCCTATATTGCAAGATGTCGATAGTCCATATCTCGGAAACTATAAGAGATAATGCAATTTGGCAATCGGCAACGTAATTAGCATGCCGAATATTACTTAGAATGTGAATTGGAGCGAAATCGCTAATTCATAAGACCATTTTACATTTCTGGCCAAAGTTAGAAGCAGAGCCAATATTGCAAGATGTCGATAGTCCATATCTCGGAAACTATAAGAGATAATGCAATTTGGCAATCGGCAACGTAATTAGCATGCCGAATATTACTTGGAATGTGAATTGGAGCGAAATCGCTAATTCGTAAGACCATTTTACAATTCTGGCTCAAGTTAGAAGCAGAGCCAATATTGCAAGGTGTCGATAGTCCATATCTCGGAAACTATAAGAGATAATGCAATTTGGCAATCGGCAACGTAATTAGCATGCCGAATATTACTTGGAATGTGAATTGGAGCGAAATCGCTAATTCATAAGACCATTTTGCAATTCTGGCTCAAGTTAGAAGCAGAGCCAATATTGCAAGATGTCGATAGTCCATAGCTCGGAAACTATAAGAGATAATGCAATTTGGCAATCGGCAACGTAATTAGCATGCCGAATATTACTTGGAATGTGAATTGGAGCGAAATCGCTAATTCATAAGACCATTTTACATTTCTGGCCCAAGTTAGAAGCAGAGCCAATATTGCAAGATGTCGATAGTCCATATCTCGGAAACTATAAGAGATAATGCAATTTGGCAATCGGCAACGTAATTAGCATGCCGAATATTACTTGGTATGTGAATTGGAGCGAAATCGCTAATTCGTAAGACCATTTTACAATTCTGGCTCAAGTTAGAAGCAGAGCCAATATTGCAAGGTGTCGATAGTCCATATCTCGGAAACTATAAGAGATAATGCAATTTGGCAATCGGCAACGTAATTAGCATGCCGAATATTACTTGGAATGTGAATTGGAGCGAAATCGCTAATTCATAAGACCATTTTACATTTCTGGCCCAAGTTAGAAGCAGAGCCAATATTGCAAGATGTCGATAGTCCATATCTCGGAAACTATAAGAGATAATGCAATTTGGCAATCGGCAACGTAATTAGCATGCCGAATATTACTTGGAATGTGAATTGGAGCGAAATCGCTAATTCATAAGACCATTTTACAATTCTGGCTCAAGTTAGAAGCAGAGCCAATATTGCAAGATGTCGATAGTCCATAGCTCGGAAACTATAAGAGATAATGCAATTTGGCAATCGGCAACGTAATTAGCATGCCGAATATTACTTGGAATGTGAATTGGAGCGAAATCGCTAATTCATAAGACCATTTTACAATTCTGGCACAAGTTAGAAGCAGAGCCAATATTGCAAGATGTCGATAGTCCATATCTCGGAAACTATAAGAGATAATGCAATTTGGCAATCGGCAACGTAATTAGCATGCCGAATATTACTTGGAATGTGAAATGGAGCGAAATCGCTAATTCATAAGACCATTTTACAATTCTGGCTCAAGTTAGAAGCAGAGCCAATATTGCAAGATGTCGATAGTCCATAGCTCGGAAACTATAAGAGATAATGCAATTTGGCAATCGGCAACGTAATTAGCATGCCGAATATTACTTGGAATGTGAATTGGAGCGAAATCGCTAATTCATAAGACCATTTTACAATTCTGGCTCAAGTTAGAAGCAGAGCCAATATTGCAAGATGTCGATAGTCCATAGCTCGGAAACTATAAGAGATAATGCAATTTGGCAATCGGCAACGTAATTAGCATGCCGAATATTACTTGGAATGTGAATCGGAGCGCAATCGCTAATTCATAAGACCATTTTACATTTCTGGCCCAAGTTAGAAGCAGAGCCTATATTGCAAGATGTCGATAGTCCATATCTCGGAAACTATAAGAGATAATGCAATTTGGCAATCGGCAACGTAATTAGCATGCCGAATATTACTTGGAATGTGAATTGGAGCGAAATCGCTAATTCGTAAGACCATTTTACAATTCTGGCTCAAGTTAGAAGCAGAGCCAATATTGCAAGGTGTCGATTGTCCATATCTCGGAAACTATAAGAGATAATGCAATTTGGCAATCGGCAACGTAATTAGCATGCCGAATATTACTTGGAATGTGAATTGGAGCGAAATCGCTAATTCATAAGACCATTTTACAATTCTGGCTCAAGTTAGAAGCAGAGCCAATATTGCAAGATGTCGATAGTCCATAGCTCGGAAACTATAAGAGATAATGCAATCTGGCAATCGGCAACGTAATTAGCATGCCTAATATTACTTGGAATGTGAATTGGAGCGAAATCGCTAATTCATAAGACCATTTTACAATTCTGGCTCAAGTTAGAAGCAGAGCCAATATTGCAAGATGTCGATAGTCCATATCTCGGAAACTATAAGAGATAATGCAATTTGGCAATCGGCAACGTAATTAGCATGCCGAATGTTACTTGGAATGTGAATTGGAGCGATATCGCTAATTCATAAGACCATTTTACAATTCTGGCTCAAGTTAGAAGCAGAGCCAATATTGCAAGATGTCGATAGTCCATATCTCGGAAGTTATAAGAGATAATGCAATTTGGCAATCGGCAACGTAATTAGCATGCCGAATATTACTTAGAATGTGAATTAGAGCGAAATCGCTAATTCATAAGACCATTTTACATTTCTGGCCCAAGTTAGAAGCAGAGCCAATATTGCAAGATGTCGATAGTCCATATCTCGGAAACTATAAGAGATAATCCAATTTGGCAATCGGCAACGTAATTAGCATGCCGAATATTACTTGGAATGTGAATTGGAGCGAAATCGCTAATTCGTAAGACCATTTTACAATTCTGGCTCAAGTTAGAAGCAGAGCCAATATTGCAAGGTGTCGATAGTCCATATCTCGGAAACTATAAGAGATAATGCAATTTGGCAATCGGCAACGTAATTAGCATGCCGAATATTACTTGGAATGTGAATTGGAGCGAAATCGCTAATTCATAAGACCATTTTACAATTCTGGCTCAAGTTAGAAGCAGAGCCAATATTGCAAGAGGTCGATAGTCCATAGCTCGGAAACTATAAGGGATAATGCAATTTGGCAATCGGCAACGTAATTAGCATGCCTAATATTACTTGGAATGTGAATTGGAGCGAAATCGCTAATTCATAAGACCATTTTACAATTCTGGCTCAAGTTAGAAGCAGAGCCAATATTGCAAGATGTCGATAGTCCATATCTCGGAAACTATAAGAGATAATGCAATTTGGCAATCGGCAACGTAATTAGCATGCCGAATATTACTTGGAATGTGAATTGGAGCGATATCGCTAATTCATAAGACCATTTTACAATTCTGGCTCAAGTTAGAAGCAGAGCCAATATTGCAAGATGTCGATAGTCCATATCTCGGAAGTTATAAGAGATAATGCAATTTGGCAATCGGCAACGTAATTAGAATGCCGAATATTACTTCGAATGTGAATTGGAGCGAAATCGCTAATTCATAAGACCATTTTACATTTCTGGCCCTAGTTAGAAGCAGAGCCAATATTGCAAGGTGTCGATAGTCCATATCTCGGAAACTATAAGAGATAATGCAATTTGGCAATCGGCAACGTAATTAGCATGCCGAATATTACTTGGAATGTGAATTGGAGCGAAATCGCTAATTCATAAGACCATTTTACATTTCTGGCCCAAGTTAGAAGCAGAGCCAATATTGCAAGATGTCGATAGTCCATAGCTCGGAAACTATAAGAGATAATGCAATTTGGCAATCGGCAACGTAATTAGCATGCCGAATATTACTTGGAATGTGAATTGGAGCGAAATCGCTAATTCATAAGACCATTTTACATTTCTGGCCCAAGTTAGAAGCAGAGCCTATATTGCAAGATGTCGATAGTTCATATCTCGGAAACTATAAGAGATAATGCAATTTGGCAATCGGCAAAGTAATTAGCATGCCGAATATTACTTAGAATGTGAATTGGAGCGAAATCGCTAATTCATAAGACCATTTTAGATTTCTGGCCCAAGTTAGAAGCAGAGCCAATATTGCAAGATGTCGATAGTCCATATCTCGGAAACTATAAGGGATAATGCAATTTGGCAATCGGCAACGTAATTAGCATGCCTAATATTACTTGGAATGTGAATTGGAGCGAAATCGCTAATTCATAAGACCATTTTACAATTCTGGCTCAAGTTAGAAGCAGAGCCAATATTGCAAGATGTCGATAGTCCATATCTCGGAAACTATAAGAGATAATGCAATTTGGCAATCGGCAAAGTAATTAGCATGCCGAATATTACTTAGAATGTGAATTGGAGCGAAATCGCTAATTCATAAGACCATTTTACAATTCTGGCTCAAGTTAGAAGCAGAGCCAATATTGCAAGATGTCGATAGTCCATATCTCGGAAACTATAAGAGATAATGCAATTTGGCAATCGGCAACGTAATTAGCATGCGGAATGTTACTTGGAATGTGAATTGGAGCGATATCGCTAATTCATAAGACCATTTTACAATTCTGGCTCAAGTTAGAAGCAGAGCCAATATTGCAAGATGTCGATAGTCCATATCTCGGAAGTTATAAGAGATAATGCAATTTGGCTATCGGCAACGTAATTAGCATGCCGAATATTACTTAGAATGTGAATTGGAGCGAAATCGCTAATTCATAAGACCATTTTACATTTCTGGCCCAAGTTAGAAGCAGAGCCAATATTGCAAGATGTTGATAGTCCATATCTCGGAAACTATAAGAGATAATCCAATTTGGCAATCGGCAACGTAATTAGCATGCCGAATATTACTTGGAATGTGAATTGGAGCGAAATCGCTAATTCGTAAGACCATTTTACAATTCTGGCTCAAGTTAGAAGCAGAGCCAATATTGCAAGGTGTCGATAGTCCATATCTCGGAAACTATAAGAGATAATGCAATTTGGCAATCGGCAACGTAATTAGCATGCCGAATATTACTTGGAATGTGAATTGGAGCGAAATCGCTAATTCATAAGACCATTTTACAATTCTGGCTCAAGTTAGAAGCAGAGCCAATATTGCAAGAGGTCGATAGTCCATAGCTCGGAAACTATAAGGGATAATGCAATTTGGCAATCGGCAACGTAATTAGCATGCCTAATATTACTTGGAATGTGAATTGGAGCGAAATCGCTAATTCATAAGACCATTTTACAATTCTGGCTCAAGTTAGAAGCAGAGCCAATATTGCAAGATGTCGATAGTCCATATCTCGGAAACTATAAGAGATAATGCAATTTGGCAATCGGCAACGTAATTAGCATGCCGAATATTACTTGGAATGTGAATTGGAGCGATATCGCTAATTCATAAGACCATTTTACAAATCTGGCTCAAGTTAGAAGCAGAGCCAATATTGCAAGATGTCGATAGTCCATATCTCGGAAGTTATAAGAGATAATGCAATTTGGCAATCGGCAACGTAATTAGAATGCCGAATATTACTTCGAATGTGAATTGGAGCGAAATCGCTAATTCATAAGACCATTTTACATTTCTGGCCCTAGTTAGAAGCAGAGCCAATATTGCAAGGTGTCGATAGTCCATATCTCCTAAACTATAAGAGATAATGCAATTTGGCAATCGGCAACGTAATTAGCATGCCGAATATTACTTGGAATGTGAATTGGAGCGAAATCGCTAATTCATAAGACCATTTTACATTTCTGGCCCAAGTTAGAAGCAGAGCCAATATTGCAAGATGTCGATAGTCCATAGCTCGGAAACTATAAGAGATAATGCAATTTGGCAATCGGCAACGTAATTAGCATGCCGAATATTACTTGGAATGTGAATTGGAGCGAAATCGCTAATTCATAAGACCATTTTACATTTCTGGCCCAAGTTAGAAGCAGAGCCTATATTGCAAGATGTCGATAGTTCATATCTCGGAAACTATAAGAGATAATGCAATTTGGCAATCGGCAAAGTAATTAGCATGCCGAATATTACTTAGAATGTGAATTGGAGCGAAATCGCTAATTCATAAGACCATTTTAGATTTCTGGCCCAAGTTAGAAGCAGAGCCAATATTGCAAGATGTCGATAGTCCATATCTCGGAAACTATAAGGGATAATGCAATTTGGCAATCGGCAACGTAATTAGCATGCCTAATATTACTTGGAATGTGAATTGGAGCGAAATCGCTAATTCATAAGACCATTTTACAATTCTGGCTCAAGTTAGAAGCAGAGCCAATATTGCAAGATGTCGATAGTCCATATCTCGGAAACTATAAGAGATAATGCAATTTGGCAATCGGCAAAGTAATTAGCATGCCGAATATTACTTAGAATGTGAATTGGAGCGAAATCGCTAATTCATAAGACCATTTTACAATTCTGGCTCAAGTTAGAAGCAGAGCCAATATTGCAAGGTGTCGATAGTCCATATCTCGGAAACTATAAGAGATAATGCAATTTGGCAATCGGCAACGTAATTAGCATGCCGAATATTACTTGGAATGTGAATTGGAGCGAAATCGCTAATTCATAAGACCATTTTACATTTCTGGCCCAAGTTAGAAGCAGAGCCAATATTGCAAGATGTCGATAGTCCATATCTCGGAAACTATAAGAGATAATGCAATTTGGCAATCGGCAACGTAATTAGCATGCCGAATATTACTTGGAATGTGAATTGGAGCGAAATCGCTAATTCATAAGACCATTTTACAATTCTGGCTCAAGTTAGAAGCAGAGCCAATATTGCAAGATGTCGATAGTCCATAGCTCGGAAACTATAAGAGATAATGCAATTTGGCAATCGGCAACGTAATTAGCATGCCGAATATTACTTGGAATGTGAATTGGAGCGAAATCGCTAATTCATAAGACCATTTTACAATTCTGGCACAAGTTAGAAGCAGAGCCAATATTGCAAGATGTCGATAGTCCATATCTCGGAAACTATAAGAGATAATGCAATTTGGCAATCGGCAACGTAATTAGCATGCCGAATATTACTTGGAATGTGAAATGGAGCGAAATCGCTAATTCATAAGACCATTTTACAATTCTGGCTCAAGTTAGAAGCAGAGCCAATATTGCAAGATGTCGATAGTCTATAGCTCGGAAACTATAAGAGATAATGCAATTTGGCAATCGGCAACGTAATTAGCATGCCGAATATTACTTGGAATGTGAATTGGAGCGAAATCGCTAATTCATAAGACCATTTTACAATTCTGGCTCAAGTTAGAAGCAGAGCCAATATTGCAAGATGTCGATAGTCCATAGCTCGGAAACTATAAGAGATAATGCAATTTGGCAATCGGCAACGTAATTAGCATGCCGAATATTACTTGGAATGTGAATCGGAGCGCAATCGCTAATTCATAAGACCATTTTACATTTCTGGCCCAAGTTAGAAGCAGAGCCTATATTGCAAGATGTCGATAGTCCATATCTCGGAAACTATAAGAGATAATGCAATTTGGCAATCGGCAACGTAATTAGCATGCCGAATATTACTTAGAATGTGAATTGGAGCGAAATCGCTAATTCATAAGACCATTTTACATTTCTGGCCAAAGTTAGAAGCAGAGCCAATATTGCAAGATGTCGATAGTCCATATCTCGGAAACTATAAGAGATAATGCAATTTGGCAATCGGCAACGTAATTAGCATGCCGAATATTACTTAGAATGTGAATTGGAGCGCAATCGCTAATTCATAAGACCATTTTACATTTCTGGCCCAAGTTAGAAGCAGAGCCTATATTGCAAGATGTCGATAGTCCATATCTCGGAAACTATAAGAGATAATGCAATTTGGCAATCGGCAACGTAATTAGCATGCCGAATATTACTTAGAATGTGAATTGGAGCGAAATCGCTAATTCATAAGACCATTTTACATTTCTGGCCAAAGTTAGAAGCAGAGCCAATATTGCAAGATGTCGATAGTCCATATCTCGGAAACTATAAGAGATAATGCAATTTGGCAATCGGCAACGTAATTAGCATGCCGAATATTACTTGGAATGTGAATTGGAGCGAAATCGCTAATTCGTAAGACCATTTTACAATTCTGGCTCAAGTTAGAAGCAGAGCCAATATTGCAAGGTGTCGATAGTCCATATCTCGGAAACTATAAGAGATAATGCAATTTGGCAATCGGCAACGTAATTAGCATGCCGAATAATACTTGGAATGTGAATTGGAGCGAAATCGCTAATTCATAAGACCATTTTGCAATTCTGGCTCAAGTTAGAAGCAGAGCCAATATTGCAAGATGTCGATAGTCCATAGCTCGGAAACTATAAGAGATAATGCAATTTGGCAATCGGCAACGTAATTAGCATGCCGAATATTACTTGGAATGTGAATTGGAGCGAAATCGCTAATTCATAAGACCATTTTACATTTCTGGCCCAAGTTAGAAGCAGAGCCAATATTGCAAGATGTCGATAGTCCATATCTCGGAAACTATAAGAGATAATGCAATTTGGCAATCGGCAACGTAATTAGCATGCCGAATATTACTTGGTATGTGAATTGGAGCGAAATCGCTAATTCGTAAGACCATTTTACAATTCTGGCTCAAGTTAGAAGCAGAGCCAATATTGCAAGGTGTCGATAGTCCATATCTCGGAAACTATAAGAGATAATGCAATTTGGCAATCGGCAACGTAATTAGCATGCCGAATATTACTTGGAATGTGAATTGGAGCGAAATCGCTAATTCATAAGACCATTTTACATTTCTGGCCCAAGTTAGAAGCAGAGCCAATATTGCAAGATGTCGATAGTCCATATCTCGGAAACTATAAGAGATAATGCAATTTGGCAATCGGCAACGTAATTAGCATGCCGAATATTACTTGGAATGTGAATTGGAGCGAAATCGCTAATTCATAAGACCATTTTACAATTCTGGCTCAAGTTAGAAGCAGAGCCAATATTGCAAGATGTCGATAGTCCATAGCTCGGAAACTATAAGAGATAATGCAATTTGGCAATCGGCAACGTAATTAGCATGCCGAATATTACTTGGAATGTGAATTGGAGCGAAATCGCTAATTCATAAGACCATTTTACAATTCTGGCACAAGTTAGAAGCAGAGCCAATATTGCAAGATGTCGATAGTCCATATCTCGGAAACTATAAGAGATAATGCAATTTGGCAATCGGCAACGTAATTAGCATGCCGAATATTACTTGGAATGTGAAATGGAGCGAAATCGCTAATTCATAAGACCATTTTACAATTCTGGCTCAAGTTAGAAGCAGAGCCAATATTGCAAGATGTCGATAGTCCATAGCTCGGAAACTATAAGAGATAATGCAATTTGGCAATCGGCAACGTAATTAGCATGCCGAATATTACTTGGAATGTGAATTGGAGCGAAATCGCTAATTCATAAGACCATTTTACAATTCTGGCTCAAGTTAGAAGCAGAGCCAATATTGCAAGATGTCGATAGTCGATAGCTCGGAAACTATAAGAGATAATGCAATTTGGCAATCGGCAACGTAATTAGCATGCCGAATATTACTTGGAATGTGAATCGGAGCGCAATCGCTAATTCATAAGACCATTTTACATTTCTGGCCCAAGTTAGAAGCAGAGCCTATATTGCAAGATGTCGATAGTCCATATCTCGGAAACTATAAGAGATAATGCAATTTGGCAATCGGCAACGTAATTAGCATGCCGAATATTACTTGGAATGTGAATTGGAGCGAAATCGCTAATTCGTAAGACCATTTTACAATTCTGGCTCAAGTTAGAAGCAGAGCCAATATTGCAAGGTGTCGATTGTCCATATCTCGGAAACTATAAGAGATAATGCAATTTGGCAATCGGCAACGTAATTAGCATGCCGAATATTACTTGGAATGTGAATTGGAGCGAAATCGCTAATTCATAAGACCATTTTACAATTCTGGCTCAAGTTAGAAGCAGAGCCAATATTGCAAGATGTCGA
Source organism: Rhynchophorus ferrugineus (assembly GCF_030347505.1). Lineage (NCBI taxonomy): Eukaryota > Metazoa > Arthropoda > Insecta > Coleoptera > Curculionidae > Rhynchophorus > Rhynchophorus ferrugineus. Next base: position 35,714 of record NW_027472762.1, on the reverse strand, counting down.
TAGTCCATAGCTCGGAAACTATAAGAGATAATGCAATCTGGCAATCGGCAACGTAATTAGCATGCCTAATATTACTTGGAATGTGAATTGGAGCGAAATCGCTAATTCATAAGACCATTTTACAATTCTGGCTCAAGTTAGAAGCAGAGCCAATATTGCAAGATGTCGATAGTCCATATCTCGGAAACTATAAGAGATAATGCAATTTGGCAATCGGCAACGTAATTAGCATGCCGAATGTTACTTGGAATGTGAATTGGAGCGATATCGCTAATTCATAAGACCATTTTACAATTCTGGCTCAAGTTAGAAGCAGAGCCAATATTGCAAGATGTCGATAGTCCATATCTCGGAAGTTATAAGAGATAATGCAATTTGGCAATCGGCAACGTAATTAGCATGCCGAATATTACTTAGAATGTGAATTAGAGCGAAATCGCTAATTCATAAGACCATTTTACATTTCTGGCCCAAGTTAGAAGCAGAGCCAATATTGCAAGATGTCGATAGTCCATATCTCGGAAACTATAAGAGATAATCCAATTTGGCAATCGGCAACGTAATTAGCATGCCGAATATTACTTGGAATGTGAATTGGAGCGAAATCGCTAATTCGTAAGACCATTTTACAATTCTGGCTCAAGTTAGAAGCAGAGCCAATATTGCAAGGTGTCGATAGTCCATATCTCGGAAACTATAAGAGATAATGCAATTTGGCAATCGGCAACGTAATTAGCATGCCGAATATTACTTGGAATGTGAATTGGAGCGAAATCGCTAATTCATAAGACCATTTTACAATTCTGGCTCAAGTTAGAAGCAGAGCCAATATTGCAAGAGGTCGATAGTCCATAGCTCGGAAACTATAAGGGATAATGCAATTTGGCAATCGGCAACGTAATTAGCATGCCTAATATTACTTGGAATGTGAATTGGAGCGAAATCGCTAATTCATAAGACCATTTTACAATTCTGGCTCAAGTTAGAAGCAGAGCCAATATTGCAAGATGTCGATAGTCCATATCTCGGAAACTATAAGAGATAATGCAATTTGGCAATCGGCAACGTAATTAGCATGCCGAATATTACTTGGAATGTGAATTGGAGCGATATCGCTAATTCATAAGACCATTTTACAATTCTGGCTCAAGTTAGAAGCAGAGCCAATATTGCAAGATGTCGATAGTCCATATCTCGGAAGTTATAAGAGATAATGCAATTTGGCAATCGGCAACGTAATTAGAATGCCGAATATTACTTCGAATGTGAATTGGAGCGAAATCGCTAATTCATAAGACCATTTTACATTTCTGGCCCTAGTTAGAAGCAGAGCCAATATTGCAAGGTGTCGATAGTCCATATCTCGGAAACTATAAGAGATAATGCAATTTGGCAATCGGCAACGTAATTAGCATGCCGAATATTACTTGGAATGTGAATTGGAGCGAAATCGCTAATTCATAAGACCATTTTACATTTCTGGCCCAAGTTAGAAGCAGAGCCAATATTGCAAGATGTCGATAGTCCATAGCTCGGAAACTATAAGAGATAATGCAATTTGGCAATCGGCAACGTAATTAGCATGCCGAATATTACTTGGAATGTGAATTGGAGCGAAATCGCTAATTCATAAGACCATTTTACATTTCTGGCCCAAGTTAGAAGCAGAGCCTATATTGCAAGATGTCGATAGTTCATATCTCGGAAACTATAAGAGATAATGCAATTTGGCAATCGGCAAAGTAATTAGCATGCCGAATATTACTTAGAATGTGAATTGGAGCGAAATCGCTAATTCATAAGACCATTTTAGATTTCTGGCCCAAGTTAGAAGCAGAGCCAATATTGCAAGATGTCGATAGTCCATATCTCGGAAACTATAAGGGATAATGCAATTTGGCAATCGGCAACGTAATTAGCATGCCTAATATTACTTGGAATGTGAATTGGAGCGAAATCGCTAATTCATAAGACCATTTTACAATTCTGGCTCAAGTTAGAAGCAGAGCCAATATTGCAAGATGTCGATAGTCCATATCTCGGAAACTATAAGAGATAATGCAATTTGGCAATCGGCAAAGTAATTAGCATGCCGAATATTACTTAGAATGTGAATTGGAGCGAAATCGCTAATTCATAAGACCATTTTACAATTCTGGCTCAAGTTAGAAGCAGAGCCAATATTGCAAGATGTCGATAGTCCATATCTCGGAAACTATAAGAGATAATGCAATTTGGCAATCGGCAACGTAATTAGCATGCGGAATGTTACTTGGAATGTGAATTGGAGCGATATCGCTAATTCATAAGACCATTTTACAATTCTGGCTCAAGTTAGAAGCAGAGCCAATATTGCAAGATGTCGATAGTCCATATCTCGGAAGTTATAAGAGATAATGCAATTTGGCAATCGGCAACGTAATTAGCATGCCGAATATTACTTAGAATGTGAATTGGAGCGAAATCGCTAATTCATAAGACCATTTTACATTTCTGGCCCAAGTTAGAAGCAGAGCCAATATTGCAAGATGTTGATAGTCCATATCTCGGAAACTATAAGAGATAATCCAATTTGGCAATCGGCAACGTAATTAGCATGCCGAATATTACTTGGAATGTGAATTGGAGCGAAATCGCTAATTCGTAAGACCATTTTACAATTCTGGCTCAAGTTAGAAGCAGAGCCAATATTGCAAGGTGTCGATAGTCCATATCTCGGAAACTATAAGAGATAATGCAATTTGGCAATCGGCAACGTAATTAGCATGCCGAATATTACTTGGAATGTGAATTGGAGCGAAATCGCTAATTCATAAGACCATTTTACAATTCTGGCTCAAGTTAGAAGCAGAGCCAATATTGCAAGAGGTCGATAGTCCATAGCTCGGAAACTATAAGGGATAATGCAATTTGGCAATCGGCAACGTAATTAGCATGCCTAATATTACTTGGAATGTGAATTGGAGCGAAATCGCTAATTCATAAGACCATTTTACAATTCTGGCTCAAGTTAGAAGCAGAGCCAATATTGCAAGATGTCGATAGTCCATATCTCGGAAACTATAAGAGATAATGCAATTTGGCAATCGGCAACGTAATTAGCATGCCGAATATTACTTGGAATGTGAATTGGAGCGATATCGCTAATTCATAAGACCATTTTACAAATCTGGCTCAAGTTAGAAGCAGAGCCAATATTGCAAGATGTCGATAGTCCATATCTCGGAAGTTATAAGAGATAATGCAATTTGGCAATCGGCAACGTAATTAGAATGCCGAATATTACTTCGAATGTGAATTGGAGCGAAATCGCTAATTCATAAGACCATTTTACATTTCTGGCCCTAGTTAGAAGCAGAGCCAATATTGCAAGGTGTCGATAGTCCATATCTCCTAAACTATAAGAGATAATGCAATTTGGCAATCGGCAACGTAATTAGCATGCCGAATATTACTTGGAATGTGAATTGGAGCGAAATCGCTAATTCATAAGACCATTTTACATTTCTGGCCCAAGTTAGAAGCAGAGCCAATATTGCAAGATGTCGATAGTCCATAGCTCGGAAACTATAAGAGATAATGCAATTTGGCAATCGGCAACGTAATTAGCATGCCGAATATTACTTGGAATGTGAATTGGAGCGAAATCGCTAATTCATAAGACCATTTTACATTTCTGGCCCAAGTTAGAAGCAGAGCCTATATTGCAAGATGTCGATAGTTCATATCTCGGAAACTATAAGAGATAATGCAATTTGGCAATCGGCAAAGTAATTAGCATGCCGAATATTACTTAGAATGTGAATTGGAGCGAAATCGCTAATTCATAAGACCATTTTAGATTTCTGGCCCAAGTTAGAAGCAGAGCCAATATTGCAAGATGTCGATAGTCCATATCTCGGAAACTATAAGGGATAATGCAATTTGGCAATCGGCAACGTAATTAGCATGCCTAATATTACTTGGAATGTGAATTGGAGCGAAATCGCTAATTCATAAGACCATTTTACAATTCTGGCTCAAGTTAGAAGCAGAGCCAATATTGCAAGATGTCGATAGTCCATATCTCGGAAACTATAAGAGATAATGCAATTTGGCAATCGGCAAAGTAATTAGCATGCCGAATATTACTTAGAATGTGAATTGGAGCGAAATCGCTAATTCATAAGACCATTTTACAATTCTGGCTCAAGTTAGAAGCAGAGCCAATATTGCAAGATGTCGATAGTCCATATCTCGGAAACTATAAGAGATAATGCAATTTGGCAATCGGCAACATAATTAGCATGCCGAATATTACTTGGAATGTGAATTGGAGCGATATCGCTAATTCATAAGACCATTTTACAATTCTGGCTCAAGTTAGAAGCAGAGCCAATATTGCAAGATGTCGATAGTCCATATCTCGGAAGTTATAAGAGATAATGCAATTTGGCAATCGGCAACGTAATTAGAATGCCGAATATTACTTCGAATGTGAATTGGAGCGAAATCGCTAATTCATAAGACCATTTTACATTTCTGGCCCTAGTTAGAAGCAGAGCCAATATTGCAAGGTGTCGATAGTCCATATCTCGGAAACTATAAGAGATAATGCAATTTGGCAATCGGCAACGAAATTAGCATGCCGAATATTACTTGGAATGTGAATTGGAGCGAAATCGCTAATTCATAAGACCATTTTACATTTCTGGCCCAAGTTAGAAGCAGAGCCAATATTGCAAGATGTCGATAGTCCATAGCTCGGAAACTATAAGAGATAATGCAATTTGGCAATCGGCAACGTAATTAGCATGCCGAATATTACTTGGAATGTGAATTGGAGCGAAATCGCTAATTCATAAGACCATTTTACATTTCTGGCCCAAGTTAGAAGCAGAGCCTATATTGCAAGATGTCGATAGTTCATATCTCGGAAACTATAAGAGATAATGCAATTTGGCAATCGGCAAAGTAATTAGCATGCCGAATATTACTTAGAATGTGAATTGGAGCGAAATCGCTAATTCATAAGACCATTTTAGATTTCTGGCCCAAGTTAGAAGCAGAGCCAATATTGCAAGATGTCGATAGTCCATATCTCGGAAACTATAAGGGATAATGCAATTTGGCAATCGGCAACGTAATTAGCATGCCTAATATTACTTGGAATGTGAATTGGAGCGAAATCGCTAATTCATAAGACCATTTTACAATTCTGGCTCAAGTTAGAAGCAGAGCCAATATTGCAAGATGTCGATAGTCCATAGCTCGGAAACTATAAGAGATAATGCAATCTGGCAATCGGCAACGTAATTAGCATGCCTAATATTACTTGGAATGTGAATTGGAGCGAAATCGCTAATTCATAAGACCATTTTACAATTCTGGCTCAAGTTAGAAGCAGAGCCAATATTGCAAGATGTCGATAGTCCATATCTCGGAAACTATAAGAGATAATGCAATTTGGCAATCGGCAACGTAATTAGCATGCCGAATGTTACTTGGAATGTGAATTGGAGCGATATCGCTAATTCATAAGACCATTTTACAATTCTGGCTCAAGTTAGAAGCAGAGCCAATATTGCAAGATGTCGATAGTCCATATCTCGGAAGTTATAAGAGATAATGCAATTTGGCAATCGGCAACGTAATTAGCATGCCGAATATTACTTAGAATGTGAATTGGAGCGAAATCGCTAATTCATAAGACCATTTTACATTTCTGGCCCAAGTTAGAAGCAGAGCCAATATTGCAAGATGTCGATAGTCCATATCTCGGAAACTATAAGAGATAGGTTCGTCCATCGATCGATGGACGATCCAATTTGGCAATCGGCAACGTAATTAGCATGCCGAATATTATTTGGAATGTGAATTGGAGCGAAATCGCTAATTCGTAAGACCATTTTACAATTCTGGCTCAAGTTAGAAGCAGAGCCAATATTGCAAGGTGTCGATAGTCCATATCTCGGAAACTATAAGAGATAATGCAATTTGGCAATCGGCAACGTAATTAGCATGCCGAATATTACTTGGAATGTGAATTGGAGCGATATCGCTAATTCATAAGACCATTTTACAATTCTGGCTCAAGTTAGAAGCAGAGCCAATATTGCAAGATGTCGATAGTCCATAGCTCGGAAACTATAAGAGATAAATGCAATCTGGCAATCGGCAACGTAATTAGCATGCCTAATATTACTTGGAATGTGAATTGGAGCGAAATCCCTAATTCATAAGACCATTTTACAATTCTGGCTCAAGTTAGAAGCAGAGCCAATATTGCAAGATGTCGATAGTCCATATCTCGGAAACTATAAGAGATAATGCAATTTGGCAATCGGCAACGTAATTAGCATGCCGAATGTTACTTGGAATGTGAATTGGAGCGATATCGCTAATTCATAAGACCATTTTACAATTCTGGCTCAAGTTAGAAGCAGAGCCAATATTGCAAGATGTCGATAGTCCATATCTCGGAAATTATAAGAGATAATGCAATTTGGCAATCGGCAACGTAATTAGCATGCCGAAAATTACTTAGAATGTGAATTAGAGCGAAATCGCTAATTCATAAGACCATTTTACATTTCTGGCCCAAGTTAGAAGCAGAGCCAATATTGCAAGATGTCGATAGTCCATATCTCGGAAACTATAAGAGATAATCCAATTTGGCAATCGGCAACGTATTTAGCATGCCGAATATTACTTGGAATGTGAATTGGAGCGAAATCGCTAATTCGTAAGACCATTTTACAATTCTGGCTCATGTTAGAAGCAGAGCCAATATTGCAATGTGTCGATAGTCCATATCTCGGAAACTATAAGAGATAATGCAATTTGGCAATCGGCAACGTAATTAGCATGCCGAATATTACTTGGAATGTGAATTGGAGCGAAATCGCTAATTCATAAGACCATTTTACAATTCTGGCTCAAGTTAGAATCAGAGCCAATATTGCAAGAGGTCGATAGTCCATAGCTCGGAAACTATAAGGGATAATGCAATTTGGCAATCGGCAACGTAATTAGCATGCCTAATATTACTTGGAATGTGAATTGGAGCGAAATCGCTAATTCATAAGACCATTTTACAATTCTGGCTCAAGTTAGAAGCAGAGCCAATATTGCAAGATGTCGATAGTCCATATCTCGGAAACTATAAGAGATAATGCAATTTGGCAATCGGCAACGTAATTAGCATGCCGAATATTACTTGGAATGTGAATTGGAGCGATATCGCTAATTCATAAGACCATTTTACAATTCTGGCTCAAGTTAGAAGCAGAGCCAATATTGCAAGATGTCGATAGTCCATATCTCGGAAGTTATAAGAGATAATGCAATTTGGCAATCGGCAACGTAATTAGAATGCCGAATATTACTTCGAATGTGAATTGGAGCGAAATCGCTAATTCATAAGACCATTTTACATTTCTGGCCCAAGTTAGAAGCAGAGCCTATATTGCAAGATGTCGATAGTTCATATCTCGGAAACTATAAGAGATAATGCAATTTGGCAATCGGCAAAGTAATTAGCATGCCGAATATTACTTAGAATGTGAATTGGAGCGAAATCGCTAATTCATAAGACCATTTTAGATTTCTGGCCCAAGTTAGAAGCAGAGCCAATATTGCAAGTTGTCGATAGTCCATATCTCGGAAACTATAAGGGATAATGCAATTTGGCAATCGGCAACGTAATTAGCATGCCTAATATTACTTGGAATGTGAATTGGAGCGAAATCGCTAATTCATAAGACCATTTCACAATTCTGGCTCAAGTTAGAAGCAGAGCCAATATTGCAAGATGTCGATAGTCCATATCTCGGAAACTATAAGAGATAATGCAATTTGGCAATCGGCAAAGTAATTAGCATGCCGAATATTACTTAGAATGTGAATTGGAGCGAAATCGCTAATTCATAAGACCATTTTACAATTCTGGCTCAAGTTAGAAGCAGAGCCAATATTGCAAGATGTCGATAGTCCATATCTCGGAAACTATAAGAGATAATGCAATTTGGCAATCGGCAACGTAATTAGCATGCCGAATGTTACTTGGAATGTGAATTGGAGCGATATCGCTAATTCATAAGACCATTTTACAATTCTGGCTCAAGTTAGAAGCAGAGCCAATATTGCAAGATGTCGATAGTCCATATCTCGGAAGTTATAAGAGATAATGCAATTTGGCAATCGGCAACGTAATTAGCATGCCGAATATTACTTAGAATGTGAATTGGAGCGAAATCGCTAATTCATAAGACCATTTTACATTTCTGGCCCAAGTTAGAAGCAGAGCCAATATTGCAAGATGTCGATAGTCCATATCTCGGAAACTATAAGAGATAATCCAATTTGGCAATCGGCAACGTAATTAGCATGCCGAATATTACTTGGAATGTGAATTGGAGCGAAATCGCTAATTCGTAAGACCATTTTACAATTCTGGCTCAAGTTAGAAGCAGAGCCAATATTGCAAGGTGTCGATAGTCCATATCTCGGAAACTATAAGAGATAATGCAATTTGGCAATCGGCAACGTAATTAGCATGCCGAATATTACTTGGAATGTGAATTGGAGCGAAATCGCTAATTCATAAGACCATTTTACAATTCTGGCTCAAGTTAGAAGCAGAGCCAATATTGCAAGATGTCGATAGTCCATATCTCGGAAACTATAAGAGATAATGCAATTTGGCAATCGGCAACGTAATTAGCATGCCTAATATTACTTGGAATGTGAATTGGAGCGAAATCGCTAATTCATAAGACCATTTTACAATTCTGGCTCAAGTTAGAAGCAGAGCCAATATTGCAAGATGTCGATAGTCCATATCTCGGAAACTATAAGAGATAATGCAATTTGGCAATCGGCAAAGTAATTAGCATGCCGAATATTACTTAGAATGTGAATTGGAGCGAAATCGCTAATTCATAAGACCATTTTAGATTTCTGGCCCAAGTTAGAAGCAGAGCCAATATTGCAAGATGTCGATAGTCCATATCTCGGAAACTATAAGGGATAATGCAATTTGGCAATCGGCAACGTAATTAGCATGCCTAATATTACTTGGAATGTGAATTGGAGCGAAATCGCTAATTCATAAGACCATTTTACAATTCTGGCTCAAGTTAGAAGCAGAGCCAATATTGCAAGATGTCGATAGTCCATAGCTCGGAAACTATAAGAGATAATGCAATCTGGCAATCGGCAACGTAATTAGCATGCCTAATATTACTTGGAATGTGAATTGGAGCGAAATCGCTAATTCATAAGACCATTTTACAATTCTGGCTCAAGTTAGAAGCAGAGCCAATATTGCAAGATGTCGATAGTCCATATCTCGGAAACTATAAGAGATAATGCAATTTGGCAATCGGCAACGTAATTAGCATGCCGAATGTTACTTGGAATGTGAATTGGAGCGATATCGCTAATTCATAAGACCATTTTACAATTCTGGCTCAAGTTAGAAGCAGAGCCAATATTGCAAGATGTCGATAGTCCATATCTCGGAAGTTATAAGAGATAATGCAATTTGGCAATCGGCAACGTAATTAGCATGCCGAATATTACTTAGAATGTGAATTAGAGCGAAATCGCTAATTCATAAGACCATTTTACATTTCTGGCCCAAGTTAGAAGCAGAGCCAATATTGCAAGATGTCGATAGTCCATATCTCGGAAACTATAAGAGATAATCCTATTTGGCAATCGGCAACGTATTTAGCATGCCGAATATTACTTGGAATGTGAATTGGAGCGAAATCGCTAATTCGTAAGACCATTTTACAATTCTGGCTCAAGTTAGAAGCAGAGCCAATATTGCAAGGTGTCGATAGTCCATATCTCGGAAACTATAAGAGATAATGCAATTTGGCAATCGGCAACGTAATTAGCATGCCGAATATTACTTGGAATGTGAATTGGAGCGAAATCGCTAATTCATAAGACCATTTTACAATTCGGGCTCAAGTTAGAAGCAGAGCCAATATTGCAAGATGTCGATAGTCCATATCTCGGAAACTATAAGAGATAATGCAATTTGGCAATCGGCAACGTAATTAGCATGCCGAATATTACTTGGAATGTGAATTGGAGCGATATCGCTAATTCATAAGACCATTTTACAATTCTGGCTCAAGTTAGAAGCAGAGCCAATATTGCAAGATGTCGATAGTCCATATCTCGGAAGTTATAAGAGATAATGCAATTTGGCAATCGGCAACGTAATTAGAATGCCGAATATTACTTCGAATGTGAATTGGAGCGAAATCGCTAATTCATAAGACCATTTTACATTTCTGGCCCTAGTTAGAAGCAGAGCCAATATTGCAAGGTGTCGATAGTCCATATCTCGGAAACTATAAGAGATAATGCAATTTGGCAATCGGCAACGTAATTAGCATGCCGAATATTACTTGGAATGTGAATTGGAGCGAAATCGCTAATTCATAAGACCATTTTACATTTCTGGCCCAAGTTAGAAGCAGAGCCAATATTGCAAGATGTCGATAGTCCATAGCTCGGAAACTATAAGAGATAATGCAATTTGGCAATCGGCAACGTAATTAGCATGCCGAATATTACTTGGAATGTGAATTGGAGCGAAATCGCTAATTCATAAGACCATTTTACATTTCTGGCCCAAGTTAAAAGCAGAGCCTATATTGCAAGATGTCGATAGTTCATATCTCGGAAACTATAAGAGATAATGCAATTTGGCAATCGGCAAAGTAATTAGCATGCCGAATATTACTTAGAATGTGAATTGGAGCGAAATCGCTAATTCATAAGACCATTTTAGATTTCTGGCCCAAGTTAGAAGCAGAGCCAATATTGCAAGATGTCGATAGTCCATATCTCGGAAACTATAAGGGATAATGCAATTTGGCAATCGGCAACGTAATTAGCATGCCTAATATTACTTGGAATGTGAATTGGAGCGAAATCGCTAATTCATAAGACCATTTTACAATTCTGGCTCAAGTTAGAAGCAGAGCCAATATTGCAAGATGTCGATAGTCCATATCTCGGAAACTATAAGAGATAATGCAATTTGGCAATCGGCAAAGTAATTAGCATGCCGAATATTACTTAGAATGTGAATTGGAGCGAAATCGCTAATTCATAAGACCATTTTACAATTCTGGCTCAAGTTAGAAGCAGAGCCAATATTGCAAGATGTCGATAGTCCATATCTCGGAAACTATAAGAGATAATGCAATTTGGCAATCGGCAACGTAATTAGCATGCCGAATGTTACTTGGAATGTGAATTGGAGCGATATCGCTAATTCATAAGACCATTTTACAATTCTGGCTCAAGTTAGAAGCAGAGCCAATATTGCAAGATGTCGATAGTCCATATCTCGGAAGTTATAAGAGATAATGCAATTTGGCAATCGGCAACGTAATTAGCATGCCGAATATTACTTAGAATGTGAATTGGAGCGAAATCGCTAATTCATAAGACCATTTTACATTTCTGGCCCAAGTTAGAAGCAGAGCCAATATTGCAAGATGTCGATAGTCCATATCTCGGAAACTATAAGAGATAATCCAATTTGGCAATCGGCAACGTAATTAGCATGCCGAATATTACTTGGAATGTGAATTGGAGCGAAATCGCTAATTCGTAAGACCATTTTACAATTCTGGCTCAAGTTAGAAGCAGAGCCAATATTGCAAGGTGTCGATAGTCCATATCTCGGAAACTATAAGAGATAATGCAATTTGGCAATCGGCAACGTAATTAGCATGCCGAATATTACTTGGAATGTGAATTGGAGCGAAATCGCTAATTCTTAAGACCATTTTACAATTCTGGCTCAAGTTAGAAGCAGAGCCAATATTGCAAGAGGTCGATAGTCCATAGCTCGGAAACTATAAGGGATAATGCAATTTGGCAATCGGCAACGTAATTAGCATGCCTAATATTACTTGGAATGTGAATTGGAGCGAAATCGCTAATTCATAAGACCATTTTACAATTCTGGCTCAAGTTAGAAGCAGAGCCAATATTGCAAGATGTCGATAGTCCATATCTCGGAAACTATAAGAGATAATGCAATTTGGCAATCGGCAACGTAATTAGCATGCCGAATATTACTTGGAATGTGAATTGGAGCGATATCGCTAATTCATAAGACCATTTTACAAATCTGGCTCAAGTTAGAAGCAGAGCCAATATTGCAAGATGTCGATAGTCCATATCTCGGAAGTTATAAGAGATAATGCAATTTGGCAATCGGCAACGTAATTAGAATGCCGAATATTACTTCGAATGTGAATTGGAGCGAAATCGCTAATTCATAAGACCATTTTACATTTCTGGCCCTAGTTAGAAGCAGAGCCAATATTGCAAGGTGTCGATAGTCCATATCTCCTAAACTATAAGAGATAATGCAATTTGGCAATCGGCAACGTAATTAGCATGCCGAATATTACTTGGAATGTGAATTGGAGCGAAATCGCTAATTCATAAGACCATTTTACATTTCTGGCCCAAGTTAGAAGCAGAGCCAATATTGCAAGATGTCGATAGTCCATAGCTCGGAAACTATAAGAGATAATGCAATTTGGCAATCGGCAACGTAATTAGCATGCCGAATATTACTTGGAATGTGAATTGGAGCGAAATCGCTAATTCATAAGACCATTTTACATTTCTGGCCCAAGTTAGAAGCAGAGCCTATATTGCAAGATGTCGATAGTTCATATCTCGGAAACTATAAGAGATAATGCAATTTGGCAATCGGCAAAGTAATTAGCATGCCGAATATTACTTAGAATGTGAATTGGAGCGAAATCGCTAATTCATAAGACCATTTTAGATTTCTGGCCCAAGTTAGAAGCAGAGCCAATATTGCAAGATGTCGATAGTCCATATCTCGGAAACTATAAGGGATAATGCAATTTGGCAATCGGCAACGTAATTAGCATGCCTAATATTACTTGGAATGTGAATTGGAGCGAAATCGCTAATTCATAAGACCATTTTACAATTCTGGCTCAAGTTAGAAGCAGAGCCAATATTGCAAGATGTCGATAGTCCATATCTCGGAAACTATAAGAGATAATGCAATTTGGCAATCGGCAAAGTAATTAGCATGCCGAATATTACTTAGAATGTGAATTGGAGCGAAATCGCTAATTCATAAGACCATTTTACAATTCTGGCTCAAGTTAGAAGCAGAGCCAATATTGCAAGATGTCGATAGTCCATATCTCGGAAACTATAAGAGATAATGCAATTTGGCAATCGGCAACATAATTAGCATGCCGAATATTACTTGGAATGTGAATTGGAGCGATATCGCTAATTCATAAGACCATTTTACAATTCTGGCTCAAGTTAGAAGCAGAGCCAATATTGCAAGATGTCGATAGTCCATATCTCGGAAGTTATAAGAGATAATGCAATTTGGCAATCGGCAACGTAATTAGAATGCCGAATATTACTTCGAATGTGAATTGGAGCGAAATCGCTAATTCATAAGACCATTTTACATTTCTGGCCCTAGTTAGAAGCAGAGCCAATATTGCAAGGTGTCGATAGTAAATATCTCGGAAACTATAAGAGATAATGCAATTTGGCAATCGGCAACGTAATTAGCATGCCGAATATTACTTGGAATGTGAATTGGAGCGAAATCGCTAATTCATAAGACCATTTTACATTTCTGGCCCAAGTTAGAAGCAGAGCCAATATTGCAAGAGGTCGATAGTCCATAGCTCGGAAACTATAAGAGATAATGCAATTTGGCAATCGGCAACGTAATTAGCATGTCGAATATTACTTGGAATGTGAATTGGAGCGAAATCGCTAATTCATAAGACCATTTTACATTTCTGGCCCAAGTTAGAAGCAGAGCCTATATTGCAAGATGTCGATAGTTCATATCTCGGAAACTATAAGAGATAATGCAATTTGGCAATCGGCAAAGTAATTAGCATGCCGAATATTACTTAGAATGTGAATTGGAGCGAAATCGCTAATTCATAAGACCATTTTAGATTTCTGGCCCAAGTTAGAAGCAGAGCCAATATTGCAAGATGTCGATAGTCCATATCTCGGAAACTATAAGGGATAATGCAATTTGGCATTCGGCAACGTAATTAGCATGCCTAATATTACTTGGAATGTGAATTGGAGCGAAATCGCTAATTCATAAGACCATTTTACAATTCTGGCTCAAGTTAGAAGCAGAGCCAATATTGCAAGATGTCGATAGTCCATAGCTCGGAAACTATAAGAGATAATGCAATCTGGCAATCGGCAACGTAATTAGCATGCCTAATATTACTTGGAATGTGAATTGGAGCGAAATCGCTAATTCATAAGACCATTTTACAATTCTGGCTCAAGTTAGAAGCAGAGCCAATATTGCAAGATGTCGATAGTCCATATCTCGGAAACTATAAGAGATAATGCAATTTGGCAATCGGCAACGTAATTAGCATGCCGAATGTTACTTGGAATGTGAATTGGAGCGATATCGCTAATTCATAAGACCATTTTACAATTCTGGCTCAAGTTAGAAGCAGAGCCAATATTGCAAGATGTCGATAGTCCATATCTCGGAAGTTATAAGAGATAATGCAATTTGGCAATCGGCAACGTAATTAGCATGCCGAATATTACTTAGAATGTGAATTGGAGCGAAATCGCTAATTCATAAGACCATTTTACATTTCTGGCCCAAGTTAGAAGCAGAGCCAATATTGCAAGATGTCGATAGTCCATATCTCGGAAACTATAAGAGATAATCCAATTTGGCAATCGGCAACGTAATTAGCATGCCGAATATTACTTGGAATGTGAATTGGAGCGAAATCGCTAATTCGTAAGACCATTTTACAATTCTGGCTCAAGTTAGAAGCAGAGCCAATATTGCAAGGTGTCGATAGTCCATATCTCGGAAACTATAAGAGATAATGCAATTTGGCAATCGGCAACGTAATTAGCATGCCGAATATTACTTGGAATGTGAATTGGAGCGAAATCGCTAATTCATAAGACCATTTTACAATTCTGGCTCAAGTTAGAAGCAGAGCCAATATTGCAAGAGGTCGATAGTCCATAGCTCGGAAACTATAAGGGATAATGCAATTTGGCAATCGGCAACGTAATTAGCATGCCTAATATTACTTGGAATGTGAATTGGAGCGAAATCGCTAATTCATAAGACCATTTTACAATTCTGGCTCAAGTTAGAAGCAGAGCCAATATTGCAAGATGTCGATAGTCCATATCTCGGAAACTATAAGAGATAATGCAATTTGGCAATCGGCAACGTAATTAGCATGCCGAATATTACTTGGAATGTGAATTGGAGCGATATTGCTAATTCATAAGACCATTTTACAATTCTGGCTCAAGTTAGAAGCAGAGCCAATATTGCAAGATGTCGATAGTCCATATCTCGGAAGTTATAAGAGATAATGCAATTTGGCAATCGGCAACGTAATTAGAATGGCGAATATTACTTCGAATGTGAATTGGAGCGAAATCGCTAATTCATAAGACCATTTTACATTTCTGGCCCTAGTTAGAAGCAGAGCCAATATTGCAAGGTGTCGATAGTCCATATCTCGGAAACTATAAGAGATAATGCAATTTGGCAATCGGCAACGTAATTAGCATGCCGAATATTACTTGGAATGTGAATTGGAGCGAAATCGCTAATTCATAAGACCATTTTACATTTCTGGCCCAAGTTAGAAGCAGAGCCAATATTGCAAGATGTCGATAGTCCATAGCTCGGAAACTATAAGAGATAATGCAATTTGGCAATCGGCAACGTAATTAGCATGCCGAATATTACTTGGAATGTGAATTGGAGCGAAATCGCTAATTCATAAGACCATTTTACATTTCTGGCCCAAGTTAGAAGCAGAGCCTATATTGCAAGATGTCGATAGTTCATATCTCGTAAACTATAAGAGATAATGCAATTTGGCAATCGGCAAAGTAATTAGCATGCCGAATATTACTTAGAATGTGAATTGGAGCGAAATCGCTAATTCATAAGACCATTTTAGATTTCTGGCCCAAGTTAGAAGCAGAGCCAATATTGCAAGATGTCGATAGTCCATATCTCGGAAACTATAAGGGATAATGCAATTTGGCAATCGGCAACGTAATTAGCATGCCTAATATTACTTGGAATGTGAATTGGAGCGAAATCGCTAATTCATAAGACCATTTTACAATTCTGGCTCAAGTTAGAAGCAGAGCCAATATTGCAAGATGTCGATAGTCCATATCTCGGAAACTATAAGAGATAATGCAATTTGGCAATCGGCAACGTAATTAGCATGCCGAATATTACTTGGAATGTGAATTGGAGCGAAATCGCTAATTCATAAGACCATTTTACATTTCTGGCCCAAGTTAGAAGCAGAGCCTATATTGCAAGATGTCGATAGTTCATATCTCGGAAACTATAAGAGATAATGCAATTTGGCAATCGGCAAAGTAATTAGCATGCCGAATATTACTTAGAATGTGAATTGGAGCGAAATCGCTAATTCATAAGACCATTTTAGATTTCTGGCCCAAGTTAGAAGCAGAGCCAATATTGCAAGATGTCGATAGTCCATATCTCGGAAACTATAAGGGATAATGCAATTTGGCAATCGGCAACGTAATTAGCATGCCTAATATTACTTGGAATGTGAATTGGAGCGAAATCGCTAATTCATAAGACCATTTTACAATTCTGGCTCAAGTTAGAAGCAGAGCCAATATTGCAAGATGTCGATAGTCCATATCTCGGAAACTATAAGAGATAATGCAATTTGGCAATCGGCAAAGTAATTAGCATGCCGAATATTACTTAGAATGTGAATTGGAGCGAAATCGCTAATTCATAAGACCATTTTACAATTCTGGCTCAAGTTAGAAGCAGAGCCAATATTGCAAGATGTCGATAGTCCATATCTCGGAAACTATAAGAGATAATGCAATTTGGCAATCGGCAACATAATTAGCATGCCGAATATTACTTGGAATGTGAATTGGAGCGATATCGCTAATTCATAAGACCATTTTACAATTCTGGCTCAAGTTAGAAGCAGAGCCAATATTGCAAGATGTCGATAGTCCATATCTCGGAAGTTATAAGAGATAATGCAATTTGGCAATCGGCAACGTAATTAGAATGCCGAATATTACTTCGAATGTGAATTGGAGCGAAATCGCTAATTCATAAGACCATTTTACATTTCTGGCCCTAGTTAGAAGCAGAGCCAATATTGCAAGGTGTCGATAGTAAATATCTCGGAAACTATAAGAGATAATGCAATTTGGCAATCGGCAACGTAATTAGCATGCCGAATATTACTTGGAATGTGAATTGGAGCGAAATCGCTAATTCATAAGACCATTTTACATTTCTGGCCCAAGTTAGAAGCAGAGCCAATATTGCAAGAGGTCGATAGTCCATAGCTCGGAAACTATAAGAGATAATGCAATTTGGCAATCGGCAACGTAATTAGCATGCCGAATATTACTTGGAATGTGAATTGTAGCGAAATCGCTAATTCATAAGACCATTTTACATTTCTGGCCCAAGTTAGAAGCAGAGCCTATATTGCAAGATGTCGATAGTTCATATCTCGGAAACTATAAGAGATAATGCAATTTGGCAATCGGCAAAGTAATTAGCATGCCGAATATTACTTAGAATGTGAATTGGAGCGAAATCGCTAATTCATAAGACCATTTTAGATTTCTGGCCCAAGTTAGAAGCAGAGCCAATATTGCAAGATGTCGATAGTCCATATCTCGGAAACTATAAGGGATAATGCAATTTGGCAATCGGCAACGTAATTAGCATGCCTAATATTACTTGGAATGTGAATTGGAGCGAAATCGCTAATTCATAAGACCATTTTACAATTCTGGCTCAAGTTAGAAGCAGAGCCAATATTGCAAGATGTCGATAGTCCATAGCTCGGAAACTATAAGAGATAATGCAATCTGGCAATCGGCAACGTAATTAGCATGCCTAATATTACTTGGAATGTGAATTGGAGCGAAATCGCTAATTCATAAGACCATTTTACAATTCTGGCTCAAGTTAGAAGCAGAGCCAATATTGCAAGATGTCGATAGTCCATATCTCGGAAACTATAAGAGATAATGCAATTTGGCAATCGGCAAAGTAATTAGCATGCCGAATGTTACTTGGAATGTGAATTGGAGCGATATCGCTAATTCATAAGACCATTTTACAATTCTGGCTCAAGTTAGAAGCAGAGCCAATATTGCAAGATGTCGATAGTCCATATCTCGGAAGTTATAAGAGATAATGCAATTTGGCAATCGGCAACGTAATTAGCATGCCGAATATTACTTAGAATGTGAATTGGAGCGAAATCGCTAATTCATAAGACCATTTTACATTTCTGGCCCAAGTTAGAAGCAGAGCCAATATTGCAAGATGTCGATAGTCCATATCTCGGAAACTATAAGAGATAATCCAATTTGGCAATCGGCAACGTAATTAGCATGCCGAATATTACTTGGAATATGAATTGGAGCGAAATCGCTAATTCGTAAGACCATTTTACAATTCTGGCTCAAGTTAGAAGCAGAGCCAATATTGCAAGGTGTCGATAGTCCATATCTCGGAAACTATAAGAGATAATGCAATTTGGCAATCGGCAACGTAATTAGCATGCCGAATATTACTTGGAATGTGAATTGGAGCGAAATCGCTAATTCATAAGACCATTTTACAATTCTGGCTCAAGTTAGAAGCAGAGCCAATATTGCAAGAGGTCGATAGTCCATAGCTCGGAAACTATAAGGGATAATGCAATTTGGCAATCGGCAACGTAATTAGCATGCCTAATATTACTTGGAATGTGAATTGGAGCGAAATCGCTAATTCATAAGACCATTTTACAATTCTGGCTCAAGTTAGAAGCAGAGCCAATATTGCAAGATGTCGATAGTCCATATCTCGGAAACTGTAAGAGATAATGCAATTTGGCAATCGGCAACGTAATTAGCATGCCGAATGTTACTTGGAATGTGAATTGGAGCGATATCGCTAATTCATAAGACCATTTTACAATTCTGGCTCAAGTTAGAAGCAGAGCCAATATTGCAAGATGTCGATAGTCCATATCTCGGAAGTTATAAGAGATAATGCAATTTGGTAATCGGCAACGTAATTAGCATGCCGAATATTACGTAGAATGTGAATTGGAGCGAAATCGCTAATTCATAAGACCATTTTACATTTCTGGCCCAAGTTAGAAGCAGAGCCAATATTGCAAGATGTCGATAGTCCATATCTCGGAAACTATAAGAGATAATCCAATTTGGCAATCGGCAACGTAATTAGCATGCCGAATATTACTTGGAATGTGAATTGGAGCGAAATCGCTAATTCGTAAGACCATTTTACAATTCTGGCTCAAGTTAGAAGCAGAGCCAATATTGCAAGGTGTCGATAGTCCATATCTCGGAAACTATAAGAGATAATGCAATTTGGCAATCGGCAACGTAATTAGCATGCCGAATATTACTTGGAATGTGAATTGGAGCGAAATCGCTAATTCATAAGACCATTTTACAATTCTGGCTCAAGTTAGAAGCAGAGCCAATATTGCAAGAGGTCGATAGTCCATAGCTCGGAAACTATAAGGGATAATGCAATTTGGCAATCGGCAACGTAATTAGCATGCCTAATATTACTTGGAATGTGAATTGGAGCGAAATCGCTAATTCATAAGACCATTTTACAATTCTGGCTCAAGTTAGAAGCAGAGCCAATATTGCAAGATGTCGATAGTCCATATCTCGGAAACTATAAGAGATAATGCAATTTGGCAATCGGCAACGTAATTAGCATGCCGAATATTACTTGGAATGTGAATTGGAGCGATATTGCTAATTCATAAGACCATTTTACAATTCTGGCTCAAGTTAGAAGCAGAGCCAATATTGCAAGATGTCGATAGTCCATATCTCGGAAGTTATAAGAGATAATGCAATTTGGCAATCGGCAACGTAATTAGAATGCCGAATATTACTTCGAATGTGAATTGGAGCGAAATCGCTAATTCATAAGACCATTTTACATTTCTGGCCCTAGTTAGAAGCAGAGCCAATATTGCAAGGTGTCGATAGTCCATATCTC
This sequence comes from Rhynchophorus ferrugineus, assembly GCF_030347505.1. Lineage (NCBI taxonomy): Eukaryota > Metazoa > Arthropoda > Insecta > Coleoptera > Curculionidae > Rhynchophorus > Rhynchophorus ferrugineus. The sequence continues at coordinate 15,565 of NW_027472762.1, read as the reverse complement.
GGAAACTATAAGAGATAATGCAATTTGGCAATCGGCAACGTAATTAGCATGCCGAATATTACTTGGAATGTGAATTGGAGCGAAATCGCTAATTCATAAGACCATTTTACATTTCTGGCCCAAGTTAGAAGCAGAGCCAATATTGCAAGATGTCGATAGTCCATAGCTCGGAAACTATAAGAGATAATGCAATTTGGCAATCGGCAACGTAATTAGCATGCCGAATATTACTTGGAATGTGAATTGGAGCGAAATCGCTAATTCATAAGACCATTTTACAATTCTGGCTCAAGTTAGAAGCAGAGCCAATATTGCAAGATGTCGATAGTCCATAGCTCGGAAACTATAAGAGATAATGCAATCTGGCAATCGGCAACGTAATTAGCATGCCTAATATTACTTGGAATGTGAATTGGAGCGAAATCGCTAATTCATAAGACCATTTTACAATTCTGGCTCAAGTTAGAAGCAGAGCCAATATTGCAAGATGTCGATAGTCCATATCTCGGAAACTATAAGAGATAATGCAATTTGGCAATCGGCAACGTAATTGGCATGCCGAATATTACTTGGAATGTGAATTGGAGCGATATCGCTAATTCATAAGACCATTTTACAATTCTGGCTCAAGTTAGAAGCAGAGCCAATATTGCAAGATGTCGATAGTCCATATCTCGGAAGTTATAAGAGATAATGCAATTTGGCAATCGGCAACCTAATTAGCATGCCGAATATTACTTAGAATGTGAATTGGAGCGAAATCGCTAATTCATAAGACCATTTTACATTTCTGGCCCAAGTTAGAAGCAGAGCCAATATTGCAAGATGTCGATAGTCCATATCTCGGAAACTATAAGAGATAATCCAATTTGGCAATCGGCAACGTAATTAGCATGCCGAATATTACTTGGAATGTGAATTGGAGCGAAATCGCTAATTCGTAAGACCATTTTACAATTCTGGCTCAAGTTAGAAGCAGAGCCAATATTGCAAGGTGTCGATAGTCCATATCTCGGAAACTATAAGAGATAATGCAATTTGGCAATCGGCAACGTAATTAGCATGCCGAATATTACTTGGAATGTGAATTGGAGCGAAATCGCTAATTCATAAGACCATTTTACAATTCTGGCTCAAGTTAGAAGCAGAGCCAATATTGCAAGAGGTCGATAGTCCATAGCTCGGAAACTATAAGGGATAATGCAATTTGGCAATCGGCAACGTAATTAGCATGCCTAATATTACTTGGAATGTGAATTGGAGCGAAATCGCTAATTCGTAAGACCATTTTACAATTCTGGCTCAAGTTAGAAGCAGAGCCAATATTGCAAGATGTCGATAGTCCATATCTCGGAAACTATAAGAGATAATGCAATTTGGCAATCGGCAACGTAATTAGCATGCCGAATATTACTTGGAATGTGAATTGGAGCGATATCGCTAATTCATAAGACCATTTTACAATTCTGGCTCAAGTTAGAAGCAGAGCCAATATTGCAAGATGTCGATAGTCCATAGCTCGGAAACTATAAGAGATAATGCAATCTGGCAATCGGCAACGTAATTAGCATGCCTAATATTACTTGGAATGTGAATTGGAGCGAAATCGCTAATTCATAAGACCATTTTACAATTCTGGCTCAAGTTAGAAGCAGAGCCAATATTGCAAGATGTCGATAGTCCATATCTCGGAAACTATAAGAGATAATGCAATTTGGCAATCCGCAACGTAATTGGCATGCCGAATGTTACTTGGAATGTGAATTGGAGCGATATCGCTAATTCATAAGACCATTTTACAATTCTGGCTCAAGTTAGAAGCAGAGCCAATATTGCAAGAGGTCGATAGTCCATAGCTCGGAAACTATAAGAGATAATGCAATCTGGCAATCGGCAACGTAATTAGCATGCCGAATGTTACTTGGAATGTGAATTGGAGCGAAATCGCTAATTCATAAGACCATTTTACAATTCTGGCTCAAGTTAGAAGCAGAGCCAATATTGCAAGATGTCGATAGTCCATAGCTCGGAAACTATAAGAGATAATGCAATCTGGCAATCGGCAACGTAATTAGCATGCCTAATATTACTTGGAATGTGAATTGGAGCGAAATCGCTAATTCATAAGACCATTTTACAATTCTGGCCCAAGTTAGAAGCAGAGCCAATATTGCAAGATGTCGATAGTCCATATCTCGGAAACTATAAGAGATAATCCAATTTGGCAATCGGCAACGTAATTAGCATGCCGAATATTACTTGGAATGTGAATTGGAGCGAAATCGCTAATTCGTAAGACCATTTTACAATTCTGGCTCAAGTTAGAAGCAGAGCCAATATTGCAAGGTGTCGATAGTCCATATCTCGGAAACTATAAGAGATAATGCAATTTGGCAATCGGCAACGTAATTAGCATGCCGAATATTACTTGGAATGTGAATTGGAGCGAAATCGCTAATTCATAAGACCATTTTACAATTCTGGCTCAAGTTAGAAGCAGAGCCAATATTGCAAGAGGTCGATAGTCCATAGCTCGGAAACTATAAGGGATAATGCAATTTGGCAATCGGCAACGTAATTAGCATGCCTAATATTACTTGGAATGTGAATTGGAGCGAAATCGCTAATTCATAAGACCATTTTACAATTCTGGCTCAAGTTAGAAGCAGAGCCAATATTGCAAGAGGTCGATAGTCCATATCTCGGAAACTATAAGAGATAATGCAATTTGGCAATCGGCAACGTAATTAGCATGCCGAATATTACTTGGAATGTGAATTGGAGCGATATCGCTAATTCATAAGACCATTTTACAATTCTGGCTCAAGTTAGAAGCAGAGCCAATATTGCAAGATGTCGATAGTCCATAGCTCGGAAACTATAAGAGATAATGCAATCTGGCAATCGGCAACGTAATTAGCATGCCTAATATTACTTGGAATGTGAATTGGAGCGAAATCGCTAATTCATAAGACCATTTTACAATTCTGGCTCAAGTTAGAAGCAGAGCCAATATTGCAAGATGTCGATAGTCCATATCTCGGAAACTATAAGAGATAATGCAATTTGGCAATCCGCAACGTAATTGGCATGCCGAATGTTACTTGGAATGTGAATTGGAGCGATATCGCTAATTCATAAGACCATTTTACAATTCTGGCTCAAGTTAGAAGCAGAGCCAATATTGCAAGAGGTCGATAGTCCATAGCTCGGAAACTATAAGAGATAATGCAATCTGGCAATCGGCAACGTAATTAGCATGCCGAATGTTACTTGGAATGTGAATTGGAGCGAAATCGCTAATTCATAAGACCATTTTACAATTCTGGCTCAAGTTAGAAGCAGAGCCAATATTGCAAGATGTCGATAGTCCATAGCTCGGAAACTATAAGAGATAATGCAATCTGGCAATCGGCAACGTAATTAGCATGCCTAATATTACTTGGAATGTGAATTGGAGCGAAATCGCTAATTCATAAGACCATTTTACAATTCTGGCTCAAGTTAGAAGCAGATCCAATATTGCAAGATGTCGATAGTCCATATCTCGGAAACTATAAGAGATAATGCAATTTGGCAATCGGCAACGTAATTGGCATGCCGAATGTTACTTGGAATGTGAATTGGAGCGATATCGCTAATTCATAAGACCATTTTACAATTCTGGCTCAAGTTAGAAGCAGAGCCAATATTGCAAGAGGTCGATAGTCCATAGCTCGGAAACTATAAGGGATAATGCAATTTGGCAATCGGCAACGTAATTAGCATGCCTAATATTACTTGGAATGTGAATTGGAGCGAAATCGCTAATTCATAAGACCATTTTACAATTCTGGCTCAAGTTAGAAGCAGAGCCAATATTGCAAGATGTCGATAGTCCATATCTCGGAAACTATAAGAGATAATGCAATTTGGCAATCGGCAACGTAATTAGCATGCCTAATATTACTTGGAATGTGAATTGGAGCGAAATCGCTAATTCATAAGACCATTTTACAATTCTGGCTCAAGTTAGAAGCAGAGCCAATATTGCAAGATGTCGATAGTCCATATCTCGGAAACTATAAGAGATAATGCAATTTGGCAATCGGCAACGTAATTAGCATGCCGAATATTACTTGGAATGTGAATTGGAGCGATATCGCTAATTCATAAGACCATTTTACAAATCTGGCTCAAGTTAGAAGCAGAGCCAATATTGCAAGATATCGATAGTCCATATCTCGGAAGTTATAAGAGATAATGCAATTTGACAATCGGCAACGTAATTAGAATGCCGAATATTACTTCGAATGTGAATTGGAGCGAAATCGCTAATTCATAAGACCATTTTACATTTCTGGCCCTAGTTAGAAGCAGAGCCAATATTGCAAGGTGTCGATAGTCCATATCTCCTAAACTATAAGAGATAATGCAATTTGGCAATCGGCAACGTAATTAGCATGCCGAATATTACTTGGAATGTGAATTGGAGCGAAATCGCTAATTCATAAGACCATTTTACATTTCTGGCCCAAGTTAGAAGCAGAGCCAATATTGCAAGATGTCGATAGTCCATAGCTCGGAAACTATAAGAGATAATGCAATTTGGCAATCGGCAACGTAATTAACATGCCGAATATTACTTGGAATGTGAATTGGAGCGAAATCGCTAATTCATAAGACCATTTTACATTTCTGGCCCAAGTTAGAAGCAGAGCCTATATTGCAAGATGTCGATAGTTCATATCTCGGAAACTATAAGAGATAATGCAATTTGGCAATCGGCAAAGTAATTAGCATGCCGAATATTACTTAGAATGTGAATTGGAGCGAAATCGCTAATTCATAAGACCATTTTAGATTTCTGGCCCAAGTTAGAAGCAGAGCCAATATTGCAAGATGTCGATAGTCCATATCTCGGAAACTATAAGGGATAATGCAATTTGGCAATCGGCAACGTAATTAGCATGCCTAATATTACTTGGAATGTGAATTGGAGCGAAATCGCTAATTCATAAGACCATTTTACAATTCTGGCTCAAGTTAGAAGCAGAGCCAATATTGCAAGATGTCGATAGTCCATATCTCGGAAACTATAAGAGATAATGCAATTTGGCAATCGGCAAAGTAATTAGCATGCCGAATATTACTTAGAATGTGAATTGGAGCGAAATCGCTAATTCATAAGACCATTTTACAATTCTGGCTCAAGTTAGAAGCAGAGCCAATATTGCAAGATGTCGATAGTCCATATCTCGGAAACTATAAGAGATAATGCAATTTGGCAATCGGCAACGTAATTAGCATGCCGAATATTACTTGGAATGTGAATTGGAGCGATATCGCTAATTCATAAGACCATTTTACAATTCTGGCTCAAGTTAGAAGCAGAGCCAATATTGCAAGATGTCGATAGTCCATATCTCGGAAGTTATAAGAGATAATGCAATTTGGCAATCGGCAACGTAATTAGAATGCCGAATATTACTTCGAATGTGAATTGGAGCGAAATCGCTAATTCATAAGACCATTTTACATTTCTGGCCCTAGTTAGAAGCAGAGCCAATATTGCAAGGTGTCGATAGTCCATATCTCGGAAACTATAAGAGATAATGCAATTTGGCAATCGGCAACGTAATTAGCATGCCGAATATTACTTGGAATGTGAATTGGAGCGAAATCGCTAATTCATAAGACCATTTTACATTTCTGGCCCAAGTTAGAAGCAGAGCCAATATTGCAAGATGTCGATAGTCCATAGCTCGGAAACTATAAGAGATAATGCAATTTGGCAATCGGCAACGTAATTAGCATGCCGAATATTACTTGGAATGTGAATTGGAGCGAAATCGCTAATTCATAAGACCATTTTACATTTCTGGCCCAAGTTAGAAGCAGAGCCTATATTGCAAGATGTCGATAGTTCATATCTCGGAAACTATAAGAGATAATGCAATTTGGCAATCGGCAAAGTAATTAGCATGCCGAATATTACTTAGAATGTGAATTGGAGCGAAATCGCTAATTCATAAGACCATTTTAGATTTCTGGCCCAAGTTAGAAGCAGAGCCAATATTGCAAGATGTCGATAGTCCATATCTCGGAAACTATAAGGGATAATGCAATTTGGCAATCGGCAACGTAATTAGCATGCCTAATATTACTTGGAATGTGAATTGGAGCGAAATCGCTAATTCATAAGACCATTTTACAATTCTGGCTCAAGTTAGAAGCAGAGCCAATATTGCAAGATGTCGATAGTCCATAGCTCGGAAACTATAAGAGATAATGCAATCTGGCAATCGGCAACGTAATTAGCATGCCTAATATTACTTGGAATGTGAATTGGAGCGAAATCGCTAATTCATAAGACCATTTTACAATTCTGGCTCAAGTTAGAAGCAGAGCCAATATTGCAAGATGTCGATAGTCCATATCTCGGAAACTATAAGAGATAATGCAATTTGGCAATCGGCAACGTAATTAGCATGCCGAATGTTACTTGGAATGTGAATTGGAGCGATATCGCTAATTCATAAGACCATTTTACAATTCTGGCTCAAGTTAGAAGCAGAGCCAATATTGCAAGATGTCGATAGTCCATATCTCGGAAGTTATAAGAGATAATGCAATTTGGCAATCGGCAACGTAATTAGCATGCCGAATATTACTTAGAATGTGAATTGGAGCGAAATCGCTAATTCATAAGACCATTTTACATTTCTGGCCCAAGTTAGAAGCAGAGCCAATATTGCAAGATGTCGATAGTCCATATCTCGGAAACTATAAGAGATAATCCAATTTGGCAATCGGCAACGTAATTAGCATGCCGAATATTACTTGGAATGTGAATTGGAGCGAAATCGCTAATTCGTAAGACCATTTTACAATTCTGGCTCAAGTTAGAAGCAGAGCCAATATTGCAAGGTGTCGATAGTCCATATCTCGGAAACTATAAGAGATAATGCAATTTGGCAATCGGCAACGTAATTAGCATGCCGAATATTACTTGGAATGTGAATTGGAGCGAAATCGCTAATTCATAAGACCATTTTACAATTCTGGCTCAAGTTAGAATCAGAGCCAATATTGCAAGAGGTCGATAGTCCATAGCTCGGAAACTATAAGGGATAATGCAATTTGGCAATCGGCAACGTAATTAGCATGCCTAATATTACTTGGAATGTGAATTCGAGCGAAATCGCTAATTCATAAGACCATTTTACAATTCTGGCTCAAGTTAGAAGCAGAGCCAATATTGCAAGATGTCGATAGTCCATATCTCGGAAACTATAAGAGATAATGCAATTTGGCAATCGGCAACGTAATTAGCATGCCGAATATTACTTGGAATGTGAATTGGAGCGATATCGCTAATTCATAAGACCATTTTACAATTCTGGCTTTAGTTAGAAGCAGAGCCAATATTGCAAGATGTCGATAGTCCATATCTCGGAAGTTATAAGAGATAATGCAATTTGGCAATCGGCAACGTAATTAGAATGCCGAATATTACTTCGAATGTGAATTGGAGCGAAATCGCTAATTCATAAGACCATTTTACATTTCTGGCCCTAGTTAGAAGCAGAGCCAATATTGCAAGGTGTCGATAGTCCATATCTCGGAAACTATAAGAGATAATGCAATTTGGCAATCGGCAACGTAATTAGCATGCCGAATATTACTTGGAATGTGAATTGGAGCGAAATCGCTAATTCATAAGACCATTTTACATTTCTGGCCCAAGTTAGAAGCAGAGCCAATATTGCAAGATGTCGATAGTCCATAGCTCGGAAACTATAAGAGATAATGCAATTTGGCAATCGGCAACGTAATTAGCATGCCGAATATTACTTGGAATGTGAATTGGAGCGAAATCGCTAATTCATAAGACCATTTTACATTTCTGGCCCAAGTTAGAAGCAGAGCCTATATTGCAAGATGTCGATAGTTCATATCTCGGAAACTATAAGAGATAATGCAATTTGGCAATCGGCAAAGTAATTAGCATGCCGAATATTACTTAGAATGTGAATTGGAGCGAAATCGCTAATTCATAAGACCATTTTAGATTTCTGGCCCAAGTTAGAAGCAGAGCCAATATTGCAAGATGTCGATAGTCCATATCTCGGAAACTATAAGGGATAATGCAATTTGGCAATCGGCAACGTAATTAGCATGCCTAATATTACTTGGAATGTGAATTGGAGCGAAATCGCTAATTCATAAGACCATTTTACAATTCTGGCTCAAGTTAGAAGCAGAGCCAATATTGCAAGATGTCGATAGTCCATATCTCGGAAACTATAAGAGATAATGCAATTTGGCAATCGGCAAAGTAATTAGCATGCCGAATATTACTTAGAATGTGAATTGGAGCGAAATCGCTAATTCATAAGACCATTTTAGATTTCTGGCCCAAGTTAGAAGCAGAGCCAATATTGCAAGATGTCGATAGTCCATATCTCGGAAACTATAAGGTATAATGCAATTTGGCAATCGGCAACGTAATTAGCATGCCTAATATTACTTGGAATGTGAATTGGAGCGAAATCGCTAATTCATAAGACCATTTTACATTTCTGGCCCAAGTTAGAAGCAGAGCCTATATTGCAAGATGTCGATAGTTCATATCTCGGAAACTATAAGAGATAATGCAATTTGGCAATCGGCAAAGTAATTAGCATGCCGAATATTACTTAGAATGTGAATTGGAGCGAAATCGCTAATTCATAAGACCATTTTAGATTTCTGGCCCAAGTTAGAAGCAGAGCCAATATTGCAAGGTGTCGATAGTCCATATCTCGGAAACTATAAGAGATAATGCAATTTGGCAATCGGCAACGTAATTAGCATGCCGAATATTACTTGGAATGTGAATTGGAGCGAAATCGCTAATTCATAAGACCATTTTACATATCTGGCCCAAGTTAGAAGCAGAGCCAATATTGCAAGATGTCGATAGTCCATATCTCGGAAATTATAAGAGATAATGCAATTTGACAATCGGCAACGTAATTAGCATGCCGAATATTACTTGGAATGTGAATTGGAGAGAAATCGCTAATTCATAAGACCATTTTACAATTCTGGCTCAAGTTAGAAGCAGAGCCAATATTGCAAGATGTCGATAGTCCATAGCTCGGAAACTATAAGAGATAATGCAATTTGGCAATCGGCAACGTAATTAGCATGCCGAATATTACTTGGAATGTGAATTGGAGCGAAATCGCTAATTCATAAGACCATTTTACAATTCTGGCTCAAGTTAGAAGCAGAGCCAATATTGCAAGATGTCGATAGTCCATAGCTCGGAAACTATAAGAGATAATGCAATTTGGCAATCGGCAACGTAATTAGCATGCCGAATATTACTTGGAATGTGAATTGGAGCGAAATCGCTAATTCATAAGACCATTTTACAATTCTGGCTCAAGCTAGAAGCAGAGCCAATATTGCAAGGTGTCGATAGTCCATATCTCGGAAACTATAAGAGATAATGCAATTTGGCAATCGGCAACGTAATTAGCATGCCGAATATTACTTGGAATGTGAATTGGAGCGAAATCGCTAATTCATAAGACCATTTTACATTTCTGGCCCAAGTTAGAGGCAGAGCCAATATTGCAAGATGTCGATAGTCCATATCTCGGAAACTATAAGAGATAATGCAATTTGGCAATCGGCAACGTAATTAGCATGCCGAATATTACTTGGAATGTGAATTGGAGCGAAATCGCAAATTCATAAGACCATTTTACAATTCTGGCCCAAGTTAGAAGCAGAGCCAATATTGCAAGATGTCGATAGTCCATATCTCGGAAACTATAAGAGATAATGCAATTTGGCAATCGGCAACGTAATTAGCATGCCGAATATTACTTGGAATGTGAATTGGGGCGAAATCGCTAATTCATAAGACCATTTTACATTTCTGGCCCAAGTTAGAAGCAGAGCCAATATTGCAAGATGTCGATAGTCCATATCTCGGAAACTATAAGAGATAATGCAATTTGGCAATCGGCAATGTAATTAGCATGCCGAATATTACTTAGAATGTGAAATGGAGCGAAATCGCTAATTCATAAGACCATTTTACAATTCTGGCTCAAATTAGAAGCAGAGCCAATATTGCAAGATGTCGATAGTCCATAGCTCGGAAACTATAAGAGATAATGCAATTTGGCAATCGGCAACGTAATTAGCATGCCGAATATTACTTGGAATGTGAATTGGAGCGAAATCGCTAATTCATAAGACCATTTTACAATTCTGGTTCAAGTTAGAAGCAGAGCCAATATTGCAAGATGTCGATAGTCCATAGCTCGGAAACTATAAGAGATAATGCAATTTGGCAATCGGCAACGTAATTAGCATGCCGAATATTACTTGGAATGTGAATCGGAGCGCAATCGCTAATTCATAAGACCATTTTACATTTCTGGCCCAAGTTAGAAGCAGAGCCTATATTGCAAGATGTCGATAGTTCATATCTCGGAAACTATAAGAGATAATGCAATTTGGCAATCGGCAACGTAATTAGCATGCCGAATATTACTTAGAATGTGAATTGGAGCGAAATCGCTAATTCATAAGACCATTTTACATTTCTGGCCCAAGTTAGAAGCAGAGCCAATATTGCAAGATGTCGATAGTCCATGTCTCGGAAACTATAAGAGATAATGCAATTTGGCAATCGGCAACGTAATTAGCATGCCGAATATTACTTGGAATGTGAATTGGAGCGAAATCGCTAATTCGTAAGACCATTTTACAATTCTGGCTCAAGTTAGAAGCAGAGCCAATATTGCAAGGTGTCGATAGTCCATATCTCGGAAACTATAAGAGATAATGCAATTTGGCAATCGGCAACGTAATTAGCATGCCGAATATTACTTGGAATGTGAATTGGAGCGAAATCGCTAATTCATAAGACCATTTTACAATTCTGGCTCAAGTTAGAAGCAGAGCCAATATTGCAAGATGTCGATAGTCCATAGCTCGGAAACTATAAGAGATAATGCAATTTGGCAATCGGCAACGTAATTAGCATGCCTAATATTACTTGGAATGTGAATTGGAGCGAAATCGCTAATTCATAAGACCATTTTACAATTCTGGCTCAAGTTAGAAGCAGAGCCAATATTGCAAGATGTCGATAGTCCATATCTCGGAAACTATAAGAGATAATGCAATTTGGCAATCGGCAACGTAATTAGCATGCCGAATGTTACTTGGAATGTGAGTTGGAGCGATATCGCTAATTCATAAGACCATTTTACAATTCTGGCTCAAGTTAGAAGCAGAGCCAATATTGCAAGATGTCGATAGTCCATATCTCGGAAGTTATAAGAGATAATGCAATTTGGCAATCGGCAACGTAATTAGAATGCCGAATATTACTTCGAATGTGAATTGGAGCGAAATCGCTAATTCATAAGACCATTTTACATTTCTGGCCCTAGTTAGAAGCAGAGCCAACATTGCAAGATGTCGATAGTCCATATCTCGGAAACTATAAGAGATAATGCAATTTGGCAATCGGCAACGTAATTAGCATGCCGAATATTACTTGGAATGTGAATTGGAGCGAAATCGCTAATTCATAAGACCATTTTACATTTCTGGCCCAAGTTAGAAGCAGAGCCAACATTGCAAGATGTCGATAGTCCATAGCTCGGAAACTATAAGAGATAATGCAATTTGGCAATCGGCAACGTAATTAGAATGCCGAATATTACTGGGAATGTGAATTGGAGCGAAATCGCTAATTCATAAGACCATTTTACATTTCTGGCCCAAGTTAGAAGCAGAGCCAATATTGCAAGATGTCGATAGTCCATATCTCGGAAACTATAAGAGATAATGCAATTTGGCAATCGGCAACGTAATTAGCATGCCGAATATTACTTGGTATGTGAATTGGAGCGAAATCGCTAATTCGTAAGATCATTTTACAATTCTGGCTCAAGTTAGAAGCAGAGCCAATATTGCAAGGTGTCGATAGTCCATATCTCGGAAACTATAAGAGATAATGCAATTTGGCAATCGGCAACGTAATTAGCATGCCGAATATTACTTGGAATGTGAATTGGAACGAAATCGCTAATTCATAAGACCATTTTACATTTCTGGCCCAAGTTAGAAGCAGAGCCAATATTGCAAGATGTCGATAGTCCATGTCTCGGAAACTATAAGAGATAATGCAATTTGGCAATCGGCAACGTAATTTGCATGCCGAATATTACTTGGAATGTGAATTGGAGCGAAATCGCTAATTCATAAGACCATTTTACATTTCTGGCTCAAGTTAGAAGCAGAGCCAATATTGCAAGATGTCGATAGTCCATAGCTCGGAAACTATAAGAGATAATGCAATTTGGCAATCGGCAACGTAATTAGCATGCCGAATATTACTTGGAATGTGAATTGGAGCGAAATCGCTAATTCATAAGACCATTTTACAATTCTGGCTCAAGTTAGAAGCAGAGCCAATATTGCAAGATGTCGATAGTCCATAGCTCGGAAACTATAAGAGATAATGCAATTTGGCAATCAGCAACGTAATTAGCATGCCGAATATTACTTGGAATGTGAATTGGAGCGAAATCGCTAATTCATAAGACCATTTTACAATTCTGGCTCAAGCTAGAAGCAGAGCCAATATTGCAAGGTGTCGATAGTCCATATCTCGGAAACTATAAGAGATAATGCAATTTGGCAATCGTCAACGTAATTAGCATGCCGAATATTACTTGGAATGTGAAATGGATCGAAATCGCTAATTCATAAGACCATTTTACAATTCTGGCTCAAGTTAGAAGCAGAGCCAATATTGCAAGATGTCGGTAGTCCATAGCTCGGAAACTATAAGAGATAATGCAATTTGGCAATCGGCAACGTAATTAGCATGCCGAATATTACTTGGAATGTGAATTGGAGCGAAATCGCTAATTCATAAGACCATTTTACAATTCTGGCTCAAGTTAGAAGCAGAGCCAATATTGCAAGATGTCGATAGTCCATAGCTCGGAAACTATAAGAGATAATGCAATTTGGCAATCGGCAACGTAATTAGCATACCGAATATTACTTGGAATGTGAATCGGAGCGCAATCGCTAATTCATAAGACCATTTTACATTTCTGGCCCAAGTTAGAAGCAGAGCCTATATTGCAAGATGTCGATAGTCCATATCTCGGAAACTATAAGAGATAATGCAATTTGGCAATCGGCAACGTAATTAGCATGCCGAATATTACTTGGAATGTGAATTGGAGCGAAATCGCTAATTCGTAAGACCATTTTACAATTCTGGCTCAAGTTAGAAGCAGAGCCAATATTGCAAGGTGTCGATTGTCCATATCTCGGAAACTATAAGAGATAATGCAATTTGGCAATCGGCAACGTAATTAGCATGCCGAATATTACTTGGAATGTGAATTGGAGCGAAATCGCTAATTCATAAGACCATTTTACAATTCTGGCTCAAGTTAGAAGCAGAGCCAATATTGCAAGATGTCGATAGTCCATAGCTCGGAAACTATAAGAGATAATGCAATCTGGCAATCGGCAACGTAATTAGCATGCCTAATATTACTTGGAATGTGAATTGGAGCGAAATCGCTAATTCATAAGACCATTTTACAATTCTGGCTCAAGTTAGAAGCAGAGCCAATATTGCAAGATGTCGATAGTCCATATCTCGGAAACTATAAGAGATAATGCAATTTGGCAATCGGCAACGTAATTGGCATGCCGAATGTTACTTGGAATGTGAATTGGAGCGATATCGCTAATTCATAAGACCATTTTACAATTCTGGCTCAAGTTAGAAGCAGAGCCAATATTGCAAGATGTCGATAGTCCATATCTCGGAAGTTATAAGAGATAATGCAATTTGGCAATCGGCAACCTAATTAGCATGCCGAATATTACTTGGAATGTGAATTGGAGCGATATCGCTAATTCATAAGACCATTTTACAATTCTGGCCCAAGTTAGAGGCAGAGCCAATATTGCAAGATGTCGATAGTCCATATCTCGGAAACTATAAGAGATAATGCAATTTGGCAATCGGCAACGTAATTAGCATGCCGAATATTACTTGGAATGTGAATTGGAGCGAAATCGCAAATTCATAAGACCATTTTACAATTCTGGCCCAAGTTAGAAGCAGAGCCAATATTGCAAGATGTCGATAGTCCATATCTCGGAAACTATAAGAGATAATGCAATTTGGCAATCGGCAACGTAATTAGCATGCCGAATATTACTTGGAATGTGAATTGGGGCGAAATCGCTAATTCATAAGACCATTTTACATTTCTGGCCCAAGTTAGAAGCAGAGCCAATATTGCAAGATGTCGATAGTCCATATCTCGGAAACTATAAGAGATAATGCAATTTGGCAATCGGCAATGTAATTAGCATGCCGAATATTACTTAGAATGTGAAATGGAGCGAAATCGCTAATTCATAAGACCATTTTACAATTCTGGCTCAAATTAGAAGCAGAGCCAATATTGCAAGATGTCGATAGTCCATAGCTCGGAAACTATAAGAGATAATGCAATTTGGCAATCGGCAACGTAATTAGCATGCCGAATATTACTTGGAATGTGAATTGGAGCGAAATCGCTAATTCATAAGACCATTTTACAATTCTGGTTCAAGTTAGAAGCAGAGCCAATATTGCAAGATGTCGATAGTCCATAGCTCGGAAACTATAAGAGATAATGCAATTTGGCAATCGGCAACGTAACTAGCATGCCGAATATTACTTGGAATGTGAATCGGAGCGCAATCGCTAATTCATAAGACCATTTTACATTTCTGGCCCAAGTTAGAAGCAGAGCCTATATTGCAAGATGTCGATAGTTCATATCTCGGAAACTATAAGAGATAATGCAATTTGGCAATCGGCAACGTAATTAGCATGCCGAATATTACTTAGAATGTGAATTGGAGCGAAATCGCTAATTCATAAGACCATTTTACATTTCTGGCCCAAGTTAGAAGCAGAGCCAATATTGCAAGATGTCGATAGTCCATATCTCGGAAACTATAAGAGATAATGCAATTTGGCAATCGGCAACGTAATTAGCATGCCGAATATTACTTGGAATGTGAATTGGAGCGAAATCGCTAATTCGTAAGACCATTTTACAATTCTGGCTCAAGTTAGAAGCAGAGCCAATATTGCAAGGTGTCGATAGTCCATATCTCGGAAACTATAAGAGATAATGCAATTTGGCAATCGGCAACGTAATTAGCATGCCGAATATTACTTGGAATGTGAATTGGAGCGAAATCGCTAATTAATAAGACCATTTTACAATTCTGGCTCAAGTTAGAAGCAGAGCCAATATTGCAAGATGTCGATAGTCCATAGCTCGGAAACTATAAGAGATAATGCAATTTGGCAATCGGCAACGTAATTAGCATGCCTAATATTACTTGGAATGTGAATTGGAGCGAAATCGCTAATTCATAAGACCTTTTTACAATTCTGGCTCAAGTTAGAAGCAGAGCCAATATTGCAAGATGTCGATAGTCCATATCTCGGAAACTATAAGAGATA